>NC_090837.1:7599090-7915000 GCF_028021215.1 Eschrichtius robustus
ACAAGGTTTCCTTCTCTTAGCTGTAAAAAAATATCCTTAAGGTCATCTTCATTATTCAGAAATTCAATCCAAGAACTACCCCTGCAAAGTCAAAGAGAGGAAAGAAGTTAGTAGTCAAAAAATATATATTAAGGTTATATGTTACAAGTAGATATCATTATGCATTTTAACTAGGTTTTTTTTCCTCAGAGTTAAAAAAAGAATCAAAGATTATACAGTGAAAAGTAAGTTTCCCTCTTATCCCAGACCTATAGAACTGTTATCTCCCCAGAAGTTATAGCTCTCCTTGTAGGTCCTTCCTGAGATAATCATTACATATACAAGCAACCATTTTTAACTTTAAAATGAATGAGAGTTGTTTTTTTTTTTTTTAATTTATTTATTTATTTTTGGCTGTGTTGGGTCTTCGTTTCTGTGCAAGGGCTTTCTCCAGTAGTGGCAAGCGGGGGCCACCCCTCCTCACGGTGCGCGGGCCTCTCACTATCGCGGCCTCTCCTGTTGCGGAGCACAGGCTCCAGACGCGCAGGCTCAGCAGTTGTGGCTCACGGGCCCAGTTGCTCCGCGGCATGTGGGATCCTCCCAGACCAGGGCTCGAACCCGTGTCCCCTGCATTGGCAGGCAGATTCTCAACCACTGCGCCACCAGGGAAGCCCTGAATGAGAGTTTTTTATGTATACTACTTGTACTTAAAAAAATTCATTTTATATTATCTTGGCAGCTTGTACCAAATGAGCACAAATAGATATTATTCTTTTTAAGGACTACATATTATTCCATGGCATGGATTTACTATAATTTAACTAGACACCCACAGTTGAGCATTAGGGTTACTTCCAGTCTTTTGCTATAACCAATAAAGCTGTAGTGACTACCCAGTCCTAATTAAAGCTCAGAAATAGATGATGAATACTTCTTTAAAATGATAAAAAGACAAAACCCTATAAGCCTGTATCATGCTTAAATGATAAAACAAAATAAGCATTTTCACTAATATCAGGAACAAGTGAAAGATGCCTATTTACCACCATTATTTAATAATGTTCTACATGGGACTTCCCTGGCAGTCCAGTGGTTAAGACTTCACCTTCCAATGCAGGGGGTGTGGGTTCGATCCCTGGTCTGGGAGCTAAGATCCCACATGCCTCATGGCCAAAAAACCAAAACATAAAACAGAAGCAATATTGTAACAAATTCAACAAAGACTTAAAAAAAAAAAGGCCCACATCAAAAAAAAACAAAAACAAAAACGTTCTAAGTACCAGTCGAAATTAGGCAAGGAAAAAGAATGAGGAAAAAAGTGAAGCAAAATTATCATTATTCGCATATATAATTATATACTTGGAAAAAACAAGACCAATTGAAATATTACTACAAGTGAAAAAGGAATTCAATAAGGTAGCTGGTTTAAAAGTAATTTTAAAAAATCAATAGCTTCTATATCCTTTTGAAAATACAATGGAGAGAAGTCCCATTTATAAAAGTAGGAAGAAAGATAAAATTAACAAAAAAATGTAAAAAATCTATATGAAGACAACTGAGTAGATACCACTCAGGAACATGAAAAAAAGGATAGAATGAGTAGAAAGACACATACTGCCCTTAAATATTGATATGAAGACTTGATATTGTAAAGATACTGATTCTCCCCAAATTGATTTTAGGTTCAGCACATTCCCAATAAAAATAAATAATAAAAAATCCAATAAAAATAAGATTTTTTAAAAACTGGATAAGCTGATTCTGACTCTAAGTGTCATACAGAAAAGAGTAGCTGCCCAAATTCTGAAAAATAAGAAAAGTATAGTAGGACTAGTCTACCAGTTAATAGGACACTTTAAAGCTACATTAATTAAAACTATGTGATACTGGTGAATGAATAGAGAGATGAGATCAAGTGAATACAATTATATTGCAGAAACTTAAATACACGTGAGAATTTTAGCATGTGATTAAGGTAACATTTCAATGAGCAGTGAAAAGGGAGAATGTTTAATGATAGTATCGGGATAACTGAATAGCTATAAGGAGAAAAAATAAAGCTTCCTTAATTGTTAGTTTATCATGATAAATAAATTTGTCTTAGCTTTAAGGTAACTAGATCTCATATTTGTCAATAACGATATTCTTGGTGCACATGTTAGTATATCTAACAGGATTAATTTCCAGAAGTGGATTGTTAAGGCAAAAGGTACGTTTATTTAAATCTGCCTTCCAAATGTATCAATTCCAATGGATGATGTAGGAAGTGCCTAAAGCTTAGCAGGAAAGATAACATTTTCCATCACTGAACCCCCCAGAAACACAAATTCACTCAAAGCAATGCTGTATCTTTTATAACATTCCAAACTTAAATCTAATTCATAATCCAGAATTCAAAATGGGGAATGCACATACCTGAATTTTTCTGGTCCAAATGCTCCATAAAAAGTAGTCAACTTTGCATGAGCCCTTAGTACCTAAAAAGAAATAACTTGACAGTCTGAATGTTGTGTGCAATAATATCAAAATAAAAAACACCAAAAATTAGGCATTCTGTTTCAGAAGTCTTGTACATATTCTCGTTTTATCCCATATTACAAGTCAATTCCCATAAATATGACTGCCTTTACTTAGCACAAAACAAAAAAACTTGAAATAACGGAAATATTTCCAATCACGCTCAAGGCAATAAACCTGCAAAGAAGAGGAAGGTATTTGTACATTAATTGTAGGTGCCTTTCAAAATCAATCAGTTTTCCCACTGATTTATAAATATGCCCTTATGGTAAAACCTAGCTGGATTATACTAAACATTTACTTTGAGATAAGAGTTAAAAAATATATAGATGGTCCCTGACATGCAACGGTTCAACTTAAGATTTTTCGACTTTATGATGGTGGAAAGGCAAAACGCATTCAAGTAGAAACCATACTTAGAATTTTGATCTTTTCCTGGGTTAGCAATGATATATAGGACGATTCTCCCCCGTGATGCTGGCAGCAGCAAGGAGCTGCAGCTCCCAGTCAGCCACATAATCACAAACAACCGATATCCTTACAACCATTCTGTTTCTTCACTTTCAGTACAGTATTCAATACATTACATGAGCTATTTGACAGTTTATTATAAAACAGGCTTTGAGTCAGATGACTTTGCCCAACTCTAGGCTAATATAATTGCTCTGAGAACATTTAAGGTAGGTGAGGCCAAGCTATCATGTTCAGTAGGTTAGGTGTATTAAGTGCAATTTTTTTTGAAAAACTTTTATTGAAGTATAGTTGATGTACAATATGGTGATTCACAATTTTTAGAGGTTATACCCCAATTATGGTTACTATAAGATATTGGCTATATTCCCTGTGTTGTACAATATATCCTTGCAGCTTATTTTTTTAATTTTATTTTTAAAATTTAATTTAATTTATTTTTTATACAGCAGGTTCTTTTCAGTTATCTATTTATACATATTAGCGTATACATGTCAATCCCAGTCTCCCAATTCATCCCAACGGAACCACCCCCCCTTAAGTGAATTTTTGACTTGCGGTATTTTCAACTTAACGATGGGTTGGTCAGGATGTAACCCCATCATAAGCTGAGGAAGATCTGTATGTACACGTGCACACACATATATTTTTGGCACCATCATAGCTATCATCACAGTTTACAATTATTTGAAATAGCAGGCACTATGCAAAATGATTTATAGGAAATATTTCATCTGACCTCAAAATAACCCATAAGTACTATTATTATTCCCATTTTGCAATAAGGGAAAAAATGTATTAATATAACTTGCTCTTGAAAAAATACAGACCTATCTTGAATTCAAAAGTATATTGTAATAGTATATTCACTCCCAAATTAACCTATAAACCCAATGTAATTACCTCTTTTAAGCCATCAGAATAGATAGGAACAGCTTTATCTTCTTTCTTCAAAAGCTAAGATGAATAAGAAACACAGTTAGAATATTGGCTATACTAGGTTTTTCATGAAAGAAGATGGATTTCCTGTGAATTAAAGGAAAAAATCATCTTTAAAAATTAAATTGCACTGAACTCTGAGATGAACAATAAACAATTAAGAAGTTACATATCGTAAAAATAATGCATTTTATGAAAACAGCTCACATTTTGCCCATCGGTTACACCGTGATTTTAAGGTATATAACTAGCAATGGTACTCATTTACAGGTGAGTGAGGGGAACAATCTATAGCAAAAATGGCATCATTTGGAACAGCAAAATAAATGCACTTTAAAAAAGGTCTATGGGAAAAATCCTTCAGTTTTTTGCAAATTACTTCTTTTGCATAAGACAAACTAACATGCACAGAGGTCAGAAACACTTACCCTGGTTTTGGCATAATTCAGCATTTCCTGGGTCGTTTCATAGGTTATCCATTGAGCCTCCAAGCAGTAATTCACCACAAATTCATCGTCCTGTTTCATAAATGCCAGACATGGTAAGGCAACGTAATGTTGATCAATCCATCGATCTGAATACTCTAGTATACGACAGGGAAAACATACCTGGATTTTATGCAGATTTTCCTTAGCTTCATCTACAAGTTTTTGCCATTTGGTCTGCTCACTGGTGTCCAGAGAACTCAAAGCTAGTTTCTCCAATATATCATTTGATTTTACTTTGTAAACAAGCTGTAATATAAACATGCCACATCAAGAAACTTGAAGCAAAATAATGCCTGTGGATGAAATCTCACGCTGTATGTTAAAAAAAAAAATGTGAATATTCATGTGGTTCAAGAATAAGCATTAAAGAAGGTAACACTTAGATAACTGAAAGGTAACCCAGATTACAAAGTGTTATGGAAACCATTTCTACTGAGTCCTCAGCAGTGTACTAAGAGCTTTATGTGAATTATCTCAGTTAATGCTCATAAAAACCTAAGTAAGCATTTGTACCTCATCATAACCCTATGGGGTAAATACTGAGATCCTTATTTTACAATCAAGAAAACTGAAGCTCAAGAGAGGGTAAGTAATGTGTCTGAAATTTTGCTGTTCAGAGGTGAATCGAGGGCTTCCCTGGTGGCGCAGTGGTTGAGAATCCGCCTGCCAATGCAGGGGACATGGATTTGATCCCTGGCCGGGGAAGATCCCACATGCCACGGAGCAACGAAGCCCGTGCGCCACAACTACTGAGCCTGCGCTCTACAGCCCATGAGCCACAACTACTGAGCCCGCGTGCCACAACTATTGAAGCCTGCGCGCCTAGAGCCTGTGATCCGGAACAAGAGAAGCCACTGCAATAAGAAGCCCACGCACTGCAATGAAGAGTAGCCCCCACTCACCGCAACTAGAGAAAGCCTGCACGCAGCAACGAAGACCCAATGCAGCCAAAAATAGAAACAATTTTTTAAAAAACAGGAAATTAATACTGATATATTAAAAAAAAAAGTGAATGGAGCTGGTTTTTAGAAGAATACCACACAATTATGTTTCACATCTACTTTTCTAAGTTTATCAAAGGTTCTTTTTTCTAAATTTTATTAATTAATTAATTTATTTATGGCTGCATTGGGTCTTCGTTGCTGCGCACAGGCTTTCTCTAGTTGCGGCGAACGGGGGCTACTCTTCATTGCGGTGTGAGGGCTTCTCATTGCGGTGGCTTCTCCTGTTGCAGAGCACGGGCTCTAGGCGCGCGGGCTTCAGTAGGTGTGGCGCACGGGCTTTGTTGCTCCGCGGCATGTGGGATCTTCCCGGACCAGGGATCGAACCTGTGTCCCCTGCATTGGCAGGAAGATTCTTTTTTTTTTTTTTGTACCTTTATTAGCCACTGAAGATGTCTTCCACTAGACTTTAAGCTGAGAGGAAGAGGGGGGTGTTCCCACAATCCTTATACTTAGCAAGGTTCTCACTACTTATTTGCTAATTGATTTGCTAAATTGATATAGTTTAACTCAGGTTAGTGAGGCATACCATTTTATTTTATTTTATTTTAATTTATTTTTTAAACATGTTTATTGGAGTATAATTGCTCCACGATGGTGTGTTAGTTTCTGCTTTATAACAAAGTGAATCAGCTATACGTATACATATATCCCCATATCTCCCCCCTCTTGCGTCTCCCTCCCACCCTCCCTATCCCACCCCTCTAGGTGGTCACAAAGCACCGAGCTGATCTCCCTGAGGCAGGCAGATTCTTAACCACTGTGCCACCAGGGAATTCCCAGTCTATGAAAGGTTCTTTAGCAGCTAGAAACAGCTTGTGTTAGACAAAGTCAAAATTTCAGGTTCCTTTTTTATAAACAAAATACCAACTTTAACATGGGCTCTCTGGTTCCGAAAGCTAAAAATGATACGAAAGAGCAGTTTCTCTAGCTCTGTGTCTCCACTCCCTGAAAACATCTTTCACTGGTTTTGATTTTTTTTGCTTCGTTTGCTCTGTTTAAAAATTAGTTATTATGAAACTTTCAGATGTTCAAAAAGGTAATAATACAACAAACACTCACGTACTTATCACCTAAATTTAAAAAAAAATAAAGCACATTACTAATATAGTTTAATATTACTTTCACTTCTTCCAAATAAATCTTCCTCCTTCCCTGAACCAGAAGTCTCCATTATTCTGATTTTGGTGCTTGTTATCCCATTAATTTATATACTGCTTTACTCATATACATTTGTAAACAATATACAAAATTGTTTTGCATGTTTTAAAATGCTACTTTCTTTAAACTTTTTTATTTTACATTGGAGTATAGTTGATTAACAATGTTGTGTTACCTTCAGGTGTATAGCAAAGTGATTCAGTTATACATATACAGGTACCTATTCTTTTTCAAATTCTTTTCCCATTTAGGTTGTTACATAATATAAAATGCTACATTTTTAAAACAACAAACACATGGGTACCCACCACCCACTTAGCAAATGTTAGTTCTTCACTACCATCAGGCTTCATCCTTCATTACTTCCCAGGACTTTTCAAGGGATATCAATGAATTCCTAATCACCAAATCCAACAGACAACTTTCAGTTTTTATACCTGATTTTATTGGTAGTATTTGCAACTGCTGATCACTTCCCACTCAACTGTTTGTTTGTTTTTTGGCCACACCTCACGCCTTGTGGGATCTTAGTTCCCCAACCAGGGATCGAACCCGTGCCCTCAGCAGTGAAAGCAAGGAGTCCTAACCACTGGACAGCCAGGGAAGTCCCCCTTGGCTTCTTTAATCGTACATTTGTGTGGTCTTCTTCCCAAATATGTTTATAGCCCTTCTTCCTCTATCCCCCGGGTGCTGGTGCCCCTGTATCTCATCCTCAGATCTCTTCTTACTCCACACGTTCTCCTTGAGTGGTCTGAGCCATTCCTCCGGTGTTACCTATGTCTAGATTCAGCTCAGATCACTCTCCAACTTCCTATCAGACAGCCTCATTTTATAAGATCCCTTACATGCAATTTTTATAAAGCAGAACCCTTCATATTTTACCCCTAACCTGTTCTTCCACACATATTCCTCATTTTAAGTAATGCCATCACATTCCAACTACAGTAAGTCCCCTACATACAAATCTTCAAGTTGTGAACTTTCCAAGATGCGAACGTGTGTTCACATGTCCAATCACGTAAGTCAGTTCACGTGTCTGGTGTACACTGTCACATGCGTGCATCCTCTACAAGTGGTTGTGCTTTTGTGTACTTTACCGTACACTACTGTATAGAGCACAGTAGTACAGTATCTTTATTTCAAGCCCAGGATGTCCAGAAGCAAGCGTAAAAGCAGCGGTGATGTACCTGGTACTGCTAAGAAGCACAAGCTATTGTACTGCACTACTGTATTTTTCAAGGTACGGTACTGTAAGATTAAAAATGTTTTATTTCTTGTGTGTGTTTGTTTTTTATGTATTTTTTGTGTGAAAAGTATTATAAACCTATCACAGTAGAGTACTATGTAGCCGATTGTGTTAGTTGGGTACTTAGGCTAACTCTGTTGGACTTCTGAACAAACTGGATTTATGAATGTGCTCTTGGAATGGAACTCGTTTATATGTAAGGGACTTACTTGTAGTACGCTGAGCCAGAGTCCTGCTAGTCTGCTCCTGACATTTGTACCCCCCACTATGTTTGATCGCTGAGCCCCACTGCTTCTACCTCCTATACACCTCTCTCATCAGACCTTCCCTCCTGTGTGTCTCCACCTCACTGCATTGGGTCAGTTTTTCAACTGGTCTTTGCGCCTCTAGATATACCCTTTTCCAAACAATTTCCCATGTTTACAAAATGACAACCTAATCAAGACATTCTCCAGCTTAAAAATCTCAGTAGCTCCCCATCACCTGCAGAATAAGATCTAAATCCTTTGCAGTACATACAAAGCCCTCCAGGCTCTGATCCTCTCCTTCTCCATCATCTCCTTTCCCTTCTATGCACATATAACCTACACCCTAGTCCTATCTAATTACTAGGAGTTCCTGGAAGCACCATAAGCCTCCCTCACTTTCTTCATGTGTCTTAACACCTAGAATTCCCTTCCTCTCCCAGGACTATCTGGAACATCTTCAAGATCTGACATAAAATCACCTCCTCCATGGAGTCTTCCCACCCTACTTTAAGGGTCAATATCTCCTTTGAATCCCTACTCTACTTTGGTCGTATCTTAATTATAGGCCTGATCACACTAAATTCCCATTATGTCTTACACATTTGTCTCCACAGCCTCTAGCACATGAAGAAATGCTTTCAATGAATGAATGAATACATGAATAATTACCTCAACATCTAGTCCAAACTGAATGGCAAAGCTCTCGGCTTCAGCAAATCTGTGTTTGTGAAGTAACCGACTCAATCTGATAAATTGAAAGAAATTTCAGTAAAATTTTTATTAATCAGGGAATTCAAGCTTTTCATCAAGGAGTAAGGCTTAGAAGAACACAAGAGGGCTTCCCTGGTGGCGCAGTGGTTAAGAATCCGCCTGCCAACGCAGGGCACATGGATTTGATCCCTGGCCTGGGAAGATCCCACATGCCGCGGAGCAACGAAGCCCATGCGCCACAACTACTGAGCCTGCACTCTAGAGCCCATGCTCCACAACAAGCGAAGCCACCGCAGTGAGAAGCCCGCGCACCTCAATGAAGAGTAGCCCCTGCTCTCCTCAACTAGAGAAAGCCCGCGCACAGCAACGAAAACCCAGTGCAGCCAAAAATAGATAAATAAAATAAATTATAAAAAAAACAAAACAAAACACAAGTAGTTACCTGTTTTCTGGCAAAGCTTCTGTAAGACATCTGAGTACTAAAACAGAGACTGAGTCTTCAGATAGTCTGAAAAAAGTTTTAATATTGACATTTGTCATTTAACATCAGTAAGTATATTTTAACTTTGCTATTATTTAACGACTTATCTGATAAACAAAACAGGACTTACTTTGGATCATTTTTGCAAATTCCTTCCAGAAGGTATATGGTATCCTACAATAGCAAAAACATGTTTAAAATTGAAACATAGAATTAATTCACTTTATAGTTACTAGAGTAACAACTGGTTTAGGCAGAAATTATTCATCAATGGATTCTAAAATTACTGGGAAAAACTGGTGAGGAAAAGGATATTCCCATAGTCTCAAAATAACACCACGGAAATTACTTACTAATTATACAGGGGAAAATGTACCTTTACAATGGAGAAATCTGGCAGAACTGCTTTAACCAAGTGATCAAATTTAACAGCACCAATAACAGGACAAGTGGACATGAGTCCTTTAATGTGATGCAGTTAGGACACAGTATCACTTATGCAGGATGCTTGCCAAAAATCTTAGCACAAATCTAATCATGAAGAGACACAGATCCAAATAGAGGGACATTCTACCACACAATCGGCTAGGACTCGAAAAATGTCAATGTCCGAAAAGACAAAAACAGACTAGGGACGTTTTAGAGATTAAAGTAGACTACCATGTGACCATGACAGCAAAATTCAATTCGTGATGTTTGATTGAATCCTGGGTCAGGAACAAAAAAATGTTCTCAAGTAATTGGCACAGTTGGTAAAATTTGAACTTGGATGGCATATTTCATAATAGTATTGAATTAATGTTAAATTTTGTGGGCCTTATTCTTAGGAGATACCCGCTGGAATTAGGAGTGAGAGGTCATGATGTCTGCAAGTAATTTCCAAATGGTTTGGAAAAATACAACGTGTGTATATAAAAAGAGATAAAACAGGGGCTTCCCTGGTGGCGCAGTGGTTGAGAATCCGCCTACAAATGCAGGGGACACAGGTTCAAGCCCTGGTCCGGGAAGATCCCACATGCCGTGGAGCAACTAAGTCTGTGCGCCACAACTACTGAGCCTGCGCTCTAGAGCCCGTGCACCACAACTACTGAAGCCCACGCGCCTAGAGCCCGAGCTCTGCAACAAGAGAAGCCACTGCAAGGAGAAGCCCGCACACCGCAGCAAGGAGTAGCCCCCACTCGCCGCAAATGGAGAAAGCCTGCGCGCAGCAACGAAGACCCAACGCAGCCAAAAATAAATAAATAAATTCAAAAAAAAAAAAAAAATCCGCCTGGCAATGCAGGGGACAGGGGTTCGATCCCTGGTCTGGAAAGATCCTACATGCCGCAAAGCAACTTAGCCCGTGCGCCACAACTACTGAGCCTCTGCTCTAGAGCCCACGAGCCACAACTACTGAAGCCCGTGTGCCCTAGAGCCCACGCTGCAACTACTGAAGCCTGCGCGCTCTAGGGCCTGTGTGCTGCAACTACTGAGCCTGAGTGCTGCAACTACCGAAGCCCATGTGCCTAGAGCCCGTGCTCTGCAACAAGAGAAGCCACCGCAACGAGAAGCCCGCGCACCGCAACGAAGAGTAGCCCCCGCTCGCCACAACTAGAGAAAGCCCGCGCGCAGCAACGAAGACCCAAAGCGGCCAAAAAAAAAAAAAGCAAGCGATAACCTCCCCCAAATTAACAATCATCTGTATTTCCTGTGGAGAGACAAGAAAATTGAATGTGCAATTGACTGATGTTTTATTTGATTAATTTCCTTCTTTTTAAATGAAGACTGACCTCCTGTAAACATATTTGAGGACCTCTGATAACAATAAATATGGTTTACCTGAGATCTATCCAGGTATTCCACTAGGTTCCACTCATGCTTAGCTTAGTTATTCTTATTTTTTTTCAATTATAAAAAAATATATTAGTTCAAAATACACATCAACTTACTGTGCTAATTCCTGTTTGGACCAGAGAAGAAACACTAGATACTTCCAAAGAATATAGTATTTCCATCATAGGTAATGAATAGACCATGAGGTTTCTCATCTAAGAAAAATAGGACAGCAATTAATGTCTTAGGTCAATATAAACCTATGAGCACAAGACAGCACTTCACAATCCAGGGCATAGATTAAAATACTTGATACAAAGTTAAGTGCAAAAAACAAGTAAATCTGTTACTGTATTATTTAAATGTTACATAGAAAATTATGTTCTATCTTACCTTTTAAATCTGTTAAATGAAAATCCATGTACCTGGAGTCCATTCTACAATTTGTTTTTAAGGCAAATGTAATTCCTCAGTGCCAGAACTACATAAGTATCACTATAATAAACATTTTCTTATAGACATTTTTATTCCTGAAATGCTCCAATTAAAATGTGGAGCTGAGATTTATACCTTTTTTTTTTTTTATGAGAAAAAAGAGCTCTGCAGGGTTATTTCTGATCTGTCAAGTACCTGTGTGAACTAAGAGCTAATATGCTGTGAGTACTACTTAACAACTAGTACTTTTATATAAATGCTATTTCTAACACATAATATGGATGAATGTGATATAAATTTTCCAATACCTTCTTATTAGTAGTAGTTGTCAGAGCTACTAACTTGAGATTTGTAATCCCTTGCCTGAAAGAGAAAAGAAGGTTTAAGTGAATCAAAGAAGCCAACTGCTAGACATAAGCTAAGTCAAAGTGATATCCTTGTATAATAGTTAAAATTAATTCACACAGAAGATACTGAACTTGACTTCTGAATGTTTATGGCCCAGACTCACACTCTTTCTAACACATTCACTTGGAGGTTTTTGTGTTGCCTATTTGGTCTCAATGAATTTGGCTAACAATGAAATGGTCTTTACCCTGTCAGTCTGTTCACAGTGTTATCTGGAATGTAACACATAAGAAATGATCTGAACAGAACCAGGCAAGAAACCTGGTTCTAACAGAAGGGAAATCAATATGAGCGTCATAATGTACCACGTGACTGATGAAGGCGAATCTGCTTCTGTGGTGAGAAGAAAGTCTTCTATGTGAAGGGAGGGCCAGTTCCATATGGGAGTTAGGGTGTAAATATCCCATAAGCTCAGCACGTTCTGCAAAAGAGACATTTCATTGATACGTCCTGTTAACGACTAAAAATTTACATTTTGGAATCTATCTTTTGATATGTAACTGAAATAAAGCACATTACACAAGATAGTAATCTACCCTGGCTAAAGTCCTTGTCTTTGTTAAGTTCGACAAAATTTCTGTTGTTAAACATAACACCAAGTGAAAATACTTAAGGGGAAGTATCAGAAACATACACTGGTATCAAGAACAAAAAGTAGATTGTCTATCAGCTGGAACTTCTTTGCACCTACAAAAGAGAAAACAAGGTGTGTAAGGACTATGTTTCTGGGTTACATATAGCCATATTTAAAATAGTAAACTAACATATTTATGGAAAGGCAGAACTACACTTAAAAAAGAAGTTCCCATTCCCATTTATTCCCGTTTCTCTACTTTTTTGGAGGATCACTAAAACGTAAAACCTCCCAAAATGAAGAGTAACAATTGCAACATGCTAAGAAGCCAAATACATGGACGATCATCAGACTAAGCTGGCTTGTTTCCAAGGTTTGGTAAAACGGCTCATATGCCAGACTTAGTGTACTGACATGAAAACGACAACTCACAAGTACCAAAAGTAGCTTCATTAACTGATGTTACCTTCAATAATCTCTGCATCAATAACACTCTTAACGGTCATCCCTTTCCTAGAAGAATCTGGTTCCCATTTTGAGAATGCACAATTACCAGTTCCCTACAGAAGTGAAAATAGTATGTCAATTACAAACTTGGGTCTAGATCTGAATTCTCCACCAAGTAGAAATATCTAAGTTGTACATGTGACTAATTTCAAAATATATTTATATATTCAAGCCCAGCTAGCTCTTATCATCTAGTTCCTCTCTTAGTTTGTTTTCAACAGAACAGAATGGAAAAAACAGCAAACTCCTGCTGTGCACTGTTATCACATGAACATTTAATAAGGAGGAGGCATATTCAGGCAACTCACTCTAGAGACATCAGGCAAGCTTCAAGACCTCCTCCAGCATTACAAGATAAAGATAACCTTTGATGAAGTATTTTCATTAAAATAACTACTAATATTTGAAAATCATTCATAAATATTTGCTTCAAATTATTTGAAACCCTGATGAAATACTGAACTAGATACACAAAACGGGGAAAAGTGACTGCTTCTTAACATGTTATATAAATTTGGCAAGTAAAAATGTTGTAAATGCTGTAATAATATAATTCAATATAGAATTTTTGCCTACTCCTTGAATATAATATTAGATGTTTTGTTTGCTGCTATTGTTTTTGCCTACACTCATAATTGAAAGACATGCTAAATGTCAGGTAGAGATTAGTGAAAATAAAGATGCAATATTTTTTCCAACACAGAGACTTAGTTTTACTTGTTGAGTTAATTTTATGACCTTCATTTTATAATTTCCTTGTTTCTGTTATACACTACAAATTAATTTGTAATTTTACCAAAACTATGTTTTAATGAAGAAACATTTCAGAAAAAAAGCCCAAAATTTTATAAAAAGAAAAGAATTACCCCAATTATCACAGGGATTTCGCTTGCTAAATCACCAGCCACAAGATTGAGACAACCAAGGGTATGACAATTTTCAGTAGAAATAAAACTGGACTTGATTTGTCCTTGTAACTGCAAGATTTAAAAAATAAGAATGTTATATATATGCTCCATAGTCCAAATTCCTTGGAAAGACTGATAAAAAATCAGTTTAAATCAATAGCTATAAATGTATTTTTAAAAATAGGAATATTATTAAAATGTTTTATCATGTTAATTCCCAAAATATCAACCATTAGACAATTATGCAGAAACACTTTCCTAAACTGACATTAAATCTAAGTTTCTAGAAGACAGTGTGGTTTTGTGTTCTTACCTTTTTTGCCGTATGGAAGTCTACCTTTTCAATCGCTGCATGAAAAAGAGAAAGTAGGCTGAATTTACACTATAACCTATAAAATACATATGAATCTCCCCTTTTGTGTCAAGGTTAAATTACATACAATCTAGGGAGAGGAACACTGGTCAGAAATTCATAAGGTGCTGGTGACTTTTCAGTTTTGCCCTTGACCAATGAAATAAACTGTGATGACATGTTGTACTCGGGGCACCAGCCAGGCTGCCTTAAGGTCCCTACAGTGTCTCTCCACACCTTCCCTTAAAAGGTTCTTCCTACTAAGATGGTCTTCTCCCTGCTCCAACTCTCCTATTCAAGCTCTGAAGTCCTACCTGTGAAGTCTTCATCACTTTGCACTCCCTTTTGGAAGAGCTGTTTCACTTGTCTGGCTCCTTCATTAAACTATAGAGAACCTTGTATCTTAAATCTCGTTGTATCCCCAGAACTTGGCACATTCTTAGCACAGAGTAGATCTTTGAAAAATATTTGTTGAATACATGCCCGGAATCAATTCCTCAATCTCTGCCAGCTCACAGGGATGTATGGTCCACACCACTCACTTAGCACACACTCTAGATTATTGCCTTGTATTGTTAACACTTACAAAATCATTTCAGTTTCCAGGTTCATTCATTCCATCAAAAAGCATTTATTACTATGCTAGCGTAACTCCTGTCTCCCCAACTAAGTTGTAAAGTCCTTGAAGGCTATAAATAAATATTTCTTCAGATTCTGTTGTAGCCCTAACTGTGGAGAATAAGTATATTACAAATACTTTAAAGTATACCCAATATCATAGAATGTAGTTAAACTAAAATATTCTTAAAGAGTCTATTTTAAAATTTACCTGGAAAACTAATAAGAAATATTGCTGCAAATCAGTAATAAGAAAATAATACATTACTTACCTTGTTGAATTTTTACCAGCTGAAGGTTTGTAATACAAAAAAATCCATTGTTTGTAAGAAGCAGCATATAATAGGTACCTATTAAAATAAAATCAAGCCAGCTTCTTTAAAAGGCATATGATATAAAATTTAAACCAGGGTCTGGATCTAGCTTAAAAGTATGTCCATTTGCTCATTTAAAGTCTAATAATAAAATAACACAGTAACAATACAAAGCTTATTTACAAAGAATTGGTAAGTTATTTGCAAAAACAATGTTAATTTCTTTGAAACTTCTATAAACCAAATTTCATTTGCCAGAAAAAAAGAAACTCAGATACATCAAAATAAATTAAGGTCCAGTTAACATTTGTTAAAAAGAAATATGATAAATACACTGAAACCCATAAGAACATATTAAAAGAATATTATGTCTCCCTGATAATCTACAGAACTCTCAAAACTGTAAAAAGTTTAGGATATTATACTTAAGAAGAGTACATTTAAGCCTCTGAAAAGAGCTAAAATCAAAAACTTGTTTTTTAAAATAATATTAATTGCATCCCTAGAAAGTTTAACATTGTGTAGGTAGCACCAATTAATTTACATAATATATTAACTATAAATCTGATTTTTTGACTGGGTATTAATAAGAAGACATTAAAAAAGAAATTAAAAACACTTACCTTCATTTGAACTATCTTTCTCAATAACAAGATTCCGGTAAGTACACTGATTTTCATCATTAGCTTTCTGAACAAAAGCCTAATTGCAAATTAATTTCAAATGATAAGATTAAACCCAGAAAATTACAGTCAAGGATTATATTCTTTAAACTCTAGGGATATCAATTATCATTAGCAATAATTCTGCCTATATTCCAAACATTTTAGTTTTCAAATGGAAAACTATTTACAAGCTTTCTCCAAAAATGTTTATTTTCAATACAAAACTGCTTTGGACAAGTATACTATCTTCAAACCATACTTTTTCAATTTTGCATTTATTTCATATGTTTTGTGGATGAAAAATGTTGCCTGCCATATTAGCAAACAAAGGATGCTGCGACCATCAAGCCAAAAGGGAGCTCAGGATGGAGATAAACAGGCTGCCCACTGTCAAGCCATCAGCCATTGCAGCAACCCCCAACTGTGCATCCTGAGGGGACTCAGGATGGAAAAGCACAGGATACCGGCCCTAGACGGCAAAGGTGTATATCAAAGGAATAACTTCAATGAGCCCAGACTCTTGCATCTTCCATACATAGAAAACGCTAAATTTATTAACCCGATATACCTGGTTTTCTTTAACAGTAATCTTTTGATGTTCCGACTACCTGGTCTACCTTGCAAAACTCCTATGTATCATGGCTCCTTCCTCACCTCTTCAGAGCCATCCCTCAGAGCATCTGAGAGGCTGCCTCCCGGGCTTGAAGTTCTCAGAAAGCCCGCCCAATAAAACATAATTCTCAACTTTTAGGTTGTGCACTTTTTTTTCAGACAGTTTCTAAGGTATGATTCTTAAATTCAATGTAAAGGAACATTATTCTTTTAATTTAGGCCACAAATCAAGTAATGCTTTGCTAGAGCTTTAGCTGTCTAAAAGATAATTTAGAATTTAGATAATGAAGATGAAAAACATAACAGGGTCTTACATTGGTGAGTAATGTTTGCTTTGATGTTACATGAATAAGATGTAAGTTGCCACTTCTCTCCCCAACCAGAAGAAACTTTCCTTCTTGACATAGGCCAACCACATCCACTTCAGTATCTGAAAATTTCAAGTCAAAGTTACAAGCTTCCTCTGAAAATGTTTATTTTCAACACAAAATATTGCAAATTTTGTTATTAAAAGTCAACTCTTTAAGCTTCTTTTAAATATTTCATGAAAGTAGTGACTGATGTAAAAACGAATGCTACTGACTCTTTGTCAACAAATATTTGCTGAGCACTTAGTATATGCTAAGCATTGTTCTAGGTCTTTTGCATATATCTGAGAATAATAACAAGAGTCCCACCTTCATAGAGCTCAAATTCTAAGGCAGAAATAGATGATAAACAGTCAGCATAGTAATCAAATTGTATGACATACACAAAGGTGATAAATTCTCTGGCAAACAGAAAAAGTAGAGCAGGGAAAGAGAACTCAGAAGAGCCATGCAGTATTAACTGGAGTGCTCAGGAGAGCCGCCTTTGATAAGGTGAGATTTGAACAAAGACTTGAAGGAGGTGAGGAAGTTATTGCTTGCACACAGCAAGAAGGCCAAGGGGAATGACATGGAGACCGAGAGGGGAAGACTAAGAGACAAGAGGAGTAACATATAAATTGCTTATAACTAAAATTATTCAGCAGCAATATCTTTATACAAAAGTATTATATGTAGGGACTTCCCTGGTGGCACAGTAGTTAAGAATCCGCCTGCCAATGCAGGGGACAACGGGTTTGATCCCTGCTCTGGGAAGATCCCACATGCCGCGGAGTAACTAAGCCCATGCACCACAACTACTGAGCCTGCGCTCTACAGCCCATGAGCCACAACTACTGAGCCCGCGTGCCACAACTACTGAAGCCCACGTGCCTAGAGCCCATGCTCCGCAACAAGAGAAGCCACTGCAATGAGAAGCCTGTGCACCGCAACGAAGAGTAGCCCCCGCTCGCCACAACTAGAGAAAGCCCACGCACAGCAACAAAGACCCAACGCAGCCAAAAATAAATAAACAAACAAACAAATTTATTTTTAAAAAAAAGTATTATATGTAAACACAGCCTCACTTTTCATTGGTGAAACTGTGAATCTTGGGGACCCATCAGGGTAGATGCATTAAGATTCCACAAAATATGGGTTTCTCTCCTGCAAACTGTGATCAAGATTTTGTTCTTATGTGCATACCTTCTAATTCCTTTTCATCTAAGTTCTTTTTAAAAATAATTAATTAATTAATTTTCAGCTGTTCTTATGCAAACACTTCAATAACCATCTTTCTCTCAAAATTTCAGAAAAAATTTCATAATACTATCACCTATTTTCCAGCATAATCACTGACTTGTCTGTCCCTTAATTTACTCTGAAGTCCATACTTGCATATACACACTTAAAGCCCTTTAACTCAATAAAGAATTAATTCACAAGTACTTTTTAAAAACTTTTTATAGTGCTAAAAGTATTCAAATATCTGTTGATGGTATTGAAATTATGTACAAGATTCAGGAACTTAAACATAATTGGGCTCAACTGTTTTCTACAGTATTCTAACACAAAAACCACGCAAATAAATTGTTGCTTTCCATGTATGTTTTTCCTTAGGCTTATTGAGAGAAGGGATCATCTCAGTACCTGTTCTGTCTGGTACTCAGCACAAGGCACTCAAGATTAATTTCTTGAAATTAGTGTAATTTCGAGTCTTATAAAAAATGGAGTAAAGAAAAGGCAATGCTGTAGAAATTGGTAGCAAGATATAGTTGACTTCCAATTTACTTTACTGCATTACATTAGACTTACCAAATATAAGATGCAATTGAAGCAATCTACAAATACTGTCCAACAGTATCACTGATTGGTCCGCTACAATAATAAACCCATCACTTAAGCTGCATGCTTGTAGTTTTGGATTTAATGAGGCCTGTGGGAGGGAAAAGCAGGACTAAAATAAAACATTTTTATACATGTTTAACAATACCTATCAATAGTATCACCATAGTCGCAAGCACCCAAGTTTAAAACTTCACTTGATAGGCCTTCTTTCTTTAGCCCATATATCTAATTAGTCAAGCTTTTCTTTGTATGATATATCTTGAATCCATTCAGAGCCTAGAACAGGGAAATAGTCCAGGGTTGCTAGAACAGGGCAAAGGATTCGAAAGTACAAGTCTTTGTTTCCTAAGGGCCGAGCTTACGCCTGGAGAAGCCAGCAGGCATTAACATAAATGAATGAACCAATAGTGGCATAAAGTCTCAGGGTCTGGGAAACAGCAGGGAGGGGGACTGTGAACTGGAGGACACGAGGCCCCACGTAAACTAAAGAGAGCAGAGTCAGCCAGATGAACGCCCCGTGGAAATGCGATCCTGGCATGGCCACAGCTTCCAATTTACCAAGAAAATGTGGATCTTTATGTGAAATATTCTAATTTTTAAATATTGGCAAAGTCAACATTTTAAAAAACACAATGCAAGCCAAATATGAGTCTCCTGTTTGTAGCTTCTGTTGATTAGAGCTTCCCACACATAATCTTTTTTTTTTTTAAATTAATTAATTTATTTATTTTTAGTTGCATTGGGTCTTTGTTGCTGTGCGCGGGCTTTCTCTACTTGTGATGAGCGGGGGCTACTCTTTGTTGCGGTGCATGGGCTTCTCATTGAGGTGGCTTCTCTTGTTGTGAAGCACAGGCTCTAGGTGCGTGGGCTTCAGTAGTTGTGGCACACGGGCTCAGTAGTTGTGGCTCGGGGGCTCCAGAGCACAGGTTCAGCAGTTGTGGTGCACAGGCTTACTTGCTCCTAGACCAGGGCTTGAACCCGTGTCCCCTGCATTGGCAGGTGGGTGCTTAACCACTGCACCACCAGGGAAGCCCTCCACACATAATCTTGAAGCAGTCGGATAGTTCAGTAGTTGAGAATGCTGTCACTTACTACCTGAGTAATCTCAAGCAAATGCCTCAACTGACTCTCTGGTAAAGCTGGAATAATAATAATAATAATAATGCCTACAACGGTGGCTGGTATGGAGATTCAATGAATTAATTCATGTAAAGGGATTAGAAGGGAACCTTGCCTGTAGCATATGCTCGGATAAATGTTAATTACTCTTAATCTTCTCTGACAAACTAAGCCAATCAGCTCATTTTATACCTGTTTCAATGGTCACCTTCTGCAGGTATAACTTTTGAAAACTACATTCTGATCCCTCTTATACTCTTTTTTTTAAAAAAATAAATTTATTTTATTTATTTATTTATTTTTGGCTATTGGGTCTTCGTTGCTGCGTGCAGCCTTTCTCTAGTTGAGGCAAGCAAGGGCTACTCTTTGTTGTGGTGCGTGGGCTTCTCATTGAGGTGACTTCTCTTGTTGCAGAGCACGGGCTCTAGGCGTGTGGGCTTCCATAGTTGTGGCACGCAGGCTCAGCAGTTGTGGCTTGCGGGCTCTAGAGCGCAGGCTCAGTAGTTGTGGTGCACGGGCTTAGTTGCTCCGCAGCATGTGGGATCTTCCCAGACCTGGGCTCGAACCCATGTCTCCTGCATTGGCAGGAGGATTCTTCACCACTGCGCCACCAGGGAAGCCCCTGATCCCGCTTATACTCTTAACTTGCTTCTTCAATTAGTGAAAAGTTACACCAAAGTGTCGCAAAGAAGAAACTGTGCTACACGTCCTAGTAGGGGTCTACCCAGGCTGTTTTCTCTGCCTGGACTGCTCTTCCCCCGCTTCTTTTTAAGACTTTTTTTGGCCGTGCTGGGAGGCTTGTGGGATTTTAATTTCCCAACCGAGGATTGAACCTGGGCCCTTGGCAGTGAGAGTGTGGAGTCCTCACCACTGGACCGCCAGGGAGTTCCCAAGACTTTAATTTTTAAGAGCAGTTTTACGTTCATAGCAAAACTGAAAGGGAACTATAGAGATGTCCCACATAGCCGGTGTTCCACACATGCATAGCCTCCCACATTGTCAACGTTCCTCACCAGATGATACATTTGTTGCAATTGATGAACTTACACTGACACATTATAATCACCCAAAGTCCACGATTTACATTACAGTTCACTCTTGGTGTTTTACACTCTGTGGTACACACATCTAGCATTATGGTCTCATACAGAATATTTTCTCTACCCGAAAATCCTCCGTGCTCCGCCTAGTCAACCTTCCCTCCAACCCCCAAACCCTAGCAACCGCTGATCTTTTTTTCACTGTCTTTTCATTTTCCAGAATGTCATAGAGTTGGAATCAAATAGTATGTCACCTTTTCAGGTTGTTTACTCCTTGTGTGAGTTTTAGCAGATTGTGTTTTTCAAGGACTTGGTCCAGTTCATTAGGTTATCAAATCTGTGGGCATAGAGATGTTCATAATATTCTTGATTATCCTTTTAATGTCCACAGAATCTGTGGTGATGCCCCCTCTTTCATTCCTGATATTAGTAATTTGTGTCTTCCCTCTTTTTTCTTAGTTATCCTGGCTGGTGGCTTATAGATTTTATTCATGTTTTCAAAGAACCAGCTTTTGGTTTCATTGGTTTTCTCTATTGATTTCCTATTTTCAATTTCATTAATTTTTGCTCTCTTGTTATTTCTTTCTTTCTTTTTAAAAATATTTAATTAATTTATTTATTTGGCTGCACTGGGTCTTAGTTGTGGCATGTTGGATCTAGTTCCCTCACCAGGGATCAAACCCGTGCCCCCTGAATTGGAAGCATGGAGTCTTAACCACTGGACCACCAGGGAAGTCCATCTTCTTTTTCTAGTTTCCTAACTTGAAACTTAGATTATTGATTTTAGATCTTTCTTTTTTTCTAATATATGCATTCAATTTCCCTCTAAGCACTACTTTTGCTGCATTCCACATATTTTGGTAAGCTGTGCTTTCATTTTCCCTTTTTTTTCTTAATGCCCAAGTCAGGTGCTAGTTTATGAAATGCTCCTAAATTGTCCCAACCCACAGTGAGCTCTCCATCCTCTGAATTCCTACTGCATTTACTGTCTGTACCATTCATTTGGTATTTCTCATATACTGACTTGCACATCTAGATAGATATCTTTTATTGCTTGTGTCCTGTCTGTCTAACTTTAAGGAAAGATCCTAAAAAGAAGAGATAATGTTACCTTACCAAGGGCCTAGCATGGGTTGTGAACATAGCATTTGCTACAAGTAATGCCCCAAGCTAATAACAAATGGAACTTTAGTTGCTAACTGAATTCAAAGCTCAATACACACTATTATTTTTCAACAGGAGCCCTCAGAGATCAAGTGGCCTGGGCCACTTCCATCTTTTAAGGCTGCTGGTAATATTAAAAAAATAAAGAAATACCACTTTCTCATTACAGAACTTATGGTATTCTTTACACTTTTGCCTTAACAAATAAACAATTTAATGCCAAAGAACCCAATTTATCTGTATTACTCATAAAATTTATAAATTCTGTGACTTTTAAATGCCACAAAGCAGTATAGGCTGACAACAGGATACAAGCTGAATAAAGAATGATTTTTTTAAAAATCCCTATTGGCCAGTGTCTCTGAATGCTCATTTGAAGAAAAGTCAAAAGCCTACACTTGAGGCCATTTGTGAATAAGGTTCCCCAGAGGAGGCCCTGCCTTTCTAGCCCTAAAAAATGAAAATCTTGTCTGGTCTCTTCTCCTTTCTTTTACACTTTTTTTTCTTAATTAGAGAATTAAACATTACATTAACTTACTATGGGGGGGGAAGTAGAGGAATCCTGGGCTATAATACTGTGACAGAAGATCATTTGCACTTTCTCTAAAAGAAACTTTTGTTTACCACGATCATCAAAATTTTATCAAAAGCAAATTACTGAGAAAGCAAATCAAAGATAAAAAACTAAGAGCAATATTTTCCATAAAAGGCAGAGAATAAGGTTTCAAGCCTGGTGTGAGAATGGTGGAATAGTTATTAAAAGAAGAAAGTTAAAATATAGAAAGAAATTCATGGAAAGGATAATCTCAACCTCAGTAGAGTGCTTAACTCAGGGCTGGAGTATGAGAAGCGCCTGGGGTCAGGAGCGGGCTCCAGGGGCTTGCTTCAATTCTATTGGTAATGTTTTACTTCCTAAGCTGGTGGTGGATATTCTTTGTATCATTTTATATACATCTGTATGTCTAAAATGTCAAGAGGAGCTATGAAAAATTCAGGTTTGGAATACTGACCGTAAGATGATGCAGGGGGAATTCAGATGGAAATTTCCAGTAATCTGATACTGAACTTTGATTCCCTGAGAAAGGACTATACTCATTTATAAAACAGTTACCACGTGGCCACTAGTCTTACTAAACACTCAGTAAAAATTTTGTTAAAGAAAACAGTCAGCGTCATAACCATTACCTTTTCGGAGGAGATCTTCGCTAGTAAATCTACTTGATATAAAGCAGTTCCATGTTCTTTTCTTGAACCAACACTTAGGTACCCACTTCCTGTATCATCATTTGTTAGCAGCTCAATATCATTCCACATGTTTCTGAGATTGTTTTCCTGAGACAGGAACCACTGCCTTCCCTGTGACAACATGTAAAATTAGGCCAAATTATATTGTTGCATAGACTCCAGTTCCTTGGGAAATGAAAATGCTTTATCCGCCCCCCCCCCAAAATATACATATATATACACACACACATCAATAAGTAAAGACTTCTCTGTCTTTGTGTTATTTCTGTGGTCACTAGACACTTTGGATCAATAAGATACATGGAACCAGAGCTATGATTATCACTAGAGAACATATTGGTTTAGGGACACAAGGAAACAATTCCAATCTTACCAATCTGTCCTAGAGCTTCTAGTATTTTGTGTGCCTAGCTGAAATGATAACAAGTTTTCATTTGGAAAAAAACCTTTAACCAATATAGCAATAAATAGTGAAGGCTCTGAAGTCAGACTGTATGGGATATCTTAGAATGGTAAGGTTCCAGATGAACTTAAAAAAAAAAAATGTCCATTCATGTTTCCAGTATTGTTATACAATAAATGAAAATGTTAAGGAGAGGAAGAAAAAACTGCATTAGGTTTCTGACTGGACCAAAGAGTATATTTGTAACCTTTCGAGTCACTTAACTATCTCATCAGCAAGGACTTTATAACTCATTTCATTGGATATGGGTGGGCATAGAATAGTAAAATGAAAAACAATCCTTGGATCAAAACTAGTGGGGAACAATAACCAAATAATTACAGTTGTTTTGGGAAGTGCTTGCAGAAATATGTTTTTAAATCTTTGGAAGGTACAGTACAGGGAAGAAATGATTTTTGACTTGGTGTTCTTTCACATTTACTAAGCTGCTGTCCTTAAGCAAGTAACTTAACCTTTCTGTTCCTCAATTCTCATCTATAAAATAGGAATACAGTTGTATGTAGCCGGAAAGGTCACTATGAGTTTCAAACATTCACAAAACAATGCTTCGTTCATGGCAAGCACTCAATTTAAGTGTTATCTAATTCACTATTGTTATTCATGGAAGCAGGTAACATTTGGGTTAGAAATTTAAGGTCACGGGAGCTTTTTAAATATAGGAAAAGAGTTCTTACTAGGAGTGTAAGCAAGGGCACAAAAACAAAGTATGTTAGAATACACGATTTTAGTGGCTGTGTTTGGGTGGGAGTTGGGAGGAGATTAAGACAGGTTGGAGTGAATACTTTTATGGGTCTCAGAGTCCCACATCTGTAAACATAGAGAAATATCATCAGCCTCCCAGGTCTGTCACACTCACTCATTTGACAAATGTTTATTGAATGCCTACTGCGTGACAGGCACTGTTCTAGAAGCTGGGAATACAGCTGTGAAGAAGACAGAAAAGGTCTTTGTCATTATGAAATTTATATTCTCGTACGAAGGATAGACAAAAATAAAATAAAGATGGTATTAAGTAGGCAAGATAGTTTGAATGCATCACTCATTAAATCTGCCCAACAATCCATTTTACAGCTGAGAAACATGAGTCAGGGACTAAGTAAACGGCCAAGGTCACCTAAAGCGAGTTAATGATGTAGCTAGACAAGACTCAAATTCATGCCAGTTATTAACTGCCTCCCTACGAAACAATAAGTAAACGCACAATTACAAATAGTGCTCAAATGAATGGGGGGAAGGGGCGCATAAGAGAGACCTGTTTGGGAAGGGAAAGAGATGACATCTGAGCTGAGACCCGAATATCAAGAAGCCGACTATGTAAAGCTCGGGGGGACAAAGATGCAGGCCGAGTATCAAAGGCTCAGAGGGTGGAATGAGTTTGGGGCGGCTGCCGGGCCACAGCAAGAATGGAAAAGTGCGGGCGCTAAACGAACAGGTGGAGCCAATGAACCCTTGATTACAAGATTGGGTTTCATCCTCAATGCTAGGGAGGGAAAGATACTAAGCGGACCAGTGACATGATGTGATTAACGATTTGAGATTCCTCTGGGTGCCGGGTGAACAGATTAACGAATTAAGCGAAATGAAACAGTTTCATTTAGGCCTCCACGCGTAAAAGCTCTCAGCTGGACACCGGGGCCAGCAAGAACCGACTTCAACCTCTCTCCCGCTAGCGTCTTGAGGGGAAAACACATCGAACTGAGCTGAGGCCTCTGCTACTTCGACCTGAATCCACCCGCAGCTCCCTACAGCAGCGCGGCTCACCCTCCTCACCTGCAATTGAAGAAACTAAAAAGGAGCACTCAAGTTTATCGTCCCCGCCCTTCCGAGCTCCAACAGACGTTCCCAGTCTCTTTAGGGTCCATGCCACAAATTTAAATTGGCGGGAGAACACCAAGCCCAACCCCTTTTACGGCGGCCAGCGGAGGCCAAGATTGCTTTAGAATCGAAATAGGAAGTCGCCCCACCCTAAATTCCACCCATTCCGATATCCGGGCTGCGCATTCTAGGGTGTGTTCTAGGCCCCGCCCCACTCCCCGGCCTCACAACCCCCCTTCAAAAGAACAACCAATCACCGTCGAACCGCGTTGCTACAGAAACTCTTATCACCACCCCTTTTCCTCCCAGCAAGCTGTGCGACGCGCCGGTTATTAGCCTCTTTGTGCCATCCGGGTCTCTCGCGCGAGCGATTTCAGTCTGGCGAAGCGTTTAGGCGGCCGGTACTGTGGAGAGCGGGAAGTGGAGGTGCCGCCGTAGCGGCCAGGACTCTGCACTATGGCGGTAGGTGCCGAATCTGAGTTTAAAGTCAGGCATATTTTTCTGCTGCTCTGCAAAGAAGGGATGAACGGCTCCCAGAGCTGTTGTCGGGGCTAGTGTGTGGACAAGATGGCGCCGCGGCCTTCTTCTGCGCCCGCCATCATGGCTGGCTGCTGTAGGGAGGGGGAAAGAAGGCGGTGTCGATGGGGGTGGGGAGCCGCAGGGAGTGTCTTTTCTTCCAGAACTTTCCTCGTGTCTTTCCCAGTTTTATGTTCCTTTTGTTCCACAGAACTGACTCCAGTTTTGCTTACTCACTCTGGTTGGTGATTAATACTGAGTTTCGTTAGGGCTTGGGCATTTATGTTCGCGGTGGGAAAGGGCTGGGGAAGAGAGAAAAGGGATCAGGGGTCGTCTCTGAAAAGTATGGGGTCAAAAAGGCGGTGCCTGTAAGAGGTAGAACGTGAGAAGAGAGCAAGCGGTCTTGTAGCGATTATTTTGCCTACGCTCAATGAGATGATTTTAGCTGCATAATTTCGGTTAGGGTGAACGTCCGTGTAAACCTTAGTTTATTCCTTAGTAAGCATCTAGGGAACGTGTTTCTCGAAGGGAGTAAAAATTCGACTTAATGAGAAGTCTTTGGAGCTACGAATTCTGACGCTCCGTTTCCGAAGCGACTCCTGATGTAATAATCATTTTGAGGTTTTCGAGAAACATAATCAAAGCCCTAACATGGGCATTGTTACTTTAAATTAGGGAGTTCTTCATAGGCCCGTTTAATTTTAAATGAAAGCTACAGTTCTTAAATTGCCTTTTCTGAGAAATTAAGCCTGCTTT
The DNA here is from genome assembly GCF_028021215.1 of Eschrichtius robustus. NCBI lineage: Eukaryota > Metazoa > Chordata > Mammalia > Artiodactyla > Eschrichtiidae > Eschrichtius > Eschrichtius robustus. The sequence goes on from NC_090837.1 coordinate 7,625,848, forward strand.
GGATATAAGATGCCCAATCCTGATAGATCGCATTATTGTGTAATTACTTTATTTTACTTACCCGGTTACAAGAAAAATGCAGACATTTTGCATTCTTTTCCATTGACTAAAAAGTTGTGTTTTCTCGTTTTCGAAGATAAATAGGACTGTTAAGCATAACGAAAAACTCGTAGATTACTCATCCTGATCATTGGGGTATCTGGAAGTAGAAATCGTTGTCTGCCCCTCCCCCCCCCGCGCCCCCATGCTTAATTGATTTCATTTAGAACCCAGTTTCTGATAACCGATTTAGAACCCCTGTTGGAACAGTTGGGCACATAATCGATTTAAATATTTTTTTAACTAGTGTTTTGGGCCTCTTAATCTACTTGAAAGAACAGTATTATTTTACTTGGGCTCAAATATTTAAAAAACAACAACAATTCAGACATTCGTTTCTGCAGCGCCTTGTTCAATAAAAAGACACGATCCCCTCGAGATGTGGCCTAGTATTAAGTCCAGTGTGCCGTCTTTGCACTGGAAAAAGATTCCTATACTATGTCTTGAGTGCCATTGGGGTTTTAAAGATGATGTGAATTTTAAGAAACCGTGTTGTTTTTCTGATAGAGCAAATGGTAGAGTGAAGGGCATTTTTGCAGTTAGCATTTAAGATTTACACATAGGTCTGTACTAAATTGAAATCTTGGATATTTTCAGAGAAGTTTTAATACTCAATTTTACTTGGATACTTTTGTTATGCTACTATAATATATTCTCAAGGAAATAAAAGCTTCGGGTGAGCTAAGCGGCCCCCTATTATTCATATCTGTTTAGTGATACGATGGTTTTTGTTTTTGTCCTGTAGTGTGTTTTACAGATGAAAATGGCTGTTTGGTGTAGGTTATTAGGCCGTTTTACAGAGTGCCTTCCCTTAAGGGCATTTTACTGAGTGTAACTTTACCAACACAGCACATCATAGACCTGTCAGAAATAATCCTTAAGAATAGTGATGAGGGGATTGACATATATACACTAAGATGTATAAAATGGATAACTAATAATAACCTGCTGTATAAAAAAATAAATTAAATAAAATTCAAAAATTAAAAAAAAAAGAATAGTGATGAGAGGACTTCCCTGGTGGTCCAGTGGTTAAGACTCCATGCTTCCATTGCAGGGGCCATGGGCTACATCCATGGTCGGGGAATTAAGATCCACGTGCCGCACGGTGAGGCCCAAAAAGAAAAAAGAATAGTGATGAGAACAAGAATAAAAGAAAATGACCAATGTTAGTTGTGAAAATCAGAATCATCTTTAGTTGTGTGATAGAGTAGTGTCATGTATTACTATTAGACAGCAAAGAGAGTACCATCTTACGTGAGTCAGCTAATGTTGCTGGATCTCATCTGTGAAATGGGAAAGTTGAGCTTGATTCTAAGAGATGAGAGCCTTTCTGCACAAAAATTTTATGATTCCAGAAATCACCCATACATAGAGAAACATGTGTGCTGGAATGGGCCTCCCCAGTAATTAGGTGTTTCGTCCTATTTGTTAGTGGGTTTTTTGGTAACATTGTTAGAGGCGTAACACATAATATGTCTTTCATCCTAACTAACCTGTAAGTCCTTCCCTTTTAATTTATTATTTTATTCCTGAAGTCTAACATCGAGTTAGGTGCATTTTTGACTGTCAGAAAATAGTTAAAATAATGTGACCTCTCACACTTCATTTGTTAAAGTACTCCCCATTTAGTTTACTTGGTGTTTGTTTTCTGGACTAATCTTCCTAAAGGAAGAAGTGCATTATCACGTGATTATTCCTCCTGCTGAAAATGTATAGTATATTCACTATTTACCCATTCCAGATCTTTTTTCTGTAAAGAGCAAGTTAGTAGATACTTTAGGCATTGTGGACCACGTGCAGCACAGTCTCTGTCACATTCCTTGCTTGCTTGTTTTAACAACCCTTTTAAAAATGTAAAAGTCATTCTTAGCTCAAGGGCGATACTTTGCTAACTCATGTGCTAAGTAATCAACTCCCCAGGCATATTGACTATTTTCGTATTTCCTCTCTGGTTAGATGGGTCACCACCAACGTCCACCTTCCACATATTACGGAAACTGTTTTCCCTGCCTTTTATCAGAATCTCACTCAGGAGAACATTTAGGTTCTAGTTTCTCCTTGAAGCTTTTTTTCTATGACTTTTTTTTTTAATAAACTTATTATTGATTGATTGATTGACGCTTTGGGTCTTCGGTGCTGCGCACGGGCTTTCTCTAGTTGCGGAGAGCGAGGGCTAGTCTTCGTTGCAGTGCGCAGGCTTCTCATTGCGGTGGCTTCTCTTGTTCCGGAGCACCAGCTCTAGGCACGCGGGCTCAGTAGTTGTGACTCACGGGCTATAGAGCGCAGGCTCAGTAGTTGTGGTGCACGGGCTTAGTTGCTCCGTTGCATGTTTGATCTTCCTGGACCAGGGCTTGAATCCGTGTCCCCTGCATTGGCAGGCAGATCTTAACCACTGCGTCACCAGGTAAGTCCCTCTATGACTCATTTAAATCAGTTTCATGAAGGAACCTACTCTCCTAGGTAAATCAGGTCTTTGGGAAAGAGTGTGTACTCTTGACTATTTAAATTTTTTTTTAAATTTATATTGTGATAACTTATAAAATGCTTTAAAGCAGAAACAACTTAATGTTTCCATAGCCCAGAGCATATGTGAGGAGAGGCAGACCATATTTTGCAGCAGCACTGTGCCAAGGGCCTTTCATTAAAGAGGGTTAATGAAATTAAGATTGGGTTCTCAGATAGGTAAGTTAATTTTCTGTTTTGTTTTTTTTTAGTAATATTCTAGAACCATTCTCTTTGCTTTTTAAGATTTTACAGTCCTCGGTCTTTTTAACCTTTAACAGCTCATTTTTAAATGCCTCTTTATGCTAATTTAAAATACAAGTATTGGAAAAGTCAACTAAATGAATTCACAGATCTAAGATGGACTCTGTTTTCTCTGCTTGAATACTTATTGGAAATACTTGGAGCCCTATTTTCCCCTTCCCCCAATGTTTTGAAAGTTATAAAAATAATGATTAAAAAAAATAAAGATATATCCATTCAGTTACATGTGTCTCTTTGGTATTGGGTTAGTCATTTCAATTTGTTCAGGCCTACTTAGCAAGTACAAAGCATATTTAGCTACTTGGAAATAAGTTCTTCTGATTTCTTGATTTTCTTTATTTTTTAATTTTGTAAAACTCAAGGATAACTATCTTTCCTCCCTTCTCACTCTTTTAAGCAATTGGAAACATTTTAAATGCAGTTAAGAATTTATAACCATTTTTCTCTAAACTTTTAGGCTAGTGATACAGAACGAGATGGACTAGCCCCAGAAAAGACATCCCCAGATAGAGATAAGAAAAAAGAGCAGTCCGATGTATCTGTTTCTCCCAGAGCCTCAAAACATCATTATTCAAGATCACGATCAAGGTCAAGAGAAAGAAAACGAAAGTCAGGTATGTATAAGACATAAGTTTACTGATATAATTAATATGTGTTCTTCCCATTGAGAAATGGATAGTGAAAAGTGCATTGGGAATTTTCTGGAGAATTTTTCAATTATGAGGAGTACGAATGTCCTAATACAGTAATTTTATAACTTGTCAAAGACAAAATGTATGCTTAAATTTGTGTCACAATAACTATTATCCCTCAGATGTTCAAATTTTATCCTTTCAACATACGCAAAACAGTATTTTGAAAGATGTAGTCTGGGCAGTGATATATTCTGAACTTATTTAACATCTTTGACATGAGTTACAAGAACATTTTTAACCTTGGTTTTCTTTTTAACTTAATGTTAAAATATTTCTGAAAGCAAGAGTTTTTAGTGTTTTGAAGTGCTCCTTATTTGGAGCATTTTTTTAACTAGACTGATGTGGCATAGAAAGCATGATGTATTGCTAATGAATCAATACTTAAGTAGTTAAAAGAGAAATAGAATAGAAATGAGTTTAAAAGTTTCAAGACCTGGGATCTGGTTATTTATCCTTTGCACCCACAGATAGTCCATCTACAAAATGGTTTCAAATGTAATTTTTATGTATCTGTTTGAAACTGTACAGTATCATCATAACTACTTTTTAATGGGAATTTTTCTAAACTGTAACATCCTTTTGGCTACTTATAAGACACCAAGTATAATTCAACCTGTTTGTTTTCTCTTGCATTCTTTGTTCCTTTTGTTCTTAATTGTTTTCCTCTAATAAGACCCTTTATAAGTTTGCTATGTAATAGGAAGCAAGATGAACTGGACAGAATGTTTTGTAAAATATAAAGAATCTGTGACCACCTAAAAGACAAAGTCTGTTTGTCATGTGTCATGGAACATGGACTTGTTGTGGAACTTTTTTTGCTTACTTATTTGATTATATTCTGGTTTGCTCAGATTGCTTGATTTATTTCAGATACGTGAAGTATTACTGTAGTAGAATAATCCCACCCCTGCCATAAAAAAATAGGCTTTAGAGGATGACTAGTAAATAGATTAGTTAGGCAAGTGGCCAGAAGTGTCCTTTGTATGAGTTTTGGAGTTTGTGTTTGAGATGTTTCTGTACCATTATTTATGGTGAATTTTTGTGTGTTCACAGATAATGAAGGAAGAAAACACAGGAGCCGGAGCAGAAGCAAAGAGGTAATTAACACTTTGTAGTGAATAGGCACTTTAGAATACTTGTAAAGTATCTGGTAGAAATGTTTGTGTGAATATATGATATTGTCAAGGTAAGTACCAAAACTTGAAATTTAAAAGGTTTAATTCGGTTATAAAATAAGCATGATTTGGATTCATCATTTTTCAAGAAGATAGTTGTTTATATGAAAAGTTCATTCAAAAACTATTAATGTTATGTTGTGAAAATATTCACAATAAAAATTTCATATGAAGAATATAACTGGTTTTTTAGGCCTGTCACACAGAGCTTCCATTAATCTGAGGTCCCGAGTCTCTTTATGCCTGACGACTGCTCAGGACTTTTAAATAGCAATCATCTTTAAGTAGCAATACTCTAGATATCTATGGGCTACTTTTTCTTTATGGAAGATAATGAGAGTCCTTTTCATTAGTAAACTAGTTTGATTCCCTAAGAATAGTATTGAATTTTGAAATAAAAGTGTCAGTGAGGGACTGCTGGAAAGATGGCGGTGACACAAAACTTGAGGATAAAGAAAGACAGCAGCTGTATTGCAGAGGAGTTAACTTGCCCACCTGAGAAGACAAGGAGTGAGCCAACAAAGGAAGAGCAGAAGTAGAAGCCAAAAAGGGAGGAGAAGAGTCTCATGGGGGCTGGGCAAGGGACTCAAACAACTGTGGGCAGGGACTTCACCTCTTTCCCTAATGGAAGCTCTGTTGAATTTTAATTTAGGAGAGTTTTTGTGAAAATGACTATTTTGTTTAGCTCACATGATAACATTTCTATAATAAATCATACTCAGCGTGCTAATGCGCGAAGAGACTGAACTGAAGACGCTGCAGACTCAGATAGCAAAATAATAAGCCTACTTCATGATAAGGTAACTATTAGTCATTCAAACTCCTATTTCCCTTAAGTATATCTTAAATCAGTTAAGGGTTTTAATGGTTTTTTAAAAAAATAATAATAGTAATGTTATGTTTGGAAAACTGGTTTGAAGTAAACTAAAACTTTTGCAAGCTTAACCACTTAAAGCTTTTCCAGTTTGCCACCATATGGCAAAATCAAGGAAATAGTCTTTTTTATAAGCTCATATGGAGAACTGGCATTGAAACTAAAATTTAGCTGTGTTTCCAGGTCTCTTATTTTTCTGCAAAATATAAATTACAGACTATGATCCTTTTCTGATGTATCACCATGCATGTTCTAAAATGTTTGACTAAGTTTTTTGTTTTTAAGAAAAGTTAATCTTGAGTGGAAGGAAATATGCTAAGGTCTATTCTGGGAACTATGAGATAAGTGTCCTGTTGTGGTGGAAAACGGTGGCCTGGGTGTCAGAAGAATATGGGGTCTGGGTTCAACTCTCCTAATATGTAGCTTTGTGACTTTAGACGTTAATTTAGTCATATATAAAGTAAGGGGAATTAGAAGATCTCAGTTTCCTTCCAGCTTTAAAATTGTGATTCTGAAATGTCCAGGATTTTAAGCTTTAGCTACAAGATGGATTTGACAAATCTTAATGTGGGGAAATCGAATGTTTAGCACTTCCTAATTCAGTATGTGAGTGTAGGATGGAGACTTGATCATACAATTAATTTAGCTCAGTCTCTGAATGCATATGTTGTGAAAGCAAAAGCCTTGGTTTTTATAATCATTCAGAATATGGGGGAAGTATGTATTATATAATGGTATAGGGATTAATTGTGTTACACCTAGTTTGATTTCAAAAAAATTAAAACAGATATGGTTGCCATTTTCTACCCTAGGTACATGAAATGTAATAGAACTCCAAGCCTGTTGGGATATTGCAAGATGAAAAGTGATTGCTTCACAGTTTAGGATTGGGAGAAAAATCAAGAGCCGTCTTTAAGAAAGGATGTGGCAGTATAGCTATAAAAAGGACACTTAACTTTGCGTAAAGTAATTTGAAGTTGCAGAAGACATTAATACTTAGGTTAATTTTACTTAGTTACCTAATTGGAAATGCATTTTTCTGGTGCATTTCTTTGTGTCCTTATCTTCGTTATTGTTAACTTTTAAAACTTAATATTATGTACTCTGGATTTAGAAGTTGTTGTATATATGTGTCTGTTTCTCTAAAAGGTTTGTTGGAAAATTGAAAAAATTTTGATACATGTGTACTTCCCTCTTAGATAAAAGAAACATCAGGGATTCCTCTTTTTCTGAAATAGTGGTTTTTCGATATTATTAACATTGAAAGTTATTGTTTTGATTGTGGTATTGAAAGTATTTGGGGGTGGAAACTGCATTTGGGGGGGTTATAAAGAAAAAGTAAAATTAGTAATATACATCTGCAACATTTGGGTGATGTGAAACTAGATCTTTTTTTAAATTTGCCACACACTCCTAAGGTTACTAATGTTGCATCACAACATTTTTGCTACTGATACCCATACTAACTCTCTTTGTTGCACTATTTTCCTGAAAGAACCAACTTCTTCTTAAAACAGGCAAGAAGACATGAATCCAAAGATAAATCCTCTAAGAAACACAAGTCTGAGGAACATAATGACAAAGAGCATTCTTCTGATAAAGGAAGAGAGCGGCTAAATTCATCTGAAAATGGTGAGGACAGACACAAACGCAAAGAAAGAAAGTCATCAAGAGGCAGAAGTCATTCAAGGTCTAGGTCTCGTGAAAGGTAAGTAGTTTTTCCTAAGTTAATGCCTTCTGAAGAACTCCTGAATTACATAAAGGTTTGCATTAACGGAGCAACACCCAAAAAAATCTTAGTTAGAAAATTGGTATTTTTAACTTTCTGAGTTGTCTGTCACGGTGAAAAAATTTTTGCTGAACTATGTTTATATAGTTTGCTAATATCATAATCCTTTTACATTGCTGGTGCAGGATTCGTTTGCTGCTGAACTCTAATCTAGGTTTTATTTAGGTATGGGTTAAAAGATTTTTGAGAAACTGGGTCATGGTTCAAATTTTTGTGGCTTTTTTTTTGTGTTTTAAGGAACCAGTGTCTGCAACATATTTTGCAGATTTCTGTGGGGAATATGTGTGTGGTATCAGATTCGGTCAAAAATTTTCAGTAGTAGAATAACTTGATTGTTACTCTTAGAAATAGTTTGGTACGGCAATAGACTTCAAGCTATTAAACAGAATCTTAAATTGAGGTAGGAAACATTGCTTTTTTGACGTTATCAGTTTATTGTGTTCCCTCTAAGTAACTACAAATTTATGTACTTGAATTTCAGGCGTCATCGTAGTAGGAGCAGAGAGCGGAAGAAGTCAAGATCCAGGAGTAGGGAGCGGAAAAAGTCAAGATCCAGAAGCAGAGAGAGGAAGAAATCACGATCCAGAAGCAGGGAGAGAAAACGTCGGATCCGATCTCGTTCCCGCTCAAGATCAAGACACAGACATAGGAGTAGAAGCAGGAGTAGGACAAGGAGTAGAAGTCGGTAGGTATTCATCATCTTGAATAAAATCAAATAGGCCCCTCACAGGGTCTGTTAAGTCAGGCTTAGAAAGGTTAAGTAACTTGCTCAAGAAGCCCAATATCGTACAGTTCTTAAATGGTAAAGCTAGGACCTGGTCCCAGATGCATCTGAAAGCAAAGTCCGTATGTGTGCTTAATCCACCGTACTGGTTATACTCTCTCAGATACTCAAAAAGATGAGCTTATAAATCCACACTTGTCTTGACGGGAAGGAAATTTTAATTTGTTTATGCAAGAAATACAGTAAAGAGCATTTAATTATAAATATTCAGAGAATATGTTTATTCTCTACTAATATTAATAGTGTATTATATCTATATTCACAGATACTGGTAATAAAGTTAATGTGACAGCTTCTTTGTTCATTGTTCATTAAGTCAAACAGTCTATAAAAGAATGAAGTATGGGTAAAAGTGTACTTTGGTTTATAATAACTTGGTCTGTCACTTGTTCGATCATTTTTTCAGTTTTTAATCAGTGGTTTTAGTATGTAATAGTTGCCTAAATTGAACTTTACCAGTTAGGAGATTTAGTCAATCTAAAGTGGTAATTTCACCATTAATTACCATTGTTTTGTTTTGTTTTTTTTTAAATCACCATTTGGGCATTCGGGTCATTATTTATGGCATTTCTAGTTTTAACCACTGATACCTTTGATTCTAATCAATGACTTTTTAATTTTTCTCATTTTGTTTTAGTGATTTATATTTTTGAAAACATTTACAGGTTAATTTATTGTACATTAGAATACTAGGACCATTTAACTTATCAATCCCACTAGTAGGAATTTATCCTACCTATTGACCTGCACAAGTGTAAAATGACTAACATACAAGTCTAGCCTTTGCAACATTGGGTATAATAGCAAAAGATTGGAAACAACCTAAATGTCCATCTGAAACAGGGATGGTTAAGTGAATTTATAGAAACTAGTCTTTTACACAAGGAACTTGGGGTGCCTATGGAAGGTGTACAACAGAGGTGGAAAGGAAAGGGTTCAAAATATATTTCCTAGACCAGTTTAATTTTTATTGAACTATGTAACTATAATTTATTTTGATTCAATAAAATAATTATTACTTGGCCATACTGAGACATGTAAAATATGATTTATTAAAGAGATAGAAAGAAGAGAATTGAAAAACCGAGAAGATTTAGCAGAAGTTTAAGCCGAACTCCTAGCCCACCTCCCTTCCGAGGCAGAAACACAGCAATGGATGCACAAGAAGCTTTAGCTAGGAGGTGCGTGTATTTTTTATTCGATACATTTTTTTCTCCTTTTCATCTTGAGGTAGATATTCAATTGTGTGGACCAAATGAATGCTTTCAGAGGATAATTCAGATAATTAAATCTAGCCATAACTACTGTGGCAGTTTTGTGATACAGAACTGCATCAAGTGGTTTGTTAATTCTCATCTTTAATTTGCTTATTTGCACAACTGGAAAGAGTATTTCTTCAACAGTTTCTTTTTTCTTCATGATTAACTAATTCATTTTTCTCAAGTCTAGACTCATAAATATTTTCAGTTGGCCATTGGAACTTTTTAAAAAATCTTAAATGTGATCTAAGAACTCTGTTAATTTTGCATCTAAAACTGCTTTGTCTTTACTTTCTTTGTTCTTCCTTAAGAAAAGTCTCTGAAACAATAAGTAGAATTCTGTCAATAGTTTTCTTATTTTGAAGGTGGCAAATAATAAGCCAGTTCATTTGATCTTAAAGTTTTTACTGCTGTGATAGCATAGGAAGATCATTGTATTTTAAAATTTTCTAATGTTTCAAAGATGGGTGATTGTGGGACCACACACAGCAGGGCTGTCTAACCGATATCTGCAAAACCATTGAAAGAACTGCCTCATAGAGGCAAGAAGTAAAGTAGAATCCAAGCCCTTGTTTGCAGGTTTTCCCATATTCTGAAAACTAAAATCTTTTGATTTTTTTTTCTTTATGAAATTGAGTTTGTATTTTTTTTTTTATTACAAAAATGCAGTTATCACAATGTAACCTGATGGGCTGCTGCCCTGTGAACCCAGCCTGGCAGAAACTCCAGCTGAACAGCAGCAGCAGCAAAGGTGTGAGCTCACCCCTTCTTCATTCCATTCACCTTAGTGAATGGTATTGATTCCAAACCTGCAGTGGCCATTTAAAATATACAGCCAGTAGCTGTCAATCACTTTCTGACTGAAACTAAAATCAACAGAATTAGGAAATAATTTTCTACAATATCTGAACTAATTTATAAAGAATGGTCCATTAACTTTGATCATGAATTTTTTTAAGCCCTAAAGTTTATTCTTGTTTACTCTTAAGTTTATTGTATTTTAATTTTTGGATTATACTAAAGTTGAATCTATAACTAGCATCTAAAACTTTAACTTAGTCTACTTAGTGATTTTCAGGTGACAATTTTTAAAACTGCTTTGGAAATATTTTTATTTATGAATCTATGTTTTAACATTAATCCTAATCAGAAACTTGTTTCCAAGGACAAATTCAAGGCTGTACTACTTGTCTTTCTTTCATGTGTGCTCAATAGAAGGGAACGAAATTATAGATTGTTATCCTCCTTTTATGTAAATTACAGCAATTGTTAAATGTCAGTTTTCTACTACTGTATTTTACTTGTAGTGCCCACTGCTCCCCTCCCCCCAAAAATTTCCACAATCCTTGCCCCTTTATACCACTTTAAAGGAGGGAGAGGGTGGTGTTTAACTTATGATTGGTAAATCAAGGAATCTTCGGAAGAAAAGGGCTTTCTCTTTCAGGAACTCATTGTGAAGATAACATTACTTACGATTTGCTATATACCAAATAGATACCTACTTGACAGCACATTTTGTTTAGTATGTGTATTCAGTGGTGAATTTAGTGTGAATCAGAATTCGTTTTTGTTTGGGGATGAATTTGTGTTTCACGTTTCCAGTTCCTTTGCTAATAATTTCTTTACCTCCTAAAAGTAATTTTCTAATATTTAGTTTTTTCACCCCCATTTTATTAGATTATAGAGGGTGGCAGGGTTTGCTTGCCCTTTTTTAAATTTTATTTTTGGCTTTTTAATTTTCACTGATTTAGAGACTAATAAAGTCTGTTTAGATATAAAAATCATCTGCATGTTTTGATTGGCCTTAATCCTGTATCAGCCTCCCTTAAGAAGCATTTAGGTAATTCTATAAATTATTGCATGTACCCTAAGATTTACTCAGTTTTCAGTATGTTTTCTCAATGCCTCAATTTGCAAGATTTAATTTTATCCTTACTCCTATAACCAGCACTGATGAAGATTGAATAATTTTTTATCTCTTAACCATTTTAATGATTCTCTGTGGGAACTATATATAAAAGCTACTAGAGTTGTTGGCTATTCAGTGAAATTAAAAATGTTTAAAACCAGTAGTGAAATATTATTTAATTGTGACTGATACCATCTTAAGAATGATTGCTTTTTTCCCCACATGCAGATACCAATTTGGGGAAGGTATTAAATTTATTTAAAATTCTATATAGTGTTTTATGCCTACATATGTATACATAGAGATAAATGTTGGCTTTATATTGATATTTTTATTAAATTGTCTTTGACAGGTTGGAAAGGGCAAAGAAATTACAAGAACAGCGAGAAAAGGAAATGGTTGAAAAACAAAAACAACAGGAAATAGCTGCAGGTAATTTTTGTTTTCTTTATTATGGAAGTATGACATTTTTTTGTAAAACATTTGAAAAGTTCAGGAAAAGTAATAGGAAGAGAATCACGTATGATCCCTTCTACCCATCAGTATGCTGTAGATCAGTATGCTGTAAATTATTAATTGAATTGTGAACATGTTATTTTTCGTGTTAACTTTTGTGCCTCATAAAACTTTTTTTGCACTGTATTTCTGATTTGGTCAATGTAGATACTTTTGAAAAGTGAATAGTGACTATTCTTGTTCATGTAGCAGTTCAGCCATCACTGCATATGTCTTTTAGTTATGATTTTAGAAATACAGTTTATTAAAGATGATGAACTGAACTGGAGTATGTATTATGTCTTACTATTAAGGAAATCAAGTTTTTAGACAACACAGACACACTGCCTGTGGATGATTAAAAGGTGATCAGAGAGAGCCTGTATGAAATGTAATCTGGAGGGTGGAAGTAACAGACCTGGCACTTAACTTTTGTAGGACTTGGGCCTAGTATGTTAAGTGTGTATAATACCTGTTTAATAGTTTTAAACGTTTCTTGTGAGTTTCAAATTAGGTGTTGTGAGATCATTTTGTGAGCTATAAAGAACCATACAAATAAAAGTCAATTTATTAAAAGTTTAGCTACAATCACTATAGTTCATTTCCATTGAAATCATACACCTTTATGTTATTCGCAGGATTCTCTTTATCCTCAGAAGTGAAGTTTAAGTATATATAAGGGATCATATACAGAAATGTCTAGTGATGAATACATTAAATAAATGTTTGCTAAAATGTTATTGCTTTATAAGCTTAACCCTCAGTCATTTTTTATTTGGTGAAAATAGTCTGCCTTTTTGCAGATTAGTAGCTCTTATATATAAATAATGTATTACTGTAAATTAGGAGGTTTGTTTTGGTTAAAATCCATACTTATTTCCTTTTCAGCAGCTGCAGCTACCGGAGGTTCTGTTCTCAATGTTGCTGCCCTATTGGCATCAGGAACACAAGTAACTCCTCAGATAGCTATGGCAGCTCAAATGGCAGCCTTGCAGGCTAAAGCTTTGGCAGAGACTGGAATAGCTGTACCTAGCTATTACAACCCAGCAGCTGTGAATCCAATGAAATTTGCTGAACAAGAGAAAAAAAGGAAAATGCTGTGGCAAGGCAAGAAAGAAGGAGTAAGTTCTCTTATTCTCCTTTTTTGTCATTGATTCCTCAGCTTAGAAAAACAAATTTGGATTGGAAAAGATTAGTTTGGGTTTATCTTTCTTCTGAGAGCCTAACGAATAATTTAATTTGCTACAATTATTAGCAAAAATAATAAATGCACGATCTAAGTCAGGCTTTCAAAGAAAACCAATATTGCCCTACATTTATTAAGGGGAAAGAGTTGGTTCCTTAGCTTAGATTTTTTTCGTATTATTAAGATAATTATAAATTCCATTGGTGGAATGCCATAAATGCTGTTGTTTTTCTATTAAGACTATATTATGGAAAGATCTAGTATCATAATAAAAGGTATTTAAGCTTTACATATGCTAAAAATTCATTGTTTTTTTTAACAGGACAAATCCCAGTCTGCTGAAATATGGGAGAAATTAAATTTCGGAAACAAGGACCAAAATGTCAAATTTAGGAAATTAATGGGTATCAAGGTGAGTTATACACTTTGTAATAAAGTTCATGTCATTTTATATTTTTAGGGTAACATTGGTTCTCAACTTAAACATTATTTCAGTGATGTGTCATCTCTGGGTACTTTCTAGTGCTCTTTCATTTGTGTTCTCTAGATTAACTTCACAGAATTAACCAATAAATTATCATCACTAGTCAACAGTACAAATTGTTAAATTTGATTAAAACATTTGTTGAGGGACTTTCCTGAAGGTCCAGTGGTTAAGACTGCACAATTCCATTGCAGGGGACGTGGGTTCAATCCCTGGTTGGGGAACTAAGATCCCACATGCTGTGCGGCACAGCCAAAACATAAGAAATAAAACAGTTATTGATTGTTACTGCATGTTTATGCCTTAAGCAAACCTTGTTCAAAATCATAAGCTTCTCTTAGTAAATTTTTTTTAAAAATTTGTAAAAAGGAATTAATTTGCTTTTAAAAATTCCCATTTGAATGGAATATTACTCAGCCATAAAAAGGAATGAAACAGTTATTTGTAGTGAGGTGGATGGAACTAGAGTCTGTCATACAGAATGAAGTAAGTCAGAAAAAGAAAAACAAATACCATATGCTAACGCATATATATGAAATCTAGAAAATTGGTACTGATGAACCTAGCGGTAGGGCAGGAATAAAGATGCAGGCATTGCAAACGGACTTGAGGACACGGGGTGGGTGGGGGAAGGGGAGGCTGGGACGTAGTGAGAGAGTAGCATGGACATATATACACTACCAAATGTAAAATGGATGGCTAGTGGGAAGCTGCTGCAAAGCACAGGGAGATCAGCTCGGTGCTTTGTGACCACCTAGAGGAGTGGGATAGAGGGAGGGTGGGAGGGAGATGCAAGAAGGAGGAGTTATGGGGATATATGTATGCATATAGCTGATTCACTTTGTTATACAGCAGAAACTAACACAACATCGTAAAGCAGTTATACTCCACTAAAGATGTATAAAAAGAAAAAATGCCCATTTAAGGCTAACTGTACTTGGTGTGGGGTCGGACTTTCTTAATTTTTTTCAAGGAAGGTTTTTGTTTGAGTTTTTGTGGTTTTTTAAAATTAATTAATTAATTAATTTGGCTGTGCCGGGTCTTAGTTGCAGCAAGCGGGATCTTTTAGTTGCAGCATGCGAACTCTTAGTTGCGGCACGTGGGATTAGTTCCTGACCAGGGGCTGAACCCAGGTCCCCTGCATTGGGAGCACAGTGTCTTAGCCACTGGGCTACCAGGGAAGTCCCAAGGAAGGTTTTAGGTTTTACACAACAACCTGGTAAGGTCGACAAATGTTCAGATATTGGTTACTACTAAGGGAGTTGGTTTTCCATTGAAGGGATATTTGGTTTAAACTCCATCCCCATTTTCTATTTACTTTTCCCTAGACACTTTATTTATTTTTGGCTGCGTTGGGTCTTCATTGCCACGCATGGGCTTTCTCTAGTTGCAACGAGCGGGGGCTACTCTTCGTTGCGGTGTGCAGGCTTCTCATTGCGGTGGCTTCTCGTTGTGGAGCACGGGCTCCAGGCATGCAGACTTCAGTAGTTGTGGCGCACGGGCTCAGTTGCTCCATGGCATGTGGGATCTTCCCGGACCAGGGCTTGAACCCGTGTCCCCTGCATTGGCATGCGGATTCTTAACCACTGCGCCACCAGGGAAGTCCCTGGCATGTCCTACATGTTCTTCCTTGGGCCCACTGAATGATTTTTGTTATGTCCTGCTCTATCCCAGTACCTAGAATGAACATTGCCTTGAATTCCATAGGTGCTAAATGAATGAATGGAAACTAAGTGAGGTCAAATACATACTGCAAAAATGTGATCTGCTAGTACTTTTTAAGTGAGAAGCACTTTTTATTCCTAGGTGAATTCATTTTAATAGTATATTTTGTATCTGTTATTTAGAGTGAAGATGAAGCTGGATGTAGCTCCGTTGATGAAGAAAGTTACAAGACATTGAAACAGCAGGAAGAAGTATTCAGAAATCTAGACGCTCAGTATGAAATGGCAAGATCACAAACCCACACACAAAGAGGAATGGGATTGGGTTTCACATCATCAATGCGGGGAATGGACACAGTTTGAAGAAAATCACACTTTATACTTGGGACTTTTATAGACTTCTGGTTCTGATGTCAGGTCCTTGTTCACCAAACAGCTGGCATTCTAGCTTGCATGGGTGTTGCATTGACTTTAATTTATTGAAAAAATACGATTTTTTGTAAATATCAGATCAGTGATAATGGTGTTAGTGTTGTAATCAGGTTAAACCCGCTTCCATTAAACTTGACAGGACTATAGAAGGACAATATTTTTTAGTTAATGAATTCTACTTTTCAAATATATAAAAGCTGCAGATGGGATAAAATCTGCATACATGGATTTTTGGTGTCCACTGTCTTGTGTACTTTTGTACTTAACCTTGTACAGTTATTTTCATCTCTTGAAACATGAAAGAAATGTTATGTAGATGTTCTTTAGAAGATCTGGCCATTTGGTACATAATCCAGCACAAATAGGCTGGGTGGTGATGATAATAAAAATGGTTTTCTCAAAACTCGTGTTGATTTAAGTTACCTGGAATTCTTATTTGAATTTGTCTTATGGTTTCTGTAGCATTTTGCAATTTCTAGTAGAAGACACTGGCTAGAAATTCCTTTTTTTTTTTTTAAAGAATTGTGCTATAGGCAATACCATGGTGAGCAAAAATGTAAAAGGAAGTTGGGAGGCGTGAAAAAACTTAGTAAAATAAATCTGTTTTCCTAGTATTATAAGGGACAGAACTGGTGTACAGTATTTGTTAAATATTCCATATGTTATTCAGGAAATAGATTAATACATTAAAGGGATGTAAGCACTTTTATTTTAATAAAGTGCCTTATAACAAGTTCTTTGTATGCCCTTTCCTCATTATCCCTTTTGAATTGTCTAACCTGAAGTACTAAAACAGAAAACAACTTTGTCACTAAATTGAGTAAATTTAGGGCATAGTTTTGGTGGAAGGAGGGGACTATAGAACTTGTACTTCATTTGCTTTGATTACAACAAATTCATAATTTTTAGCTTTCCCTGGAAAAACCCTTTGAAAAACATCTCCACAATGTAGTAGCACAAGGGAAGACTGTTTAATGTGTTTTGGTAAATGTTTGGTTTTCCCAGAGCACGATTATTTTGGGGAGAGATGGCTCTTCATGCTTCAGTGACAAAGTCAAGTTTCTGGGGAAATAACACCATGGTTTTTCATTTTGGAGTCTTCCCAAATTCACATTTTCCTGGTGAGCTGTACCTTCCGAAATCTGTTTCATTAAGAATGTTTGTGGCAGGGGTGGTGGGGGAAGAATGTTTGTGGGCCTGTAATGCAGTGTGGATATGAAAAGCACACATTAAACTGCTTCCTGTGTTTTTCTATGGTATTTTAGGAACTGGCCATACACGATGAATGATACGGTCCATCCTGTACTCATTCAGTAATTTAAAGAATTTTTGTAGCCAATTTTAAACAGGAAACTAGTTTTGATTCATTTAGTATGTATTCATTTAGTATGTCTAAAATAATTGTTAGGTAATCAGTATTCTTAGTAGAGATTTTACATTCTTACTTGCATGCTTGTTTTTGAAATCCAGGGGGTATTTTATATTTTAACATCCCAATTGGGACTAGTCATATGTAAAGTTATTAATAGCTACATACAGCCAGGGGAAACCATCCTGGACAGTGCAGATTTAGAGGGAGGCATATAGGTAATTGCAATTTGCATAATTAAATTTTACGAAGCAATTATTGGAGTCCTGGGGGTGGGGGACAGTTAACTGCTTGGCTCAATTTGAAATGAGTTTGTAGGGAAGCTTTTATATGCTTCAACTTTGTTTCCCCTTTTTCCTGGCTGTTAACTGTGCTTTCCATGTCAGAGCCTGGTACTCCATGATGGATGTTTTGGGCTTTACTCTTGAATGCGAGGGGAACATGAGTTGCTGTCCAGGAGATTCTTTAAAGACATGGTAGTAAGACAAGAAGACCACACTATTTGAGGCAAGGTTTTGATAAGCTGTGTGAGAGCAGCTGGCTTGGAGGATAAGAAAATTCAAAGATGATGTTTCCAATTTGGGTGATCATTCATTGTGATTAAATTAGAAAACTTAAATACTATAGTAGGTTGGTGGAAGGAGATAGAAGCAGAAATTAAGTTGTGTTATCATTCCGAGTTAATTTCATGGCCAAAAGATGATTTAAGAATATACTTAAATATAATTTCTCTGGGGCCCTCTCCTAGTTCTCCCACTGGCTGTGCATCAGTTTCTGTAGTTGTCTCATCCTTAATCCCAGCCCTCTAGGGCTCGGTTCTAGACTTCTTTCCCACTCTGTTCTTCACTATGAAGTCTCATTCTCTATCATCTTTGTATTTACTTTCCATAAAAATTTGAACCAGCCAAATGCTAATCTTTAGTTCAGTCCTCTGTGGAGCTTAGCCAAATATCTGTGTAATATACACCTCCACTGAGCCCGAAAATTTTACCTTCAATGTACTAGTGCTTCAAAAATTTCTTCCACTAGTCTAGTTAGTTACCTAACTAGAGTTATATAAGGATAAAATTGTTTATAAGGATAAAATTGCCTCAAGGTACCACACAGCCAAAATGGAACTCACCCTTTACTCCCAAACCTGGTCAACATCAAATGATTTTTTTCTCTATCTCAAACGATCACTTATTTAACCAGTTTCTTAAGTCAGAATCCTGGCAAATAATTCACCACCCTTTTCTCTCATTCCTATATACAACCCTTCAGTTATCTCTGTTGCTTTAATTTCATCTTTTAAATATCCTCTATTAAATACCAACTCTTCAGCACTATTGCCACTACCCTAATCCAAGCTAACATCTGTAATCTTATTACAAAAATCTATCAGTCTACTAGATTTGGAATTTTACGTTTGCTCCATCGCCAGTCCTTTTCCTATCATGCCATCAGGACCATCTTACCAAAATGAAAATTTGTGGGTCATAGACCCACAACTTGTTTAAAATGTTGAAATGACTTCCCAATTTTGGGGTGGAAACAATGTCCCTAATGTGGTGAGTACTTGCTTAATGTTCCAGCCTCATCTTGCTCCACTCTGCCTTTTCGTTCTACATGCCATTTCTTCAGACTAGGACTCTCTTAATTCCATCCCCCATACCACCAACTTTGCCCTCCTAACACTTTATAATTCAGTTCAAACCTCAGTTCTTCGATTCACTGACTCACACAGAAATGTCAAATTTGTTACATAGCCATTCCTGTTTTTATTTCACATATTTATTTCTTAATATGATGAATACCCATCAACATCCACTTTGACCCAAGAGCGGGAACATGTATGTTTATTTTTTGTTTCTTTCCTTTGCTAGACTGTACCCTCTATGAAAGCAGGAACTTCTCTAGTTTGCTCACTCTTACACCCTCAGCTCCTAGAACAGTGCCTGGCACATTGAACTCGGTAAATAAATGTTATTGAATGATGAGTGATTGAAGGAGAGAAATCACCAAAAGCTGCAACAGACAAATCTAAAATAATCTAAGATCAAGCTAGTTCTTCATGAAAAAGTGAAACAAGCCCAGTAAACTGAAGTAGCTTCTCCAAGATCACAAAGGTAGTCTGTGGCAAAACTGGAGTTCCTTATTCACCAGAATCTGTGATAAGCCGTACATCGTGCTCTGATTTTTTGCAGCCTTAAATGCATAAGAGACAACTCATACTGTTGTAACACATTCTGATCTAGTTGGGCTTTCTTCACGTTAAAAAGGACCAATCCCAGTATGCAATGCAAACGATGAGTTAACAGTCGCTTAGAAACCCATATCCCAGCATGCCTTGTTCCCGAGCGACCTCAGAAGTGGGTAGGAGAGACGCCATTGCATTCTGGGAGTTGTAGTCTCACAGGACTGGCCCGCCCATTATGCAGCTTCGGCGGCCTGCGTTTGGAGGAAACCGTACTGGGTGGCTTAGGGCGGCCGGAGCCCTAGACAGCGGTGCCGCCCAACAACCTTTGCCTTCGGCTGGGGGGCCAGCTCCGCCTCTTCTCGTATCTTTCCCATAGCCCAAAATGGCGGCGGAGGTGGATTTCGGCGACCTAGAGCTGTTCGAGGCGTTTGACCACCTAGAGGAGTCGACTCCGAAGCCAGTTCACACCCTCTTCAAGGACGACGACGGCGACGAGGAGGACGAGAATGGGGTCGGCGACGCGGAGCTGCGGGAGCGGCTTCGGCAGTACGAGGAAACCATCGAGCAGCTCCGCGCCGAGAATATCCTTCCCGCTCGCTGGGCCCTGTCACTGGGGAGTGTGGTGTGTGCCGTGCCCGGGAGGGTGCGGGCGGAAATTACACGAGGCTGAGAATCGCGGGTTCGGGTTGCGTAAGCTGTCCCCGAGGCCTCGGTGCAGACATCTCCCCTTCTGGGATCCGTATCCTGGACCTTATTCGCTCCTCCCGCCCCCCAATCTGGGGCCGGTTTTTAGTGTTATTCCGGACTCTTCCAACTGTTCAGTTGTAGACTCTTCACCACTTCCCTTCCCCTCTTTGGAGTCGTTATCCGATCTCCTTTTTTGGAGCCAAGCTAAAGTTGTTGCAGTCACGCTGTAGTTGTATGTTAGGAGATACCGGATGCTTAGACCTAGGCGCAGATGTGTCTTTAGGGCGGGGCAAAAGTTAGTGGTGCTAGGATGTGCAGTTGGGGGCGTTAAGGAGTCGAGGCATGCAGAGAGAAATGGTTAATTGCTTGATGAACTTCGGGGATTCCTTTTAAAGTTCTTCCACTTTGAAATAGCTTCCGTGGTTAAGGTCCATTGCAAACCCCTAGGGAAAACGCGCCAAATAAGTTTCCGTTTGCCTTTAGTCACATGTTTACAGCCTTTCTAGCAAGATGTGTTAATATGTTTATTCCCATTCTTAGAGAATTTTTGGTGTTTTTTTGTTTGTAATACACATGCAGGTAATTTTGGCTCAGGTAGTTTTTCTAGTGTAAAGACCCCTGAAAGTGGTTGGTAAATCATCTTTTAAGGTTTTCGAAGTCATTTTTTCATAATGCCTTTTGCCTCGACATTTTATTATGAAAAATTTCAAAATACAGAAAAGTTGAAAGGATTTTGCAGTGAACATTCATAGATTCCATCCTAGATTCTTCAGTTCTTAACAGTCTGTTATGCTGCATAACATTTTTGGTTTAGTCTGTTAGTCTCTTTGAACTACGTGACCCTGCCTTAGAAATACCATGTTGGAAGGGATGAAAACTGTATTTTAGTTTGTAGATCCAGATACCTAGCCCTACAACAAAACAGGAGGTCAGTAAGTGTGTCATCCTCAAAATATTTGTCTTTTAACGTTTATAACATATGTTTATAACATTGACACCAAAAGTGAGGTTAGTAGTTGAATTTTATGATCTTCATATTTCTATTTAATGAGGGCTTATACTCCTTAACAAGTAATAACATCAAGAACTTAAAAGAAAATTGAACATTCTGACTCGACCAAGGTATGAGATCTTGAATTTGAATATTTAATCACAGGGGTTTTTTTTGCAAAAAGGGTGTTTAGGATTTTTGTACCATTTTGTACTCAAGAAATCATAGTAATGATCCTTTATTTTTAACTTGTGAGGGTAAAATTTGAATTCTCACAACCGTATTAAACTTTGAAACTGACTTATTGGGTGAAAATATGTGTGAAACACAATTCAGAAGTTTTTGACTTAATGTTCAGAACAGGCAAGTTATCAACCTAGCTGTTGCTATTCAGCGAACATTTCTGGGAAGTTAGAATTCAGATTACAGTATTAATCTGGCTGAAGATTTATTTATACAATTAAAATGTGCTCATAAATAGAAATAATGCAAGATGCAGCATTTTAGAAGAAGAGAAAGTAGTTGCTTTTGAAAAAAGTACAGTGAGTAAATTTGCATTCAGGCATCTGATTTTAATAGAAGAATAAATGTTGATATTTTGTAATATAAATTTATTTAGTAGTCACTAAATTAAAATATTTCTTAAAGTACAAATTTATTACACAGAACAGTATGTTAAGGCTTTCAGAATATGGGGTACCCTGATGCAGTTTCACATGGAATTTTTTGTCCCTGGTACCAGCTGAATTAACTGGCTACACTGGTGACTAAAACTTTTAAAATTTTAGAATTTAGACATATTTCAGAATATGTCTAAAGAATAACTTCTCTATGCCCTACTTTCCTTCCTCTATGTGAGCACGCTTTGTAGATCTACATTTATTTTTGGTTAGGTAGTAAACATATTGAATGTAACTAGGATTCTTAAAAAATCACAATTTTTATATATGTAAAGATATTTTATTTAGACAAGCATATGCTTTGTAATAGAGTTGTTCATTTAAACATTAAATATTTATTTATAAGGGGGTTATAATCACCTGAATTCAAATGATTACAGCATCATAGGCTTTGCCAATTTATAAGAAGCAAGCATTAGTATCCTGAAAAAGGAATATATATATATATGTGTGTGTGTGTATATATATATATATATATATATATTTTTTTTTTTTTTTTTTAATTAATAGTCCTCCACATTGTCAGACTGACAAAGCTTTCTACAGAACACCGAGGAAGAAAAAAATAAAATTATTTAGATAAAATTGTACCCTACATCTCTTGATTTAACCCTTATTTTTGGAAGTTTCATGATCAGAAGTGTCTCTTCTTTTTATCCAGTAAACATTGTGGGGTGTTTGTTTTTTTTTTTTCTGTTTTTTCTTTATATGATGAAAATTTTCAAACGTACAGAAAGTGGAAAGAATAGTACAGTTAATACCCATATTTTCATCACTTAGATTTAACAATATTTTGCCATATTTCCTTCTTCTAATTCCATATACATACTTTACCCCAAATATTTCAGCATGTATTTTTTTTTCTAAAGACTTTCATGTTACCACAACACCATGATCACACCTAATAACTGGCACGATTTCCTTAATAACATTCCCAACCAGATTCAGATTTCCCCAATTGAATGTCTTTATTGCTGATTTCTCAAACTGAACTCCAGTCAAGGGTCATGCAATTGCATGTAGTTTTTAAAAACATGATGTATTTTTTAAAACTGAAGTTTGTGCAAATTGAAGCAAGTTTCTGGGTGTCTTCATATTTTAATTTTATTTCTCTACTTGATGTGGGCAGTTCCACATACGGATTGATTTATTTCACGTGCTGTACAGGTAGAAGGATTTGAGGCAGGTGTGAAGGAATCAGAGATTCAGTTGCTCCCAGGTTACCGAAGGGATATATAGCAGATTTCCAGGCTGCAGTCTAGTTCTGTTTTTTGCAGTATTTGAAAGTCAAATTCAGGAATGAGATACTTTTTACATCTCTACTTTAAAATTTTGGATTTGAGCTACTTAGTGCAGTGTGCTCTGCCCCTCCAGAAAGAGTCTATCCATTTATTTATAGTGTTTCAATTTCCCATATATTTCCAAGCCAATTTCACTGATTCTTTCAGAAATATATTCTTGTAACCTGCTGGTTTATTCAATTCGTCCCTCCCCTCAATTTGTAAACAAACAGCCATTGGGTAAAGAAGCTTTTTGGTTGAAAGATTAACTGTAGTTTTTAATTTTTTTATGAAATATTTTTTAAAATATGTAATGTAAAATATACCCCTAAAAACTGTTAAAGTGGGTAAAACTGGAGTTCTTTGTGGTTCTTGATCTTATTTGTAAAATATTATATGATCTTTGGTACTTAAGAATTATAAAGATTCAGCATTTATATATACATATGCAAGTTTTACTTTAATGTCTTCTAAGAATATGTTTTAACTTCTGTTTTAGTGGAATATTGGTGAACAATACTAAATTAGATGGACCTTTATTTCAGATTCTATTTATGAACAATGTTATTTCAAAGTAAGTAATTTTCCCTTTCCTAAATATTATGAGCTGATGTATTTATGATACAATGTCTTCTATAAATATGCTGTTTTCATTTTTACTTTATATACCATCTTTATTCTTTTACTTAAAATTTATGGAATCATGATAAGAGTGAGGACATTAGAGTCATATAAACCTGAATTTGAAGCTGGACTCCTCTACGTTCTATATCTGTGAACCTGGACAGGTCACTGACCCTCTCTGCATATCAGTTTCATCACTGGAAAACAGGACACTAATAGTAACTACCTCTTAAGTAGCTAAATGAGCACCTGTAAGAGCCCAATAAATAGCCTCAAATAAAAGTCACCGCTACCGCCATAAATAATCTTAACCGTTTCTCTACCACAATCAGGGAAGTAAGTTTTCCCTGTTGGCTATCTTCAAAGCTTACCCACGTGATTTTTTTTTTTCTTTTTAATAGCAAAACTAGACCTTTGCAAGCCTTCCAGCATGCTTGGGTCTAGGATGACTCAGTGCATTCCTGCAGTGCTTGCTAGAATGTTCTGACATGGTTTGAGGCCTTGACCTGTCCCTTCCTCAGAGCATGGTCATAGACATTTCAGACACTTGCTTGCCCCCTTCGGCGTCACTTAATCATATTGTTATCTTAGGCGCCGGGCAAGGTAAAGGGACCACACATAGGGTGTTACCTGGGTGGCAGGTCCATTGGCTGCTTCATCTCAGCAGCAGCAGAACCTGAGGCTCTGGGAGGGTGGAGCAGCCTGTGGTGAGCGCAGGAGCAGCGCGGTGCTGGGCACGCGGGGCTCCGGCGCCGCTGTCACCGTCAGAATCGGCCTCTAACTCAAGCTCCTGGCAGTCTTAATGTCTGCACCGCTCACCTGGTGTTGTGCCTGCAGAAATCTTAGAATGTCAGAGCTAACGAGACCTGACACATCAAGTCTGTAAAGAGGAAGTTGGCTCTTTTGGCCCCTTCTGAACTGAGCACTGAAGAATATTTGATGAACGTGGTTCTTGACCTGGAAAGCTGGGGAAAATAGACCTCAGTCGTTTTTCTTGCATTGCATTTTGGTCTTTTTTTCTCCAGTGTAATATTTACATAGGTGTTTCCTTATATGTGCAGAGAGGGTGTCTGGGAGGAGGATGTGGAAGAGCTGAATGCACTGATTATCTTTGTGTTGCAGAAATAAGGGGCTGAGAGACAGGGTAGGAAGGGAGCTTTTCGTTACATAACTCACCCTTTTAGTTCTTTTGAATTTTGAACCATTTACATGTATTATAGATTCAAAAATTAAGTATGTAAAATTTATAAATAAAATCCATTTAGTCTTTGCATAAGTATTTGCCAGCTGTTACATCCTAGGCACTGTATTAGTTTATCATAATCATTTTATTAACTTGACAACAATGTATATATTTTTCCTAAGGAATAGATTCCTGAGTGTTACAAAGAGTCAGCGATTTGATAAACTCTGAAAAACAAAATAACAAAATTTACACATGACATCTTCTAAAAATGCATAAAACTCAATCAAGTCAATGTTTTACTCTGTCTGGGTTCTGACCATTTTGTCCTCTTACACAGGCAATATCATCAAGAAATAGAGGAATTTGTATCAAATTTAGTAAAAAGATTTGAGGAACAGCAGAAAAATGATGTGGAAAAGACTTCCTTTAATCTTTTGCCCCAGGTATTTCAAACTTAAGAGATTTTAAGATTAGTAGGTTATGCTTTTCACTGCCAATTGTTAGGCTCCGGGGATCCTCTTGAATCAAAACCAGAGTGACTGTTGAGATTGACTGTTACCTCCCATCCTGCAGCCGGGCTTCCTTCTCCACAGTCTGACCAGCGCAGCCACAGGGCTTTCTTTTGGATCACTGGTGCTTTTCTCAGGGAGTCATATTCACACCTGGCTACACTCAAAACTGAAACCTCTTTATTTTCTATTCCCTGACTTGGACACGTGGTTTGGGGCAGAAAATTAATTTTAGGTCAGAAAAAAAAATCTCTGTTTCTGGGGTTTATAAAAGATGGATTCTTTTTATGTAAAATGAACAGGTTCATATGCCATCCTTTCTTTCCCTTCTACTTGTTTTAAAAATCAACAGCATGCCCAAAGAAATCTGAGAGATTCCACTCTGAATATTAGGGCATGAGTTTACCTTAAGAAAATCAGAATTATGATTTCTGGGCTTTTTTTTTTAATTAAAAATTAAGGTAAGTAGAGTCTCTCAAATAAGGATCTTTAGCTGTTTATCCTCAGAGGTTGGAGAATGGAGTATTCTAATTAATTAAATTTTTTGTTTATCACCTTTAGCTTTCACCTATCAGATATAATTTTTAAAGATTCACGGAACAAAATACATTTAACAATAAAAACCATACTGAAAAAAAGAAAAAAACCATACTGAATATTATTTAATATTTGATTCAAGAAACACTCCAGAATTTTGTAGTGGCTTGAGGTCTGTAAGGGTTATAATATCAGTATTGACCAGTGATACCAAGTTATATATTATTTTAATCTTTGATTATATCTGATTTCAAGTCTGTCTTGTCAGTTTAAGTGTTGAAAGTTCCATAATTAATATTTGTTAACACAAAAGTCATAGTGTAAAAATAATTTTTTAAAAAAAAGTCATAAAAAAAAAAAAAAAAAAAAGTCATAGTGTATGCTAATGTTCCAGAAGATACTATCTTTTATATATCTTTTTAACTTTCCCACTCGGGAGATTTCTTTCATAAACATTCCTACCTAGCTTAACTTCTCAACTCACCCTAATTATGACAACAATGAATTCAAAATTTTATATACCTTAATGGTATGTATTAGAAAATAAAGTGAGTGTGTTCAGATTGCTAATATTTGAAATTTAAAGTTGTTAGAATTTGGTTACCTTTTGTAACGTGTGTTTCTCTTTGTGTTAGCCTTCCAGTGTTATGCTAGAAGAGGACCATAAAGTAGAAGAATCCAGTGCTGTTAACAATAAGGAAGCTTTTAGTGTAAGTTTGGACATTTAAGTTTTGAATTCTGCAGATATGTTTCCTATCCTATGTCCATTGGGTGGCATTTAAATGATAAAGTGGTATAGTCATATGTCATCAGATGGTCACACATTCTTTCATTAAATTTGTTGTAAACAACAGTGTAGGCTTCAGCCTCTAAATACCATAGTTTGCTTTTTAATAACCATTTCACTGTGGCCTGGGGGCACAATAGATATACTTTGGAGGACTTTATTTTTCTCTTGACTATCCTCTCTGTTCATCTTCCTTCCTTTCTTTTTCTTTTTTTAATAGATTTTTTTTTTTTAGAGCAGTTTTATGTTCACTAAAAAATGGAGTGGAAGGTACAGAGATTTGCCATGTATCCTCCGCCCCCAGACATTCATAGCCTCCCCCACTATCCACAGCCCCTACCAGGTGGTACATTTGTTACAATTGATGAACCTACATTGACACATCATTATCACCCAGAGTCCATGGTTTACGTTAAGGTTCATTCTTGGTGGTGTACATTCTGTGGGTTTGCACAAATTTATAATGATATGCATCTACCATGAGACTATCATACAGAGTCGTTTCACTGCCCTAAAAATTCTCTTTACTCCACCTATTCATCCCTTTCTCCCACCTCTGTTCATTTTTAAGAACTTGGATGAAGATGTAGAAAGCATGCTTGTGGAACTTAGAGATGGGTGAAGCTGAGAGGGATATATAGCTAATATAACAGGTGGCAGATAGGAAATTTTAAATGTTCACAGGCTCCAATGGTGGGTGAAAAACAAGACGATTGACAGAGATGAACCTACATGAGCCCTTTCAGTACCTATGCAAACTTCAGCAGTGTCAGTGCAGTGTAGTGGTGTGATTTTGCAACTTAAAAATTTTTAAAGACGATGATGTAATCCTGGATTCCATTAAAGGAAGACTAGGTTTCATGTTCATGGGGTATGGTGTCCCATTGGTGTACCACAATTTAGACTAAATTAGTAAGTGCAAAATCCCCCATTTCCAGGCAGGTGCCACTTTAAATCCCAGAACCTTAGAGTTTAAAAGGGAAATGAAGTTATCCAATTCAAATTCAGGAATCTTTCTTTAAAGTGCCCTTAGAGCATCTTGGTCTTTTTTTTGAGCCTTTCCAGTAACTTGGAATTCACTGTTTTAAAAAATGAGACAAACCACTTCATTCTTCACACCTGTGATAGAAATTTCCACTCTCTAAAAGTTGAGCTGAAATGTGCTTCTTGTACTCAATCCAATCACTGGTCCTAGTTCTTCCACTTGGCATTTATAGGGTGATCTAAAACGATACCTTTGCAAATATCAGCCTTTATCACAGTTGCAGAGATGTGTACATACCTTGTGGATCTTTTCAGTAAGATCCGTGGGCTCTTCATCATCCCAGCACCCCCATGTCTTTAAAATTGTGGAAAACTGAAAATAGATTGGATATAGATGATTTTAAGGTGTTAGTAATTTTCTTAAGCATGACAGTGGTATTGTGATTTGTAGAATGTTCTTATTCTTAGAAGGCTCATACTGAAGTATTTAGGGGTGCAGTGTCATGAATAGAGTCTGTAGCTGGTTATGTGTGGAAGCTAGAACCCGGGTAGGAAGTTATTGTATTAATCTCAAGCTGGAGAAAATAGTGAGTTAGACTAAGATGATAGTGGTGTCAACTTACTTTTTAAAAATGGCTCAGTAAAAATTGTGTGTGTGTGTGTGTGTGTGTGTGTGTGTAGAGATGTGCACACAAAAATGTCAGTTAACAATTGTCGAATCTAGATGGAGGGTACGTGGGTGTTCCTTGTACCATTTTTTTCAACTTTTCTGTAGGAAATTGTTCCCAAAAATTAGAAAGAAAGGAAAAGAGTGATTGGGAGGAAAGGAAGTGGAAACAGTGACTATATAGATATAGACAACTGTCTGAGGATCTTGCTGCAAAAGGAAGCAAAGAAATGGGGAATTGGAGGGAATGTAAGAGTTGTTGACAAGTTTTAGTTTTTTAAGTCTGGAGAAAGTGCAGCTGATAGTAGTGGTCCAACAGGAAAAATTCAGTGATCTAGGCAACAGAGGGGAATTCAGTGATGGAGATCTTACTTACACATCAGAATGTGGCTCCTTTAACTAGGGAGTTGATTATTATTTCTAATAATTTCATCCAGAAATAAATTGTTAAAACAATTAATCATAGTCTTACATTATTTAATGTCTTTTTTTTTTCTGCTTAAATAGCAATATTTTTTGACTTGTTTTCTGCAGGTTGTAGGAAGTGTCCTGTATTTTACTAATTTTTGCCTTGATAAATTGGGGCAACCGCTACTAAATGAAAACCCTCAGCTTACGGAAGGATGGGAAATACCCAAGTATCCTACATAGTGAATGATGAAGATCTTTATGCATCTTGCCATTAAGTTCACCTTTAAAAAAAAAAAAAAAAAACCAAATTTTGCAGACTATGATAACTATTCCTTAATAAAACTCACTAAAGGTACCAGCAAGTCTTCAGCCACATTGTTTCTCTAGAAGGGCAAGAAATACAAGTAAAGGCAAAAAGGTTTGTGTGGGGAGTTGCTTTTGTTTTCTTCTTCTTCTTCTTTTTTAACCAAAACCATGAACTCTTTTAGCTTGAAAAGTTAATATTCTTTATTGCTAGCTTACGATAAATAAACAGATTAAACTAGAATTTCAATATATAGACATGTTAAACGTTTAAGTCAGTCATATTGGAATTCATTGGTTCACGCCTGATGTGCCTGGGTGGGTGGAAAGGTATAATTACTGCTGTCAGTTTGATTGCTGTCTTATAACCATCTACCCCTTTCCAAGCTACCTAGAGGAAAATATGATAATCTGTTTGCCTTGGTTCTTCTGTTATTAGCCACTGAGAAAACTCAGAGGTAACAGATCAGTCGGGAACACAAGGGTTCTTGGTTAAAAGACTTGGTCAAAAGTACTGTTTGTTTAAATCACTAAGCACAAGAGGTGAAAGTGTACTCATTTTTGCAGATGATAATTGGCGATCTACATGCTTTCTTGTCTCTGATACACGTTGCTGTCATACAGAATTTTGTTGATTTGCTTTTATATTTCTATTTACATTATGAAAATCTTTGTTTTTTGACCAAATAGGCCAAAGCCTCACTGTTTCAATTGTGGTTCTGAAGAGCATCAAATGAAAGATTGCCCAATGGTAAATTTTTCTCATATAAAAAAAAAATCTTTGAACCAGAGCTTTCTAATGTTTTCAGTACATCTATGGCATTGTGTGATGTGAAGAAACTTCCTGTCTTACTTTCCCGTAGTCCTTGATTTTGAAATCTTTCCAAATTTATACATAAGTTTTAAAGACATTAGATTTCTTAAAAAATAATTTATTACAGTACTCTGTATTTGAGATGAATAAAACATTATGAGAGTTCATTTTTAGACAACTTATTTTCAAAACTTTATTTTATGTTATGATAGTACCAAGGTAATAAGAAATTAAAGGACTGCTTCTCTTCTTTGCTTATTTTTCTAAAGTATCCACTCTTTTATACCTGTCCCTTATGCATTAAAACTGAAATAATCTGTGTGCTTGACCTAGAAAAAGTGCTTGTATTTATTTAATTTCTGAAATATTTCTAAACTGCTCGATACCATTCTTTCCAAACACATTATGATTTAGCCTCGGAATGCTGCTCGAATAAGTGAGAAGAGAAAAGAGTATATGGATGCCTGTGGTGAGACAAGCAATCAGAATTTTCAGCAGCGATACCATGCAGAAGAAGTAGAAGAAAGATTTGGAAGATTCAAGCCAGGAGTTATTAGGTACCTCTGTCATTTTACCATAGAATGTCATTTCTACTTCCCCACTATTTGGAACATTCTGTGGATCTTCAGGGTAATAATCAAGATATAAGTGTTCTCTAGCAAGGCTCTACATAATGTACATCAATTAATCCAAAAACAGTTATTGGAATTTTAACTGTGTGTTTGATAGGCACCGTGCCACAGGTGCGTAATATAAAACATAGAAGAGTTTTAAAATATCAGACCAGTATGTATTTTCATCCAAACAAGAATACAGTATTTTTCTTCCTCTTTTATTTTTACTCAGTGAGGAACTTCAGGATGCACTGGGTGTGACGGACAAGAGTCTTCCACCTTTTATATATCGAATGCGCCAGCTAGGATACCCACCAGGCTGGCTCAAAGAGGCCGAACTAGAGACCTCAGGGCTTGCACTCTATGATGGAAAAGGTATAGTATGTTCAGTTAGATAAGTCAGCTTAAGTGTTCTTTTTTTTTTAATTAAAAATCACAGTAAAATGGGGTGGGAATGGCTGGCTTATTTAGTGTGTGCTGAGTTAACTAAAAAATATCTTGATGGTGTTTCCCTTGTTTTACAAGGAAGGAACTAAAACTTCATTGAGAGTTATCAGATGGTTATCTGGACTTGCTCAGTGACTGCCTAGCAAGGTATTAGCTCTCCAGCTAGACCGCGTAAGCTCTTGCCTTTCTCAGTAATGGTAACAGAAATATATCCATCTCTGCCAGGAGACCTATAAAAGTTAGAATAAATAAACCCTCCTATAATCTAGAACTTCTCTTAGGTACCTCCTCTAGAAAAATATTCACATGTGCGCACAAGGAAATGTATGTATATAAAGATACTTTTTAACATTGACTATGATAGTGAAAAATTAAAAACAACATTAAGGCCCTAAAGGAGAATGGCTAAGTAAACCGTGGTAGATCTGGGGGGTGGAATCCCTGCAGTATTTTTTAAAATGGAGTAAGTCCATGGAGCTAACTTGGCAAAATCCCTATGCAGTACTGAGTTTAAAAGGCAAGTTTCTGGATGACTTACATATTATGATACCATTGATCTTAAATTTAAAAAAAAACCCACATGGATGAAACAATGCTCTATATTTTCTATGAGGAGTTATGTTTGTAAAAGATATTTTTGAAAGATCTTAACCAAGAACCAGCTAGATTTCAGGGTTTGGACTCATAGAGGCCTTCCCTGACCACTTTATTTAAAGGTGTCTCTCCCATGTTTACCCACCTGTTCTACCAGTCTTTATCACTTCACCCTGTTTGCTTTCTTCATGCCCTGTCACAATTTGTATCTATTTATTTATCATGTAGCACAGTGCCTGGCATCTGGTAGATAGTAAATAACTTTTTATATAAAAATTTTTAAAGTCCTAACCAATATACAGCAAACTCAACAGTGGTTATCCCTGAGAAGGAAAACAGGATTGGGCTTAAGATTTTAGTATTATCTCTAATGCTCTACATTTTTAAAAAATGAAAGTGTTTCTAGATATTACTTAGGTAATTAAAAATAAAAATAAAAAATTTAGGGACTTCCCTGGCAGTCCAGTGGTTAAGACTCTGCACTTCCACTGCAGCGGGTGCAGGTTCGATCCCTGGTCAGGGAACTAAGATCCCACATGCCGCGCAGCACAGCCAAAATTAATTAATTAATTAATTAATTAAATAAAAACTAAATAAAAAATTTACCACCCCCCCACCTCAGGTAGTACCAAAGAATATTTAGCACAGCCTTTTTTTTTAAATTCTATTTAAATTTTATTTATTTATTTTTGGCTGCATTGGGTCTTCGTTGCTGTGTGCAGGCTTTCTCTAGTTGTGGCAAGCGGGGGCTACTCTTCATTGCGGTGCGCGGGCTTCTCATTGCGGTGGCTTCTCTTATTGCGGAGCACGGGCTCTAGGCGCGCGGGCTCTACAGTTGTGGCTCGCGGGCTCTAGAGCACAGGCTCAGTAGTTGTGGCGCACGGGCTTAGTTGCTCTGCGGCATGTGGGATCTTCCCGGACCAGGGCTCGAACCCTTGTCCCCTGCATTGGCAGGTGGATTCTTAACCACTGTGCCACCAGGAAAGCCCCAGCACAGCCTTTTAATATATCCCCAAGTCATGCTGACATTCAAATTATCATTGCTCGTGCCACTCTGTAGGTGCTTGCATTTCTGTGTTTTCTCTCTCTCTCTCTCTAAGTTATTTGCTTGAATAGGGATTCTTTGGACAAAAGATTGTAGATCATTGAGAGCCTCTTAAATCTCTTTTAATCTGTAAGTTCCCTTTCTTGTTTTTAACAAAACTCTGTATTTTGTCCTTTTGAGTTTTCGAGATTTTGCTGATGCATCCCCGTGGTGTTATTTTAGCATGTTTCTCTGTCCCTCTGTTTCCTGTGAATTGTGGTGGAATCAGTCACTGGTGATCACTGCCTGTATCTATCTGTTAATGATACAGATGACACACTGGTTATATTCTTATTCTTTCATTACTTGGCTTCTTATCCTGAAAACTTATATAAAGAGAAACTTCTCATCAACTATTTGTTTTCCTTAGGTATATAGACATGGGACTAGCAAAATAAATGTTCGATTTATTTAGTACTTTTCAAAATAATGAAGTGGTTCCCAAGTATCCTTCAAAGACTATTCTCATCTGTAAAGTGGTTTTAATAGTATGTACCTCTTAGGGTTGTTATGAAGATTAAGCGAATGAATACTTGTGAACTGTTTAAAGGCACTATCTGAAAAGAAAACACTAGCTCATACACAGTAACCATTATATAAATGTTTATTAAATAAAGAATTGGAATAGAGGATTAGGCAAATCATAAGACCAGTGCAAAACAGACTTTTCAAATAACTCATGGAAGAACTAAAGTTTCCAAGATTTTAAATGTTTATTTTTATCAAAATAATACGTCCATGTTGTTTAAAAATTATAATCTAATGGTTCAGACAAATTATAATTAAAGCTATTCTCGGAATAATTCTGTGGTCATGAATCTAAGCACTTTCCAGGTCTACTTTTGGTCTGGAGAGGGATTTATATGGGCACCTAGCAATATTAAGCTTTTTGATGGTCTGTAATAGATGGTGCTGATGGAGAAACAGAAGCTGGAGAAGTACAACAAAATAAAAGTGTCACTTACGATCTCTCGAAATTGGTAAACTATCCAGGTTTTAATATATCTACTCCCAGAGGAATTCCAGATGTAAGTGTGTTGGTTTTTTATTCTTCTGGGATGTGACTTTATTTATGTAGCTTGTTCAAAATGTTAGCTTATGTAGCAATTACTGTTCCATAAAGAAGTAAATGTGTTACTTTTGTGTTTAACTTTTTAATTTCCTTTATGTTGATTAGAATATTAAGTGAAATCTTGAATTCATCAAAAAGAAAAAACCCCCACAGTTTTTCCCAATTTTATGCCCTAAGAAAAGGAGCTAAAATAGAATGGTGAGATTCTATAAATCTAGAACTATTCTAAAATTAAAAGATTATTTTTTTAAAATATGGGATGGTTTGAAGCAGTATTATAAGTTTTACAGAATTAATTGGGAAGTAAATTTCTGCCTTTAATAAATCTAAGTGTACTATAACTTTTCCCTACTCTTCCCTCTTCCCCCCGTCCCCAAAGTAAAATTTCTCCTATACAAGAAAGGTTTGCTACACTTAATCTTTTCCAACTTTCATCTTACGTTTCAGGCTTTAACAACTAACTATAGTAGTGGTGATGGTGGTGGTGGTATTTTAATAAAAATGCATTCTAGGTGTTCTTAGGGACTGGGCTTTAGAGAAACAGCCAAAGGTCTGAACTTACAGTCTAGTGAACAGATACGAAGATGTGTGTAATTAATCAAGGGCTGAGTTGCATGTACAGATCATCAGTGCCTCTGGAAGTGGGTCCAAGTACCAGCCTACATCAGAATCTCCTTGGGGTGTGCATTAGAAATGCACATTTTTGAGCACCGCCCCTTCCCACCCTTAGACTTAACTGACTTAGTCCTTGGAATCTATAGGTTTCACAAGAGCCCAGAGTGATTTCTATTGAGAACCACTGTTGAATGTGTTACTGGCGATAAGAGAGAAATGAGTGATGTTGAACCTTAAAGATTATTGCTCAGTTTGGAAAGGGAAAGAACAGAAGATAAAAAAATCAGCATGAGTGAGCGAGTTAGGAGAAGGGAACAGTTAACAGTCATGTGAACAGCGCTGGTGCGTCAGGAGGGGGCGGGAGCCAGCCAGGCCGGATGAGAGTCTGTGTCATTACTGCCTGTAAGTTCTTCTTGTAGTAGGTAGAACCTTTCTGGGCCAAGCGGTTTTGTCAAGTAGTCTTTTAGTGTTCAGTCCTGAGCGTTCTGCAGGCAGAGTTGGGGTTTTTTTCCCCTTCAATGCTCCATTATTTTCATTAATTTCCCCAAAAAGGAAAAGTCACATATGAAGCAGAAATGTAATTTGAGACCTCCACCTTACCTCCTGTCAGCAGACTATTCAAAGCATGACGTTTTCCAAATACATACTTATTTTTCTCTTCTCCTTTCATCATTAGGAATGGAGGATGTTTGGTTCCATACCAATGCAGGCATGTCAGCAGAAAGACGTGTTTGCCAATTACCTAACTTCTAACTTCCAAGCGGTAAATAGATTTTCAGAGTGTGGTTTATAAACATGTATCGCGTCTATCTGAGCAATTTTGTAACTCATTAGGCATCTTATCGCCTTTTCTCGCTTTGGATATAAAGCACTCTGTGTGTTCTGATGAATCCAAAGGAAAAAGATAACTGCATTCACCAGTTACCTGGACTTAGCTCCAGATTGGTTTTCTACATCATATTTAAGTGAAGGGATGGAGTTCAGTTCTTTGTGGACCCACCTGACTTGTGTTCGGTTTGGTTCTCCGTTAGCCGAGTGTGAGGTCCAGCAGCAAGAGGTCTTCGTCTCTGCCCAGCCCTAGTAGTCCAAAGAAGCAGAAGAAGGAAGGCAGCTCAGCAGCCTCGCCCGCCGACATGGAGCTCGACTCGGGTAGGTTTCATCCCGTGGTTTTGATTTCTTTAGAAAGTAGGGCGAATTTGTACACTCCTGAGTTCCATAAGAAAGAGGAAGCTCTTTACGAGCAGTAACTAAAGAGGAAATCTTTTCTTTTCTCCTTGGATATCAGAGCATCTCCACTATTACTGCTCGAAGGTCAGTTGGAAGACTCATAGCTTGGTGTGAGAGCCCGCTGGGCAGCCGACTGGATACCTGAGTCAGACAGACCTACCCACCCGGTCCCAGTGGTTCTGAACCTGGCCCGGCCCCTCTGGTGGGCAGCGCTTTGAGACAAGCAGTGGGACATGCTCCCCTTTGGCAGCTTGCTTCCGAGAGGAAGAAGGGCAGAGCTAAGTCAGGCTTTCCCAGTTACTCTTCCCGAGTGTATAAATCCACTAAGTCCCTCCTCCCCCCAGGAAAGAGAGACCAGGAGGAAAGTCCGTCCTCTCAGAAACCAGAAGGGAACAAAGGCCTTGCCCTCTGATACTCCCCCAGCCTTTTGTTCTCTGAACCCTCCGGGTTTACCGTGGAACCTGTGGTCAAGCAGGGTTGTGACGGTCCTTTTCAGCAGCTCAGTAGTTATGAGGACAGTCACGCTCCCACCTTTTTGAGTCCCCACTTGCCCCACTACCAACCACCACTCCTTTGGGTTTCCCCCTGGGACTACTGATGAGTAGTTTAGATTTTGCCCCCAGAAGGCTCTGGAATGGATCAGAATTTTGTGTTAATTGGATAAACTCCAAGTTCGCTCTGAACCTAATGAAAACTCACCCCTTGTTCTGTTTCCCGTCACAAACCATGCCCCTCTACTCTGGTCCCATGTAGCATGTCAGATGTTCTGAAAGCGAAATGAAATGGCAACATTAGGGTAAAATGCATACAGATGCTCTAGTAATAAGATGCCAGCAATGTAAATTGCCTCAAATTTGAATGGAGACCCCCCTACCCCGAATACCCATTTTCAGATTCCCAGGGAGAATTTATTTTACTTTATTGTTTTGGCCGTGCCGCACGGCACGCGGGATCTTAGTTCCCCGACCAGAGGTTGAACATGTGCCCCCTGCAGTGGAAGCACGGAGTCCTAACCACTGGACTGCCGGGAAGCCCCACCCAGGGAGAATTTAAAGGTTGCAGATTAAATCACCTTAAAGCCCCAAATTGAATTATTTTGCACTAGCAACTTCAAAGTCCAAAATTAAAGCCTCCAAACCATTTTCCCAAATTTTTTATTCTGCTTGTTCTTACCACAGGAGTCTTGATGCCTTAGTAAAGTTCACAACCTGGACGTTTAGCACCGACAGCCTTACTTCAATATCTAGTCTCACTTTTAACACGGCCAAAGAGTTCATAGGAAACAGAATTACAGCCTTTGCCACATACCTATGAAATTTTGAAAGCAAGCAGTTCCCCAGAACCCAAAAGCAGTTGTCCCAGACAGAAGTACATTCCCAGAGCCCAGCACTTCCCAGTGTTATCAAAGGCCACAGCCGAGATTTCTGAGTAAGGGCAAAAGTCTTGGTTTCTGTCTCTCAAGGATGTTAGTTAGTGCCAGTCATCTGACTCCACCACCTGGGAACTTAAATTAGGTTGGAAGAAGTTTCCCCATAAGAAGAGAATTTTGGTCTTAGGCACTTAGAGTAGTACCTCTGAGGAAAAGACACCCGAGCTTGGTATTTTGAACCATTTGGGTTGTAGTTGCTTTCTCACGAGGTTTGGGAATTTGCAGCGGTAGCACTCCGTAACTAGGTCCACACACTACCTGCAGGCGCTTTCAGCCCTGTGCTGGGAGCTGCTGCTTCTGTTTCTTGTGACGGGATTTCTGAGGCCTAGGAAACCTTCCTCTTAAGGGAAGTTTCTCTCTGTTTGTCTGTCTGTCTCTTTCTTTCTCCTTCATATATAATTAACCAATCAAGAGCCAGCCTGAGCCCATGTGGTGAAGTGAGACTCAAGAATCCAAGTTTAGTGCCTCCACATTCCTTCCGTGGTTCTCGGTCCACAGTGGAATTTGGGGCAGAAGATCTAGTGCTAGTGCTTGCCTAACTTACCCTGGGATAAACAGTTTAATTAGAACCTCTTTAGTTCTCTGTAAGACAGACAGAACCTTTGCAGAACAAAGATTATTTACCCCGGGTGCCTAAAAGGCCTGAAATGCCTTCTTTCCACACTATATATCTGATCTCTGCCTCTGCCACACTTCCTGAGGACTCAGCTGGGCCCCTACCCCGAAGCCTGTGCCTTAGTTCGCTAGATCCCCCTCGCCCTGCAGTCTGTAAGTGAAATATTTCGTTAGTTGTGCCTGCTTCCGAGCCTCTGCTGCCATCCGCTGACGCTTCTGCCTGCCCGCACACATTTGTTAAATGTAGTTGAAGGTCCCAGACCACCTGCTAAAGGCCCCTCTGGTCGCAGCCATCAGCAGAGGCAACTGGTTTTGTTTACAAGCGCCTGCCTCTGTGCAGAAGCTTAAGTAAGCCTCTGCCTTTCTAGAAACAGCCGCACCTCTAAAAGAAGCCACCATAACATGCAGTGACCTGCTGAGGACAAAGAACCCCGTGACAAGAGCTTTCTTGCCCAAGCCACAGACTTAAAAGATGGGCCAGTGCCAGGATCAGAACACTCTGACCACATGTAAAGCTCAAGGCCTCAAGCCACATATCTTGACCTCCATGTGTCTTCCCACCCCCAGGCCATCCTTCTGTTGTTAAAACATGTTGTCTTCCATGTTCCCTCTGAGCACACTGAATGTCAGGGTCTTTGAGGGGGTGAATAGCAACCCCTTTCCCTACCCTGGTTCTGAACAACTTAAGTGATCATTCAGTGAGTAGTAACAGATCAAATTATCAAGGCCAGTTATAGGGCTGCTTCATGAAAGGGCCGAGAGGGTCTGCTAACTGAACTGGGTTGGCTTATGAACACCCTGGTAAATGGTCCTAAAGGCAGGCCCTTCCCACCCCAGAACCACCGCAAGCCCCCCCACCCCCGTCCCCAGCTTCTTCCTGCTCTGCAGGGATGAAACTCTGTAAGGCGTAGGAATTCGAGTGACTTTTGTGGGCAGCTTATTCCCAAGAAGAAGAAACAGTGAGTCAGTCTAATTGCCATTTTCCTGTGGAAAATTTTATTAGCAAATAATGTGTTATAAGTGAAATGGGTTCCATATTGCAAAGCTGTGGGTACAGTGATTCAGCTTGGAACTGTGAACTATAAGTACCTGAACATCCTTTTCCCATTTAGCATTCTTATGTTAATAGTGTTCATTGTGATATTTTGTGCAAAATGAAACTTGGGTTAAACTGTTTAGTTATGTTTTATTCTTAAAAGCATGAAGGACATATATTGTCAAATAGCTCACTAGCTTCGCCATCCCTTCTCCCTGCCAGCTGCCCCTCCCTCCTCTGTGCTCTCTGCTGTAGTCGGCAGCACCTGTGTTCTCGTAGCTCCCGAGACTGAGAGATGCCATTCGTCTGCAGCCGCATCCCCCCGTGATCGTGGCTTTCCATTTCTAGCCAGTTACCGAAATCTTAACACTGTCTCAGAAATTGCCTCTTCGTTCAGGCTTTTCTCTCTCACCTGATTGCTCTTGGCACCCTTATAACTGATTTTTTTTTTTTAATCCTTCCTTTCAGCTTTTTCATCCATTCTTTGCTCTTCTGATTGAGTTAACGTCTTAAAATCTAAGTGACAGTGTATTACCCTCCTCACAGATCTTATTGCCTATACAATAAAGTTCAGACTGGCTTTGCATAGGCTTTATGATTCTGTGTTATGCAGTTGAATTTTCCAAAGTTTTTACACACATAGTGTGTTTCAGACTCCTCTGCTAGACCCTGAGGGCAAGAAGATTAATAAGACACAACTGCTACCCTTAGTTACGGCTCTCTGTCGCCTAGGATTGCAGATGTGTAAACATCATTTTAATATAAATGTGGTGGCCTGTAGTGATACATACAGAGGTTAGTATCACAGAGCTGGTTACCAACTGTAATAGTGGCACCAAGGAAAAACTGAGCAGCCGTGCTGGATAAAGTCATAGCCTCTTCCCAAGAATGACTTCAAGCTGCATCTTGAGGGATGAATTCAGAGACTTACCAGGGCCATGAGAAGGGTTAGGGCGTTTGAGACAGTGAGAAATGCAAATACAGAAGCACGAAGCATCACGGCACCTTGGTCCAACAACAGTGTGACAGCTGGAGTCTTTTAAACCAGGCAGTAAGAAATGACATGGTGGAAATAGGCAAATTCTTGGTTGTGATAGCCTCATAAGGCACAGAGGAGATCGGACTTCTTCCTGTAGGTGATGGGAAGGCACTAAAGAGTTTCTCATGAGATGGAAAGGTTATTAGGACCAGATTTATGTTTTAGAAAGACTGATAGTTTGGAGGATGAATATAAGGAAGAAGAGTCCAGAGGCAGGAAGGACTCATATTCCTGACAAACAGTAGTGGGCCCAAAATAACGCAGCACCTATGACAGGCTGCAGGAAAGGGTGGACCCCAGAGAGCCAAGGACCTGCTGTGGGCAGAAGGAAAGGGGGAGGACTCTCTGATGACGTGCAGGTTTCAGTTTGGGAGACTTCAGCCAGATGCCACCGGTGGTGCTACTAGCGAACTTAGCAAATGGGGGAAGAGTGTGAATTTTAGGAAAAGCTCCTCTGTTTTGGACAGGTCGGATCTGTTGTGTCTGTGGGACATACAGGCAGTGATGACCAGTGGCCAGCTGGCTGCGTGAACCCACAGTTCAGGCGAGCAGTCTACACTCAGGGTACAGAATCGGGAAGTAAGCCAGGGACTTTCCCGCCCTGCCTGCTCCACTTCATATCCTTCTGCCTCCACCACTCTGGAGTCTAGGCAGCTGAATTTCCAGCCCAGTTTCCTACTGTGTTAAAGTTTTCCCTCGGTTAAAGTTCCTGGCGCCAGAGATCCTGACCTTTCCCCCTGCAGATGTTCTTTTCAGGTGGATTGAGGACATTAAGTGATGGTCATGGTATCTGAGGACCCAGTTTTCCCCTCTTGAGCCAGTTATTTTGGCCAGTGAACCTCTGGATTCACCTGAGTTCAAATAATAAGTATCAGTAAAACCAAATAAATGCTATATGACAACTCAAAGTATCTCAACGTCCTCATTTCAGATGCAGAGGTCCCGCACGGGCCCCCGAGCAGCGAAACTTTTCAGTTTCAGCCCCCGCTGCCCCCTGGCACTCCTCCACTGCCCCGGAGCACCCCTCCACCCATCTTCACGCCTCCGCTCCCCAAGGGCACCCCGCCGCTCACTCCCAGTGGCTCACCCCAGACCAGAACGGCATCTGTGACTATGGACGAGGACGCACTGACTCTGGAGGAACTTGAAGAACAGCAGAGGCGGATCTGGGCGGCCCTCGAGCAGGCCGAGAGCGTAAACAGTGATTCTGATATTCCTGTTGACACACCTTTAACCGGGAATTCGGTTGCCTCTTCACCTTGTCCGAATGAGCCTGACCTCCCTGTCCCAGAGGGAAAAACATCTGAAAAGCAGATGTCAGATGAGGCTGAGGTACCAGACACCTGCGCAGAGAAATCAGAAGTTGAACAAACCTCGAGTCCAGATTCTGAGGCTGCCTTGCCTGGCCAGAAGCAAGAGGAAGGGCCGGCCGAGGCCGACTCTGAAGGTACTCTTGACAGTGGCAGGGTCGGGTCAGACTGTGAGGTCAAGAATGGAGGCAGCAGCCAGAAGCTCCTTCAAACGGACACCAGTCCTGGAACAGCCACTAAAATCCATAGCCCCGTCCCCGACATGAGCAAGTTTGCAACCGGAATAACGCCATTTGAATTCGAGAACATGGCGGAATCTACTGGAATGTACCTCAGGATAAGAAACTTGTTAAAGAACTCGCCCCGAAACCAGCAAAAACACAAGAAGGCTTCTGAATAACTGCTTTTGACATAGCACCAAGAGCTATTTAATTATAACTGTGCATTCTGGTAATTAGTACTAAGTGGACAGGTAAAATTATTTTCCTGTTTGTCCCTCCCATGTTAAAAGAAGTCTATCTAAGGCTTAATTGTGGTCTGAAGTCAGGCCTCTTTTAAAGAACAGAAGGACTGAGCTTGCTGGTTTACTATATTTTATTCTCGCTGATAACACCTGGCGGGGGGGACGTAGGTAGGAGCTGGTTTAGAGGTAGTTTGTTAAGGTTTATACTATTTTTGGATCGTGTCTGTCAAGAGTGATGGTTTTTATCTGTCTTTTGTACATTGTTTTCCCTTTCTACATTTTGCTAATTATCCTGTATGTAAGTTTAATATATCACTTTTTAAAAGAAAAAATTCTAACCATTTAAAATTCATATTTCAACTCTGTCAACCAAATGAGAAAAATCAGGGATGAGCAGCTTTATCCCGTTTCGGGTATTTTTGTAAGTGATTTACATGCATCAGTTTTAATAACACTTTTACTTTTTTGTAACTTCATTCTTCATATAAGCTTGCTATACAGGTATGTTCATCTTTGTGTACAAAGGTTTAATAAATTAGTTTTCATATACATAATCTGAGACTTTGAATACAAAAAGATGATTCACAGTTAAATTAGTATATACAACCTTGTAAGTTTGGAAGTAAATTATGTGCTTGCAAAAATTAGTGGCAGCAAAGGAAATAAAGAAATTACAAGTTTGGGTATTTTCAGTGGATTTCAGCCTTAAATATAGAAATAGCAAGACGTTTTAAAGTAATCATTTTGAAAGAAATAAATGGAGGGCAGCTAGCCTTTGTACAAAAATAGTTTTCTAGATTTGAATCCTATGATAATTGTTAAAAACAAAAAGTAGACATAAACAAATTGTGTTTAATTGTCAGATATATTAGATAGAGCTGAAACTATGTTTTTTGTCTTTATGTGGAATGCCATTACATCTTTATAGTCAAGTCCATGAAAATAAACATTTAGATGATCTTGAATGATTCCTGTTAGGTAGTGTTATTCTCCTCACAGGCCAGCAGAGGGAGCAAAATATAACCATTTCAGATTTGGTTTTCATTTTGGGAACTTGAGAAACCAAATTAACTGGGAAGAAAAATTATATGAAGGAGAGAAATTTATTTTCAAGGCCCTCACAGAACGTGCTAGAAATTGAATAAAATGTTTAATACTT
This sequence comes from Eschrichtius robustus, assembly GCF_028021215.1. NCBI lineage: Eukaryota > Metazoa > Chordata > Mammalia > Artiodactyla > Eschrichtiidae > Eschrichtius > Eschrichtius robustus. The sequence goes on from NC_090837.1 coordinate 7,668,174, forward strand.
TTGACTTTTTTCTCTGAGTCGAAGTCCATAATAAAACTGATCTTTTACAATAGTTTACATAGTGCTTTTACGTACATTATCTTACTCAACATTTCTGTCAGGTAAATATCTTATCACCACATTATGTACATAACCTAAGGAAACTTCAGCAGCATAGAGAGGTCAAAAGGACTTGTCAGCAATTAAGAAGTGGTTGTTGGGATTTCCCTGGCGGTCCAGTGGGTTAGATCCCTGGTCGGGGAACTAAGATCCCACATGCCACGTGACACGGCCAAAAAAAAGAAAAAAAAAAAAAAGTGGTTGTTGAGAGGCCAGTCCAACTAAAGACTTGACTGTTCCCTAAATCACAGAAGTAGTTGTTTAAATGCCCCTTAAGCACCGCATTGTGCAGAGTCTCCTGTGACACCAGAGATAATCTAACAGTTATCTCTCTAGCATGTGCCACAGACAATCATGTTGAGGTTCTTTGTGCTTTATTACCCCATTGTCAAAATCGCCATATTAGGTAGGGATCGTTAACTTCATTTTTAGAGGAAATGCCTAAGACACACAGTGGCTGAGTAACCTGGTGAACCTAAACCCAGATCACTCTGACCCCCATATCCATGCTCTTAACCATTAAACTGCCTCTCTGTCAAAAGCTCTATAAATCACTGGTTTCTCAAAAAATGGACTCCTATTTCTCTATTTATCCAGTTACTTATTGAGGGCACACTTGAGTTGTTCTATGTGCTTTGGGGCATTAAAAGAAGAAAATGATAGAATCTGTTTTAAGAGGAGGTTGGCTACTAGCAGGAGAAAATGGATGGTTTCCTCTTAGGAGATTGATCATATGGCCATGTGAAATGGGCAAGGTACCTGGGCTATTTTGGGGTGGTGGGAGAGGCACCTAGGAAGGACTGGCTTTAAATTCACAAGGCCAGGGGTTTCAGTATTCGTTTGGAGGGTATTTGAAGACTTCTGGAAAGAGAACCTTTGAGCTAATCCTTTAAAAAGGTAGGTAGAACTACAGATTTCCATAGACAAAATGAGCGTTGAAATACACAAGAAATGGCATGAGTAAAACCAAGCAGGAACACTCAAGAAATGTAGGATGGTAGAAAAAAAAAAGACTTAAAAGTATCGTTTATTCATTGATGCTAAGAACTCTTGATTGCTTTGCTATGGGGTTTGAATTTTATTAAGACAAAGGATCTGCTAAAGATCTTGCAATGTGAAGTGACCTCATCCAAGTGGTATTTAAGGAAGTGACATCCTAAAGCAGAATTCAGAATAATTTGAGAGGAGATATTTTATAGAAGTGAACCCAGAAAAATGGAAAGTGGTTGCCTTAAGAAGGTGCCCCGTTTTTTAAATGCATTCTGTTTGGTGTATTTGAATATTAGGAAGAGAGTGTTGGGTGGAGGAGTGAGTTGTTGTTTGGACTTGGCCATGCTGTGACAGGTCTCCAGGTGTGGAGAGGTGAGGTCATAACCAAACACTTGCACTTCAGGCTGGACTGGGAGCCGGGGTGGGGACCCGTTTCTAAGCTTTGCCTTCAGTGAAAAGGAATGTGAATTGTCATACAGGCTGCTAAAACGAGGCCAGCTCTTTGTCATCTCCTTGAGCACGTAAGTGGAAAGAAGTCACCGTCCTTACTAAAATACTGAAGGACTGATTTCTTTTTTCAAATGTTGCATGTCCTTACATGGTCAAAGTACAGTCTACTTTGTGCCAATAAGAGGCTTCCTCCTAGTTGGTTCTATTCTTCAGCGTCTCTGATGGAATCATTTTGCCCTTCTGTCTCATACTGTGTAGGTTATCATTAGCACATAAAACCAGCAAGGGTATTGTAACAATCGTGAATTTGTAAGGTAGGGCTCAGTTCCCAAGAACTCGTGTCCACACAGGCTGTGTTTTTCTTTAGCATTTAAGAAAATTATTTTTTCTTCAACTTAATATATTCGTTTGATTTACTGGTATAAACTCACTTTTAAATGTTTAGGATTAAATTATTTTGTTAAAGAGTTTCTAAATAGTTCTTAATAACAGAGCCGTTTCTATAGTCTTAATAATGTGGAAGTCTCTGAACCAACCATGTTTTGAAAATCAGCAATCTAGCTAGAATGTTTATATTGAAATATTGGAGTGGAGGGGAAAAAAGTGAAAGCTGTCTTAAAGGAAGTATCTTTTTTTTGTCTCAAAGAAATAACTGCATTGGAGAGGAACCCAGATGGCAGAGTAGAAGAACGTGCTCTCATTCCCTCTTGCGAGAACACCAGAATCACAACTAGCTGCTGGACAATCATTGACAGGAAGACACTGGAACTCACCAAAAAAGATACCCCACATCCAAAGACAAAGGAGAAGCCACAATGAGACGGTAGGAGGGGCTCAATCACAGTAAAATCAGATCCCATAACTGCTGGGTGGGTGACTCACAGACTGGAGAACACTTATACCACAGAAGTCCACCCTCTGGAGTGAAGGTTCTGAGCCCTACGTCAGGCTTCCCAACCTGGGGGTCCGGCAACGGGAGGAGGAATTCCTAGAGAATTAGACTTTGAAGCCTAGTGGGAATTGATTGCAGGACTTCAACAGGACTGGGGGAAACAGAGACTGCACTCTTGGAGGGCACACACAAAGTAGTGCCCAGGGGAAGGAGCAGTGACCCCAGGGGAGACTGAATCAGACCTACCTGCTAGTGTTGGAGGGTCTCCTGCAGAGGCGGGGGGGGGGGTGCTGTGGCTCACTGTGGGGACAAGGACACTGGCAGCAGAAGTTCTGGGAAGTACTCCTTGGCGTGAGCCCTCCCAGAGTCTGTCATTAGCCCCACCAAAGAGCCCAGGTAGGCTCCAGTGTTGGGTTGCCTCAGGCCAAACAACCAACAGGGAGGGAACCCAGCCCCACCCATCAACAGTCAAGTGGATTAAAGTTTTACTGAGCTCTGCCCACCAGAGCAACAGTCAGCTCTACCCACCACCAGTCCCTCCCATTAGGAAACTTCCACAAGCCTCTTAGATAGCCTCAGCCACCAGAGGGCAGACAGCAGAAGCACGAAGAACTACAATCCTGCAGCCTGTGGAACGAAAACCACATTCACAGAAAGATAGACAAAGTGAAAAGGCAGAGGACTATGTACCAGATGAAGGAACAAGATAAAACCCCAGAAAAACAACTAAATGAAGTGGACATAGGCAACCTTCCAGAAAAAGAATTCAGAATAATGATAGTGAAGATGATCCAGGACCTCGGAAAAAGAATGGAGGCAAAGATCGAGAAGATGCAAGAAATGATTAACAAAGACCTAGAAGAATTAAAGAACAAACAAACAGAGATGAACAATACAATAACTGAAATGAAAACTACACTAGAAGGAATCAATAGCAGAATAACTGAGGCAGAAGAACGGATAAGTGACCTGGAAGACAGAATGGTGGAATTCACTGCTGCGGAACAGACTAAAGAAAAAAGAATGAAAAGAAATGAAGACAGCCTAAGAGACCTCTGGGACAACATTAAACGCAACAACATTCGCATTATAGGGGTCCCAGAAGGAGAAGAGAGAGAGAAAGGACCAGAGAAAATATTTGAAGAGATTATAGTCGAAAACTTCCCTAACATGGGAAAGGAAATAGCCACCCAAGTCCAGGAAGCACAGCGAGTCCCATACAGGATAAACCCAAGGAGAAACAGGCCGAGACACATAGTAATCAAATTGGCAAAAATTAAAGACAAAGAAAAATTATTGAAAGCAGCAAGGGAAAAACAACAGATAACATACAAGGGAACTCCCATAAGGTTAACAGCTGATTTCTCAGCAGAAACTCTACAAGCCAGAAGGGAGTGGCATGATATACTTAAAGTGATGAAAGGGGAGAACCTACAACCAAGATTACTCTACCTGGCAGGGATCTCATTCAGATTCAATGGAGAAATCAAAAGCTTTACAGACAAGCAAAAGCAAAGAGAATTCAGCACCACCAAACTAGCTCTACAACAAATGCTAAAGGAACTTCTCTAAGTGGGAAACACAAGAGAAGAAAAGGATCTACAAAAACAAACCCAAAACAATTAAGGAAATGATCATAGGAACATACATATTGGTAATTACCTTAAACATGAATGTATTAAATGCTCCAACCAAAAGACACAGGCTTGCTGAATGGATACAAAAACAAGACCCATATATATGCTGTCTACAAGAGACCCACTTCAGACCTAGGGACACATACCGACTGAAAGTGAGGGGGTGGAAAAAGATATTGAATGCAAATGGAAATCAAAAGAAAGCTGGAGTAGCAATACTCATATCAGATAAAATAGACTTTAAAATAAAGAATGTTACAAGAGACAAGGAAGGACACTACATAATGATCAAGGGATCAATCCAAGAAGAAGATATAACAATTATATATGCACCCAACATAGGAGCACCACAATACATAAGGCAACTGCTAACAGCTATAAAAGGAAATCGACAGTAACACAATAATAGTGGGGGACTTTTAACACCTCACTTACACCAATGGACAGATCATCCAAAATGAAAATAAATAAGGAAACAGAAGCTTTAAATGACACAATAGACCAGATAGATTTAATTGATATTAATAGGACATTCCATCCAAAAACAGCAGATTACACTTTCTTCTCAAGTGCACATGGAACATTCTCCAGGATAGATCACATCTTGGGTCACAAATCAAGCCTCAGTAAATTTAAGAAAATTGAAATTGTATCAAGCATCTTTTCTGACCACAATGCTATGAGATTAGAAATGAATTACAGGGAAAAAAACGTAAAAAACACAAACACATGGAGGGTAAACAATACTTTACTAAATAACCGAGAGATCACTGAAGAAATCAAAGAGGAAATCAAAAAATACCTAGAGACAAATGACAATGAAAACACGACAATCCAAAACCTATGGGATGCAGCAAAAGCAGTTCTAAGAGGGAAGTTTATAGCTATACAAGCCTACCTCAAGAAACAAGAAAAATCTCAAGTAAACAATTTAACCTTACACCTAAAGGAACTAGAGAAAGAAGAAACAAAACCCAAAGTTAGCAGAAGGAAAGAAATCATAAAGATCAGAGCAGAAATAAATGAAATAGAAACAAAACAATAGCAAAGATCAATAAAACTAAAAGCTGGTTCTTTGAGAAGATAAACAAAATTGATAAACCATTAGCCAGACTCATCAAGAAAAAGAGGGAGAGGACTCAAATCAATAAAATTAGAAATGAAAAAGGAGGAGGTACAACAGACACCGTAGAAATACAAAACATCCTAAGAGACTACTACAAGCAACTCTATGCCAATAAAATGGACAACCTGAAAGAAATGGACAAATTCTTAGAAAGGTATACCCTTCCAAGACTGAACCAGGAAGAAACAGAAAATATGAACAGACCAATCACAAGTAATGAAATTGAAACTGTGATTAAAAATCTTCCAACAAACAAAAGTCCAGGACCAGATGGCTTCACAGGTGAATTCTATCAAACATTTAGAGAAGAGCTAACACCCATCCTTCTCAAACTCTTCCAAAAAATTGCAGAGGAAGGAACACTCCCAAACTCATTCTAGGAGGCCACCATCACCCTGATACCAAAACCAGACAAAGATACCACAAAAAAAGAAAATTACAGACCAATGTCACTGATGAATATAGATGCAAAAATCCTCAACAAAATACTAGCAAACAGAATCCAACAACACGTTAAAAGGATCATACACCACGATCAAGTGGGATTTATCCCAGGGATGCAAGGATTCTTCAATATACGCAAATCAATCCATGTGCTACACCATATTAACAAATTGAAGAATAAAAACCATATGATCATCTCAATAGATGCAGAAAAAGCTTTTGACAAAATTCAACACCCATTTATGATAAACACTCTCCAGAAAGTGGGCATAGAGGGAACCTACCTCAACATAATAAAGGCCATATACGACAAACCCACAGCAAACATCATTCTCAATGGTGAAAAACTGAAAGCATTTCCTCTAAGATCAGGAATGAGACAAGGATGTCCACTCTCACCACTATTATTCAACATAGTTTTGGAAGTCCTAGCCACGGCAATCAGAGAAGAAAAAGAAATAAAAGGAATACAAATTGGAAAAGAAGAAGTAGAAGTGTCACTGTTTGCGGATGACATGATACTATACATAGAGAATCCTAAAAATGCCACCAGAAAGCTACTAGAGCTAATCAGTGAATTTGGTAAAGTTTCAGGATACAAAATTAATGCACAGAAATCTCTTGCATTCCTATACACTAATGATGAAAAATCTGAAAGAGAAATTATGGAAACACTCCCATTTACCATTGCAAAAAAAAGAATAAAATACCTAGGAATAAACCTACCTAGGGAAACAAAAGACCTGTATGCAGAAAACTATAAGACACTGATGAAAGAAATTAAAGATGATACCAACAGATGGAGAGATATACCATGTTCTTGGATTGGAAGAATCAACATTGTGAAAACGACTATACTACCCAAAGCAATCTACAGATTCAATGCAATCCCTATCAAATTACCAATGGCATTTTTTACGGAACTAGAACAAATCATCTTAAAATTTGTATGGAGACACAAAAGACCCCAAATAACCAAAGCAGTCTTGAGGGAAAAAAAACGGAGCTGGAGGAATCAGACTCCCTGGCTTCAGACTATACTACAAAGCTACAATAATCAAGACAATATGATACTGGCACGAAAACAGAAACATAGATCAGTGGAACAAGATAGAAAGCCCAGAGATAAACCCACGCACCTATGGTCAACTAATCTATGACAAAGGAGGCAAAGATATACAATGGAGAAAAGGCAGTCTCTTCAATAAGTGGTGCTGGGAAAACTGGACAGCTACCTGTAAGAGAATGAAATTAGAACACTCCCTAACACCATACACAAAAATAAACTCAAAATGGATTCGAGACCTAAATGTAAGACCGGACACTATAAAACTCTTAGAGGAAAACATAGGAAGAACACTCTTTGACATAAATCACAGCAAAATCTTTTTTTTTTTTTTGCAAAATCTTTTTTGATCCACCTCCTAGAGTAATGGAAATAAAAACAAAAATAAAGAAATGGGACCTAATGAAACTTCAAAGCTTTTGCACAGCAAAGGAAACCATAAACAAGACAAAAAGGCAACCCTCAGAATGGGAGAAAATATTTGCAAACAAATCAACAGACAAAGGATTAATCTCCAAAATATATAAACAGCTCATGCAGCTCAATATTAAAGAAACAAACAACCCAATCCAAAAATGGGCAGAAGACCTAAATAGACATTTCTCCAAAGAAGACACACAGATGGTCAAGAAGCACATGAAAAGCTGCTCAACATCACTCATTATTAGAGAAATGCAAATCAAAAGTACGATGAGGTATCACCTCACACCAGTTAGAATGGGCATCATCAGAAAATCTACAAACAACAAATGCTGGAGAGGGTGTGGAGAAAAGGGAACCCTCTTGCACTGTTGGTGGGAATGTAAATTGATACAGCCACTGTGGAGAACAATATGGAGGTTCCTTAAAAAACTAAAAATAGAATTACCATATGACCCAGCAATCCCACTACTGGGCATATACCCAGAGAAAATCATAATTCAAAAAGACACATGCACCCCAATGTTCATTGCAGCACTATTTACAATAGCCAGGTCATGGAAGCAACCTAAATGCCCATCGACAGACGAATGGATAAAGAAGTTGTGGTACATATATACAATGGAATATTACTCAGCCATAAAAAGGAACAAAATTGAGTCATTTGTTGAGACGTGGATGGATCTAGAGACTGTCATACAGAGTGAAGTAAGTCAGAAAGAGAAAAACAAATATCGTATATTAACGCATGTATGTGGAACCTAGAAAAATGGTACAGATGAACCGGTTTGCAGGGCAGAAGTTGAGACACAGATGTAGAGAACAAACGTATGGACACCAAGGGGTGAAAACCGCGGTGGGGTGGGGATGGTGGTGTGATGAATTGGGAGATTCGGATTGACATGTATACACTGATGTGTATAAAATTGATGACTAATAAGAACCTGCTGCATAAAAAAACAAAGAAACAAACAAAAAACTAATACGAAATTTCTTTGGGTTATTTGTATGGAAATATGTTAATACAAACGTTTCAGACATTACATGAAATGTCTAAAAATCTTATATGTTCTGGTATAATGTTATAAGTCATAATTGTAGTTATTACTTTAAAATGTATATCTCAGAAATAACTAAATTTCCTTGTCAATTGCATTATTATGAACTTTCATCAAATCTTTAACCGTGGTCATTTTTAAGTCTTTTGTCATTTACAGACAGTTCTGGGTGTACTCTGATGCTTTCGCAAAAATGTTCCTATAAAAGGGTTTCAAAAAAAAAAAGGGTTTCATCTTCAAGGAATTCATGGAAAAGACTGACAAGTACAGGTTTCTGGTAACTGACTATACTGCTGAACTGAATGAATAAGCATTTTCAGAACTCTAATGAAAAACTGATGAACTCATAAAAGTGCTAACAAAAGATCAAGATGAAAAAAAAATTAATTACATGGGACTGAGTGAACTGATGAGGATGATTATAATTTTTGTGACTTTCTGTTTGAATAAAAAAAAAAATCCCACAAGGACTCAGAGGCAAAAAATATACAAATCAATTTTCACTGCAAAGTAAAGGAGCTGTTACAATGGAGGATTACTGGACTGAATGTCAATATTATGACATAGTATGAGTGTGTTTCGTGTTTGGTAATTGCAATCATTGTTGCTTTTGTTGTGGTCATCCATTTACAATGCTTGGTGTCAGTTTATTTATCTCTTGTAAAAATAAAATACAGTGTGTGTGAAAAAAATTACATTTATTGTGGGAAAATACGTCACATAAAATTTACATCTTAACCATTCAAAAAAAAAAAAAAAGAAATAACTGCATTTTGTGGGAGGGAGCTGGGGGAAATGGAGTGAGGCCGTAAAATGAGATTAAGCTAAAAGTTCTCCCTCTTATCGATGAAAAAAGTAATCAATAGTCAATCTAAGAAAGAAATGGAATGTTTTATCCAAGCCAACCTGAGGACTGTAACTTGGGAGACGGTCTTTCTGAAGAAGCTCTGAGGATGTTCCAGAGAGGTAACGGGGGAGGTCAGGATGTATGTGATTTGGGTGAAGGGGTATGTGCACACATCTTAGTAGAAGTTTACTGCTATTCGAAAGGAACAGATACCTTAGTTAATGGTTTTAGTGTTTTTCCAAGTATGGGAAGATGCAAGAAACTGGGTTCATAAAATTTTCTCCCGAAAATACCTATCCAAGAGCCAGTTCTGCCCGTTTTCCCAGAGCACCAAGTGCCTCATCCTGATCTTCGCCCTGAATCCCTTTCAGGGTGTATTGTAGGTCAGTGACTGCACTGGCTAATGACTTGATTCTTGTAGAACTGGATGGTGGGCAACATTCTTTATTTTTACAATCCCCTCCCTTTCGGTTTTAATTTTGACTAAGGTTTTGGGGGCCATTTTGTGACCACTTTGTCCCATGGCGCTAGGAATGCTCATTTCCAGGTCAGGCGAGGATTTCATTGATAGGCCACTCAATGTGCTATTGCTGAACTAGGCCCCTGTTAACAGTAACCAAAGGCCTCTGGACCACCTGTCTTACTGGTCTGTTATGGTCCAAGAAATGGTTCCTTCTTGTTGCTTCTTCCCATATCTAGAGCTACACTATTACTGTCACTGATCTTATCGAACTATATATTCGATTAATCGTTTCAAGTCACCTAGTCATTATTTTTATCAGAGGCTCAGTCACATATTTGGTAAGGCAAGAAACAGTAATCTTGTAAAATAGGCAGAATATAAATAATACAGATAATAACATTAATAAGGTCATCAATAAGTAAAGTGATCTAAGGAGTTACATGTTTGGAGCCAGAAGAAGAAAAACTGATCTTTATAGTCGAGCAGATATTTTTTGTCATTGTGAAGGCCTGGTTAATACACAATATGGATACACAATACACACGAGAGGGGAGGGAGGAGACCCAAACCAGCAGAGAAAAGTTTTATGTTTAAATTTTTCTTGTCTTGCCTTAAAATATGAATTTTATTTCATCACTCCCTATTCATACTCTGCCTGAGCGTGTCTTTGTCATTCACCCTTGGAATTAGAATTTGTGGATTTTATAATTTAGAAAACAGCCTCTCTGTAAAATTCACCTCCCATACCCTTCTATTAGCTGACGTTCAGTGTCTGTGCATTAGATCCAACTTCTAAGACATTTTTATTTGCAATTAAATTAGATCCTTTCATAACCATTTAAAGAATAAAAAAAGATACTTGATTTCTCTGTTTAAAATGTTTACTTTTGGAACTTCCCTGGCGGTCCAGTGGTTAAGACTCCACGCTTCCACTGCAGGGGGCATGGGTTCGATCCCTGGTCGGGGAATAAGATCCCACATGCCATGCAGCATGGCCAAAAAAAAAGTTTACTTTTAGAATTGTAAGCAGAAGGAATAATAAAGCCATAAATTTGAAGGAAAATAACCCACAGAGAAAGCACACAACATTTTTTCTTCATACTGCATAGTAATGTATTTTCTCACCAGATAATTTTCTAAACCCCCCAATTTTTTTTCTTTCCCAAAATGGAAATTCTTGGTTTTGTTGTGGATTATAAATATAATACATATTTGTTTTATAAATTCAAACAAAACAGGATATTATGAAGTGAAAGTCCTTTATAATCACAGCTTTCAGAGAAAATTGTGTTCAGAGTTTGGTATATCTTCTTCCTGAACAAATACATGTAACTAAGAATTTTTTATTAATGTGTTGTATATATAAATGTGTGTTTTAACAAAAGTGAGATTATACTTTACTTTCCTTGTCAGTATTTAAAATCTAAATTTTTATTATTAATGGATGTGTAGTAGTATACCATATTTTATTAAATACTGTTTACAATATTAACAATGCTGCAAGTGAACACTTTTAGAGGTAAATCTTTGAATATTTATGGAAATATGTGCATAGGATGCATTATTTCTAGATTATAAATCTGATTTATTCGCAATTTTTATTTCTTCTATGAAATGTCTATATCTTTTACTCATCGTTCTTTTTTTTTTTTTTTGTCTGTGTTGGGTCTTCATCGCTGCACACAGGCTTTCTCTAGTTGCGGCGAGCGGGGGCTACTCTTTGTTGCGGTGCGCGGGTTTCTCATTACAGTGGCTTCTCTGGTTGCGGAGCACGGGCTGTAGCCGCACGGGTTCAGTAGTTGTGGTGCGCAGGCTCAGTAGTTGTGGCTCGCAGGCTCTAGAACGCGGGCTCAGTAGTTGTGGCGCACGGGCTTAGTTGCTCTGGGGCATGTGGGATCTTCCCTGACCAGGGATCGAACCCATGTCCCCTGCATTGGCAGGCGGATTCTTAACCACTGTGCCACCAGGGAAGTCCTGTGATTTTTATAATATGAGGAATTACTGAAAAAGCAAGGGTCTAACCCTGACTCAGGTTTCTATCACTGTGGACGGCTGAGATTGCTCCTCCAGAGGGGTGACATCATGCTAGAGTGAGTCCTTAAAGTTTTCGGTGGAGGCTAGTTCATGAGTCATAAGCGAGAATGACAAATGAAACTGGATTCCGACACGTTGTGGGATTAGACCCGGGGCAGATTTCTCACAGGCTTCTAACAAGTGTCCTTCTGTTCCTACCTCGTGCCTTCCATGCCTGTCCTGATCTTTGACTCTCTGCACCAAGTACAATTCTGTTTCTTGTACTGGTCCAGTTTACTTTAATGTTTTTTGTTTTGGTGGGGAGTGCACCATGTGGCTTGCGGGATCTTAGTTCCCTGAGGAGGGATCCAACCCATGCCCCCTGCAGTGAAAGCATAGAGTCTTAACCACTGGACAGCCAGGGAAGTCCCTCTGTTGATTTTTTTTTTTATTTTATTGAAGTATAGTTGATTTACAATGTTGTGTTAATTTCTGTGGTACAGCAAAGTGACTCAGTTATACATATGTATATATATTTTTCATATTCTTTTCCATTATGGTTTATCACAGGATATTGAATATAGTTCCCTGTCCTATACAGTAAGACCTTGTTGTTTATCCTCCTTTAATGTTTTTATATGAGAATATACGGCGCAATCCTGAGGCCCTACTATGTTAGGGTGGTTGAAACGTAATGTGGTTTCATGACTTAGAGAATCAAAGATCAGGACAGGCACAGCAGGCATTGCTAGGAGTAGAAACTGTTGCCAGCGTTCATAATCCAAAGAAATGTTTCCCTGAATTCTATCCAACAGGTGTGCGGACTCACAGTTAAGAACCTCACATTAGAGCAATCAGAGGAGAGGTGTCTCAGGCCTGCCTTAGGGAATTTGTTCTGGCTGTTTCCTCTGCCTGGACTGCTTTTCCCCTGAAATCCAATTGGCTACGTTCCTCAGCTCCTTCAAGTCTGTGCTTAAATTTCACCTTCTCAGTGAGACCACCCTGACCACGGATTTAAAAGTCTACACACCCTCACACACACACCACCCAATTGTTCCCCATTTCCCTTGATTTACTCTCTTCTCTGTAAGCATTTTTCACTCTCTAACATATTATAAAATTACTTTGGTTATTGTTTACTTTTTTATACATTTATTTATTTTACTTATTTTTGGCTGCATTGGGTCTTCGTTGCTGCGCACGGGCTTTCTCTAGCTGTGGTGAGCGGGGGCTACTCTTCATTGCAGTGCGCAGGCTTCTCATTCCAGTGGCTTCTCTTGTTGTGGAGCACAGGCTCCAGGCACGCAGGCTTCGGTAGTTGTGGCTCATGAGCTCTAGAGCGCAGGCTCAGTAGTTGTGGTGCATAGGCTTAGGGCTCGAACCCGTGTTCCCTGCATTGGCAGGTGGATTCTTAACCACTGTGCCACCAGAGAAGCCCTTGGTTATTGTTTATTGACTTCCACAGGCGCCTAGAACATTGCCTGGCACATTAGTAAATGCTCAATAAATTCTTGTTGGTTAAGTGACTAGATTTGGAAGTTGAAATATCCTACTTGTTTATTACCTTTTAGAAATTGGCTGGCATCTTGGCAGAGAAGTGGATTCATGCACAAGGTAAGAGTTTAAACTCTGATCTCTAAGGTCCCTTCCGACTCGTGAATGTCTGTGTTTTGTCCTCACTTAGGCTTCCTTCACCATGAACTGCATTTCATTTTTGAGGAACCAAAGCAATCTCCTAAGCACATTCTTTATTTAGAGCAAAATTACCCTCATGTTTAATATGCTTTGTGTGAATGATTCACTCTCAGTTGTATGTAGGGTGTGTAGGCAAAGATAGACCTTACTGTGCTATCAAGAAGTTGCAACCAAGTGTATTTTACAAAGGAATACATGAAAAACCGCAGGCACAAAACAAATGATCTACTGAAAATTCATCAGTTATGGTGGGATGGGTTATGTTGATTTCCTTGTTCATTGAATGTTTTCTCATGAAGCAGTATTGAATTTTGTCAGATATCTTTTCTGCGTTGAGATTGTGTGGGTTTTGTCCTTTATTCTATTGATACAGTGTATTCCATTAACTGATTTTCAGATGTTAAACCAACTTTGCATTCTTGGGATAAATCCCACCTGAACGTAATGTCCTTTTTATGTATTGGTAGATTCAATTTGCTAGTATTTTGTTGAGAATTTTACATCTATATTTATAAAAATATTGGGATGTAGCTTTCTCTTTTTGTTGTACTGATTTTTAAAGTACAGTGAAGATTAATGAGTCTGTGGGTAGTAATCCAATTGTCTAAGAACTTGCATCCTTGAAAAATTATTATTATTTTTTTAGTGTCTGAAGCATTTATATTAACATATTTCCATACAAATAACCCAAAGAAAGTTTAGTATTAGTTGTTTTTTTGGTTTGTTTGTTTTTTTATGCAGCAGGTTCTTATTAGTCATCAATTTTATACACATCAGTGTATACGTGTCAATCCCAATCGCCCAATTCAGCGCACCACCATCCCCACCCCACTGCGGTTTTCCCCCCTTGGTGCCCATACGTTTGTTCTCTACATCTGTGTCTCAAATTGAATAATTATTTTTACTTTATTTTATTTTTTTTATAAACCACTTTATTGAGATAATATATCACACAATTCTCCCATTTAAAGTACACAATTCAATGGTTTTTAGTATATTCACAGACTTGTACAACCAACACCAGAACCAATTTTAGAACATTTTCATCAACACAAGAGATAATCCCACCCCCCCATAAGCAGTCATTCTTCATTCCTGTCACCCCAGTCCCTGGTCACCACTGCTCTGCTTTCTGTCTCCATGGATTTACCTCTTTGGGTCATTTCATAGAAATGGAAATTTGGAGAGTTTTGCCATCTTAACAATATTGTCTTCTGATGCATGAATACGGAACATCTTTTTACTTATTAGGTCTTCTTTAATTTCTTTTAACAATGTTTTGTAGTTATTTAGTGTATAAAAGCCCACATCCTTTTTTTTTTTTGCCAAGCCATGTGGCATGTGGGATCTTAGTTCCCCAACCAGGGATCACCCCCTGCATTGGAAGCGCGGAGTCTTAACCACTGGACCACCAGGGAAGTCCTCCCTCTTTTTTCTTTTTTTAAAATGCCATTGACTAGTTGAAAAAACTGGGCCAGTTGTCCAATAGAACGTTCCACCTTCTGAATTTGTTATTTAACTTTTCCTCTATCTCCTAGATTTCTTGGAAACTAGAAGATAGCCCTAAAGGCTGGAGTAGATCCAGGTTCAATTATTTGGGCGAGACTACTTCATAGATGGTGCTGTGTGCTTTGTGTTGCATCACATTCAGAGACACATAAAGGCTTGTTGTCCCATGGAAAAGTTTTAAGCAGGAGTTATATTGACTTTGCCTTAGAAAAAGACCTCTCTGGGGTCTTCCCTGGTGGTCCAGTAATTAGGACTCTGAACTTCCAATGCAGGGGGTGCGGGTTCAATCCCTGGTCGGGGAACTAAGATCCCACATGTCATGCAGCGTGGCAAAAAAACCCAAAAAACAAAAAACCTCTGTGATAACAAGGCAGGGACGGGATTGCAGAGCAGTAACACAGAGTCAGGAAGACCAATAATCATATGTATTATTTTATCCAGAGGAAAGGACATCATTTTTTGTGTTGCAACAATCCGAAATTGATGGTGGTTTAGACTAGAGTGGCAGTAAGGATAGAGAAGGGTAGATGGATTTACAACAAATTTGATAGAATTGGCAGAACTTGGTGACTAACTGCATGGAGAAAGGAGATAAGGAAATAAGGAACCTAGAGGAGGAATTAGCAGTTCAGTATTGAATATATGCAGTTCGTACCCATGACACAAGCAATAAATAATTATTGAGTAAATTGAAGTGGAGATGTCCAATATTCATTTGTATATACTAATTTGAAAGTCAAGAATTCTGGGCTGGAGATGTAGATTTGGGAATTATTTGTATATAGGTAGTAACTGAAGATGAGTGAACTGGTGAGATTATCCCAAGGAAAATGATGGGTGAAAAGAAAAGAGGGAACTCAAACAGATCCCTAAGGAACATTAATATTAAGGGGTAGATAGAGAAAGGCCTGCCAACGAGATTGAGAAGCAACAGCCAGAGAGGAAGGAGGAGCATAAGAAAAATGTGATGTTATAGAAAAGAAAGGATGAGAAGGGGATATGGAAAGAGGATGTACCAGTTAGCTGTTGCTGAGTAACAAACCACCCCGAAACTTAGTGGATTAAAACTTCAGCCATTTATTTAGCTCATAATTCTGTAGACTTAGACTGTGCTTAGTTACGTAGCTCTTCTGGTCTCATCTGGCTCCCTGATGAGTCTGAAATCAGTTGCAGGTTATTTAGGCAGCTCTTCTAATCGAGTTTGGCATGAGTAATTGTAGCCACTTTTTACAATATACCACAGAGGGAATAGACAACAGTGAAAATGCTAAGATGTTGAGTAGGTCAAATTCTTGCCTCCACTGCTCAGCTGAAATGACTGTTGCCAAAGTCATCCATGAGAGCCATTTCACTAAGTTCACTAAATGACATGGCTGTCATGGATGATGTTGGCAGTAACAGTTTCAGCTAAGCAATGGGAGCAAAACCAGACTGAAGTGGGAAAACAGAGACCTCGGGCATAGAGAACTTGTTCAAAAGCTTGGCTGGGAAAGTGAAGATGTGTAAAGGGAGTCCTGCTGCTCTGGGTCTCCGTTGCAGCGTGCAGGCTCCAGAGCACGCGGGCTCGGTAGTTGCGGCCCGTGGGTTTAGTTGCCCCACCTCATGTGGGATCTTAGTTCCTATACCAGGGATAGAACCTGCGTCCTCTGCATTGGAAGGTGGATTCCTAACCACTGGACCACCAGGGAAGTCCCTGTCTCATTTTTTTTTTAAGAGAAGCTTGAACATATTTACATGATAATGAGGAACTGGTAGAGAGAGACAGGTTGAAGATGCTGAAGAAAAAAATGGATTATTGGTGGGGGAGGACAATATGAGGGGGGAGTGAGAGGTACAAACTACTGGGTGTAAGATAGGCTCAAGGATGCATTGTACAACATGGGGAATATAGCCAATATTTTGTAATAACTGTAAATGGAAAGTAACCTTTAAAAATTGTATAAAAATTGGGGAATTCCCTGGCCGTCCAGTGGTTAGGACTCTGCATGTCCACTGCCAGGGGCCTGGATCTGATCCCTGATCAGGTAACTAAGATCCCACAAGCTGCGTGGCATGGCCAAAAAAAAATCATATAAAAATTAAAAAATTATTTAAAAATGGATAATTCATGGACTTCCCTGGTGGTGCAGTGGTTAGGAATCTGCCTCCCAATGCAGGGGACATGGGTTCAATCCCTGGTCCAGGAAGATCCCACATGACGCGGAGCAACTAAGCCTGTGCGCCACAACTACTGAGCCTGCACTGTAGAGCCCGTGAGCCACAACCACTGAGCCCACATGCCACAACTACTGAAGCCCGAGTGCCTAGAGCCCATGCTCCGCAACAAGAGAAGCCACCACAATGAGAAGCCCACGCACCGCAATGGAGAGTAGCCCCCGCTCGCCGCAACTAGAGAAAGCTCGTGCACAGCAGCAAAGACCCAACACAGCCAAAAATAAATAAATGAATAAATAAATAAATAAATAAATAAATAAATTAAAAAAAATGGATAATTCATATACTTGGCATCAGTGTTCAACCTGAGATCTACCTAGGTATGCAGAAAGTTAAATAAAAATATGATAAACTACCTTATCTGGCAAAGTCCAGACTAATGAGAGGATTTATATGTGAAAATACTATTTGTGCTTGTATTCATATATGGATTATATACATTACAGACCATGCAAGTGTCATCTGAGGACTCTTCACTGAGGAAAAACTCCTATAAGTAAATTTTGGTTTCCCCTGAACCCACGTCTACATTGGAGCAGGACTCAGGACTACATGGCTTTCCCCTAAAAGCAAATTCAAACTCATAAAGACATACATTTTCTTAAAAAATTGGAGTAAAACACAGCTACACGCAACATACAGTAAGGCAATAAAAATCCTCAGTAGCCATTTCTGTTTTCTTCACAAAGTTCCTTTTCAACAAGTCTGTTAGCCCTCAAGTATTTATCATTCTAAGCAGCTCTATTTTTGTTCTTATCAAATATTTGCGCCAGATAAACAGTTCTTTTTCTAGGAGAGG
Organism: Eschrichtius robustus; assembly: GCF_028021215.1. Taxonomy (NCBI): domain Eukaryota; kingdom Metazoa; phylum Chordata; class Mammalia; order Artiodactyla; family Eschrichtiidae; genus Eschrichtius; species Eschrichtius robustus. Next base: position 7,685,896 of record NC_090837.1, read on the forward strand.
AATTCTGTTCTTTCAGTCTTTCTTCTCTGTCACCTTGGCCTGTTGGCTTCTGTCTCCATGTTCACTACCTCGGCATGACAACATAGCTGCTTTGGCTCCAGACAGTACATCTGTGTCTGTCTCCATTTATCAGAGAAGCAAAAGCTTTCCCAGAAGCACGTCTAGCCGAATTTCCTAGGAAAAGCCTGAGTAAGTGAGCATAAATTGTTGGGCACATTGTCATGTCAGGTATACCTGGGGTTTAAGTCAAAGGAAGGGAGGGGATCTCAGGTTGGTAATCAGCAATGTCAGCCACAGCTGAGTTCTTTGAGGGCAGCGGTCCTGATTTTGTGTCTCAGTGTTTGTTTGGAGTCTGTTCCTAACGTATGTTCTTTCTTGGCTCAGAGCCTCCTCCTGCTGACTCAGCCTTCCCTCCTCTTTCTGGCACAGCTGGCACCTCTGAGTCTCTGCCATGATGCTGCCACAGTGGGTCCCAGAGCAGGTGCACAAAACTCTCAACCAGCCATTCATGTCTAAGGGAGGCCCAGAAGCGCAAACTAGATCTTATCTATGCCTGACCTTGCCACCCATCTTCCTAACAACGTTGGCGTAGAACTACCACCCTGGCTAAGGGTTTCCTTCCAGACTCTCAAATGTGGAGTAGGGAGAAAGAGTCTAGTTCTGGGGGCCACCCCTCTTCCCTGCCCCAGATCTCAACCTGTAGATCTGCCTTCCTTACCTGCTCTCTTGATCTTTTCCCTCCATCAACTCCCAGGCCTGGAAGTAAAGCATTTTCTCTTATTTCTTTGATGCCATATTCTTTCTTCCCATGTCCAGTCTCCTAAGTCTTAATGTTGGACAGGAGTTTCTTCTGTACCTCATAGCAGAAACTCTGGTCTTCCAGGCCCTTGGTCCGACAAATGGGAGCTAAACAAATTTTTAATAATCCTTTCTTGCTTGACAATGCTGGAATACCAAGCCATTTTTTTTTCTCTGCAAAATTCTATTTTAGGTTGCATGACATTGTGAATGCAACTAATGCCACTGAATTGTACACTTAAAAATGGTTAGAGTGGCAAATTTTATGTTATATATTTTTTACTACAATTTTAAAAAGTTAGTAATGTAACATACCAAAAACCATTGATTTGTACACTTTAATGAGTATGTGAATTATCAAGACATCTCAACAAAGCTATTACAAAGATCCTATTTTTAAAAAAATATTTATTTATATATTTATTTATTTGGTTGCATCGGGTCTTAGTTGCGGCACGTGGGCAAAGATCCTGTTTTGAATGTCAAAACCTGCATATAAACTTCTTTTTCTTTTCTCTTCTTGGGCAACAATCCAACCTCACTTTCTCTCCCGCCTCCCAGTCATGGCAAGTGGATGCCTTGCGCTGTTTAGGGTCAAGGTCAGGTGTGAGGAACATGACAAGAAACGTGCATTAATATTTTACTTAAAATGAATACTTCCAGAGACTTCCCTGGTGGGCCAGTGGTTGAGACTCTGCGCTTCCAATGCAGGGGGCGTGGATTGGATCCCTGGTTGGGGAACTAAGATCCCGCAAGCCAGCAGCGGCCAAAAAAAAAAAAAAAAAAAAAGACAACTTCTATTAAACAGGTATGTATATATCTCTCCCTTGCTTATTTAAGGCAAAAACATAGCAATTATGCACACTGTTTTGTACCTTCCTTTCTTTTATAATGATAAAATATTAATTTATATTAATATTAATATATTTTCCCCAGGAAATCCTGAGTCTCATTGACAACCATTAAACCCAAGTGTATCCAATCGACCTCTTCACATGTAATAAATGTATACTCAGAAAGACATACACCCATACCCACACAGACTGTGAGGCATGAAATCAATTAAGTTAATTTAGTACTAATGAGTTAAACTAGTTAATCTAGTATTAATTTTTTATTTGTTTTTTTAAAATTAATTAGTTTATTTTTGGCTGCGCTGGGTCTTCATTGCTGCTTCTCTAGTTGCGGCGAGCGGGGGCTACTCTTCATTGCGGTGCGCGGGCTTCTCATTGCGGTGGCTTCTCTTGTTGCGGAGCACGGGCTCTAGGCGCACGGGCTTCAGTAGTTGTGGTGCACGGGCTTAGTTGCTCCGCGACATGTGGGATCTTCCCAGACCAGGGCTCGAACCCGTGTCCCCTTCATTGGCAGGCGGATTCTTCACCACTGCTCCACGAGGGAAGTCCATTAATTTTTTTATTTGAAATAAATTAAAAACTATCTATTATTTCCATGATGTAAGATTAAGGATAGTATTAAGTCTGCCTATTTAGTTTGAGCCTTTCCTTCTAGAAGGTGTCTAAATGAGATTTAGTCATTTTATTTGAATACAAGCCCTGGCAGAAGCTGACAATTCCCTGTACACATTTCCTTAATTTATAATTCAACTTTAATTTTTATCTCTTTTGTACAGTTAGACTTTTTAGATCTAATATGGTTGTGATTGAACACTAAGGAAGAGCTGAGTCTGTAAAATAATAGACTCTTAGAGTTGGGAAGGACTTTAGTCCAAACAGCCTCCCAATTAAAAAATCTCTTTTCCAAAATCTCCCACCTACCTGGTTATCGTCCATTCTCTACTTACCTTTTTTTTTTTTTTTTGAGTATTTATTACTTTCATTTATTTATGTATTTATTTTTATTGAGATAATATTCACATAATATAAAATTAGTCATTTTAAAGTACACAATTCAGTAGCATTTAGTATGCCACAACTGCCTCTAACTAGTTCCAAACATTTTTTCATCCCAAAAGGAGACCTGTTGATTCCAACTTCCCTCTCATTAAACTGTTGATTCCAACTGTTGATTCCAACTTCCCTCTCCCCTGCGTCACTGGCAACCACTATCTATGTTCTGTTGCTATGGCTTTAGTTATTTCTGGCTATCTCATATAAATATCCTTTCTTGATATTTCGTATAAGTGGAATCAGACAATATGTGACCTCTTGTGTCTGGCTTCTTTCACTCAGCGTAACGTTTTCGATGTTCATCCAGGTTGTAGCAGGTATCAGTACTTCATTTTTTTTTTTTTTTTGACTGAGTAATATTGCATTGTACTTATATACCATTATTTGTTTATCTATTCATCTATCGTTGGGCATTTGGCGTGCTTCCACCTTTTGGCTGTGAATAGTGCTGCTGTGAACATGTATATACGTGTATTTGTTTGAGTCTGCTTGATTTTTTGCTGAAGGTAGAATCAACTTTTCATGCACTCAATAAATATTTGTTGCATTAGATTAAAACTGCTGCAACAACCACTGATTTCACAAATGTCTTGCTTCACCGGATAAAAGTCACAGAATCTTAAAAATGTTTGTGGTAAGAACTTCATAAGTCATCTTGTTCAACCCCCTCATCATGAAAGTACACGCACTCAAAGCAGTAGTCTATTTAGAAGGCCCTAAATACAGTTTACATCATGATGTGTGGTACCCTACTGATATTGTTCTTTGTTAACTGAATGTGTACAATACAGCTTTTGTTGTCGTAAGATGGTTCTCCTTGAGAAGTGATCTATGCATTTAAATATAGTAGCTTGTCATTCTTTCATTGTTTTGCTTCTTGAAAGATTCCACAAAACCACCACCATCAGCACTGTTTTTATAAAGTAGATATGGCAGACAGTCTTAATTGGTTTCAGTGATAAAATTAATTTTTGGTCCAAAATAGTCTGAATGCTTCATCATGTGTTGTGGGATTTATTTTCTGGTTTCCTTTCCGTGCATTTTAAGACACTGTCTTGCTCTAGATTAGTCACTTTTTGATTAAATAAACCAGCACTAGCTCCTTACCTTTGCAAGGAAATGTTAGTATCTCCTAAACACCAGAGTTAACTTAAAACATTTTTCTTGTATCTGACTTTATAAATCTCTCTCTCAGTTTTTAGCAGAGTTGAATGAAATTGACAAGGAGTATGGTCTGGTGCATTATATCCACCGTGGGCATAAAACCAGTGGAGTTCACGGAACAGTGATTATCCCACCTTGATTTAGTAAAGCACATAGCAGTAAAAGTCAAGGTTGGAGGATAAGTACTTGATCTCCACTGCCCTGCTCTCCCAATACCTGGAACAGTGCCTGGGACACAGCAGGGGGCCAGTAACTATTTGATAGATGAGTGAATGAAATTAATTTGACTCTAGTTTCTGAAACAGTGCTAATAAAAGTAGATGTAATTTAAAAAATAGCATAGTGAAAATGAATTCCTTTGTCTTCTTTATAAAGATTATTTTAATTATGGACTGTCTCTTAGGAGTTACATTAAACATTTTTATTGAGGTATAATTGACATATTATATTAGTTTCAAGTGTGAAACATGATTCAATATTTGTATATATTGTGAAATAATCACCACAATAAGGCTAGTTAACATCTGTCACCAGACACAGTTGCAAAAAAATTTTCTTTCTTGTGATGAAGACTTTTAAGATTTACTCTCTCAGTAACTTTCAAATATGCAGTAGAGTATTACAAACTGTAGTCACAGTATTGTATGTTATATCCTCATGACAGTTATTTTATAACTGAAGGATTTACATTTTTAATTGTTATCTGTTATGGTTCAGGAACTTAAAAAAAGAAAAAGAAAACAAAAAATAAAAGAATTTACTTTTAATTTAAAGAGTGTTCTTGTCTTGACAGCTTGTTTCATTTTCTATTTTAAAAGCTCTATAAATCCTCACATCCTTTTAGAAATTTACAGAGTACTCTCCAACCACTATTTTATACTGAGCGTTGTTTTTGAATGGCAATAAGAACTATTTGTGCCTTTAGTGAAAGATTTAAAATGTTTTTAACAGTAATGAATTAATTTAAAACCATTATTTATAGTAATTTTCTCTGGATGTATGGGATTATAACTGTTTTGTTTTCTTCAGTTCGCTTGTTTTAATTTTATGTACTGAACACCTATTATTCTTTAAAAAAAAAATGAAGACAAAATACTGGGAAAAGTCCCCAGTTACTTAGAACCTGAAGTCTTATACTACATCCTTTTTAAAATTAATCTACTATGAACCAAGTGTATTCTAGGGATGCAGCTAGAGCAATGAGCCAACAATCCTTCTCTCTTGAAACTTACATGCCAGTAGGGATGGAATTAGACAGGTAATAAACAAAATAATAAACCTGCTATACAGCAGAAAATTATCAGAGAAAGAATGAAGCTAAAGAGCTGTGTAGAAACAAACTATGAACACCCACCACTTTGCAGAGAATATTCTCTATTCATTTGTTTGAGGACCTTAAATACCTTTTTTAAAAAAAAAAAAAATAGCAATCAAAGTAACGCATGCACGTTTTTAAAAATAAAGTGCGGGCTTCCCTGGTGGCGCAGTGGTTAAGAATCCGCCTGCCAATGCAGGGGACATGGGTTTGATCCCTCGTCCGGGAAGATCCCACATGCAGCAGAGCAACTAAGCCCGTGTGCCACAACTACTGAGCCTGCGCTCTAGAGCCTGCAAGCCACAACTACTGAGCCCACGTGCCACAACTATTGAAGCCTGCACGCCTAGAGCCAGCGCTCCGCAACAAGAGAAGCCACTGCCATGAGAAGCCCGCTCACCGCAACGAAGAGTAGCACCCGCTCGCCGCAACTAGAGAAAAGCCTGCGTGCAGCAACGAAGACCCAACGCAGCCAAAAATAAAACAAATTAAAAAAAAAAAGTACATCAGGGTTTTTTTTTTTTTTTTAACATCTTTATTGAAGTATAATTGCCTTACAATGGTGTGTTAGCTTCTGCTTTATAACAAAGTGAATCAGTTATACATATACAATATGTTCCCATTTCTCTTCCCTCTTGCATCTCCCTCCCTCCCACCCTCCCCATCCCACCCCTCTAGGTGGTCACAAAGCACGGAGAACATCAGGGTTTATAATGAAAAGCAACGTTGTTCTGCCAATCTTCCCAACCCTGTTCCCCAGAGACCATTAATTTTTTGCTTTCAGTTCTTCAGGTGGTAACTTCCATATCTCCAAAAGTATACTTATACTGTTATTTATTTATCATCTGTAGACATTATCTATTGACTTTGTGTTATGATTAAGCACCACTACCTTTTCCCCTCCACACAGGTCTACCACTATTTGTAGTTGTTCTTATTAGTTACACTAATGATGTGAGTAAACCTTTTTTTTTTTCTAGCAAGAAGAAAAAAAAGAAGTATTTAATGACTTCCCCACTTTGTAAAATGAAGATTTGGGAGCTCTACTGGCTTTCAACTTCGGCCACTTCCCTCCGTCTTCCAAAGTTTTCTCCATTGAGCTGTTCCAATACTCTTAGAGCAGATATACATTTTAAAAAGCTCCGTGGCTCAGCTCTAAAAACGGAATGTGAATGCTTATTTTGAAATAGGACTGAGCAACTTCTTTAGTCCTAACACCAGCCACACCGTGGGACTGAACACAGTCAATGCCCTGGTTGTAGGACAGGGACTAGGCCTTGGTCACAAAATTTAAGTGGGCGCTAAAAACTCAGTAGTCAAGAAGAATACTATTTTAATGTAATACTCTAAAAATCAAAATTAATGCAAAAAAGTCCATAAGGAACAAAATATAACTTAGAAATAAAGATAGGCTCGGCAGAACGAGTAGAAAAGAGAAAATCGGAAGTGTTTATATTTGCACCCCCACGTTTGACAGTGGTCTTTGCCTCTTTCTACGGCATCTGTGATTACACAGGTTGTGTACTAGAGCTGAAAAGTGTTTCAGATGAGAGGGTGGGGTGTGGCTTTCAGATTAGGAATATCGATACTGGATATCCGGGTGCCACTACACTTTGACCTCGCAACTTGCAAGCTAAAGCGATGTTGAATTAGGAAACAGAATTTTTGTGACTTAAAAGGTGAATCGAGGGGAGGGGCCAGCAGATAAAGTTACTTATTCGTTCAGAATTCCATGCATTTTCAATGTCGTTTGCTCCCCCTGCTCTGTGCACGCCTGTTGGTCCAGGCAGCACGGTGCTTTTGAATAAAGGTCAGCAAAGGGGTCACCCTCCTGATTATTCCCTTCTACCGGAGAGGAGGAGGAAGCCCCGGGCCCCTTATCCACCCCTGAGTCGCTGCAAAATCCTGGGCATCCCTGACAGCTGCAAATTCCTCCCAGGAGCTGCCAAGTTTCTGGGGTTGCCATGGTCCATGGGAGTGAAATGCTGGCCGCCCTCGCTGCACCAGCCCGGAGCAGGCTGTTGTTGCCTTCCCTTCAGTCCCTTTCAAAAGCTTTTAAAGGAGATCCCTGGGGGGAGGGGGGAGGACGGGACATCAACCAGGGCTTCCGTCCAAGCGGCTGGGGCGAATAAAAGAGGCTTTTCTCAAACTAACGGTGCAAGTGCTGGGCTTGTTTCACGGGATTTTTAACCCTCGTTCTTTCCCTGATGGGAAAGGGAGAGCAGAGATGGTTCTTCCCAAGCTTCACTTGCTGTAGGCAGCGCCTTTCAGCGTTTCCCCCAGGGATCCCTCACTCTGGAGGGCGAGGAGGGCAGAGAGGTTGCTCCCTAAACTTAACCAGCTGTGGGCAGCTCCTCCTAGCTTGTTTCAAAGGGTTTCTCACCCTGGGGATTTGGGGGTCGGGGGTGGGGTGGAAATCGGCTCCAAACTAACAGGCTGTGTGGTCAAGACTGAATGGAGCTATCGGGTGTGACTTGCAAATTTGGGGAACACTTTCAGAAAATGGGGAACAAACCGAGATGATGAGAAGCCCCTTAGTCCAGGCCTCTCGGGTTTCCCTAGCACCTTCCTCCCCATCCCGGTCCTCGTTAGGGTCTGAGGGCCGGACGGCGGGCGCGCCGGGGGTCTGGGGTTCGCCGCCCCCGAGCCGCGGCGGGTGCAGACAAAGAGGCGGCGGTGGGGGTCTCGGGCCCGACGCCGGCCGCGGGGTGCGGGCCGCGAGGTTCGGGGCGCGCGGTCGGCCGGGGTGGGCGCGGCGGCCGAGCGCGCGGGGAGGAGCCGCCGCGGCGTCTTCTCCAGGCGGCGCGTCACGCTCTCCCCCGCCCGGAGCCGACGAGCCGGGAGGCGGGAGGCGGTGGCCCCGCGGCTGCTGTTACTGCTGCTGCTGCTGCTGCTGCAGTGGGGCAGGTGGCGGTGACTGGCGGCGACCGAGGCGGCGGCGGCGAGCGGTGAGCGGGGCGCGGCGCGGGCCCTCTCCCCTTCCTCGTCCCCTCCTCACCTTTCCCCTCCCTCTCCGCCCGGCCCGCTCCTGCCCGCCCGGCTCGGGGCCGGGAGCCGGGCCCGGCGTCCGAGAGGGGGGACCGAGTCCCGCGCGCCGGGCCGCTCCCGAGGGGCCGCAGGGAGCCCCAGGGCGATGGCCCTGGCGGCCGGCGGTCCCCGAGGTGCTCCGCCCGGAGCCGGAAAAGTGGCCGGCCCTGTCAGCGCCGAGCCCGGCCTTCCCTTCCTCCGCCCGCCTCAAGATGGAGCTTGGACTCCTTGCCCCTGCGCCGCCCCAGGCGCCGCTCCCTCCCCGGCACCCTTCTCCGCTCTCCTCGGCCCCGGAAGGGGTGGGGGTGGGGGTGGGGCGGACGCCGGGGGGCCGAGGCCCGGCGGGACCTGTTGCCCCGGCGGGCACCTGAGCGTGCTCGGGCCCTTGGCCGCGGTGCCCGCGAGCCGGAATGGAGGGCACCCTGGCCGTGGCCTCCGTGGCGGGCGCCGGCCGGCGGGCTGGCCTTGCTGGCCTGGGGCCTGGCCGGCCGTGGCTTTTGTCCCCCAGCCCCACGCCCCCCGCCGAGTGGGACTGTGATTCTTGGAGAAGGTGGATGACAAGAGGTGACAGGGATTTCTGAAATAACACCGCCGCCCCGTAACCCGAACCTTCTGCCTCGGCAGGGCATTGGCTCGGAAGACAGACGACACTTGTTCAGAGGTTATTTTAAAAGCAGAGCCTTCTCATTCCCCTCCTCTGGAGGTCCTGTGCTTCAGAAATCTGATTTTGATCTGGGGAGAAACCCTGAACTCGGCAGTTTCTCCACTTCATGTGGCTTTTCCGTCTGGCAGGAGCCGAGCACCACTCCCTCCCTCCTCCCTTCCCAGCCCCACCTCTCTGGTGTGAAGAAATTGCACGTTAAGTCTGTAATCTTCAGTTACCTGCTTTTAGCAAAACCCGGGCGCCTATTACCGTTTTTAAGAAGGAGGGTGGAGAAAATGCTGCTTTTTGTTGTTATTTTTGTTGGACTCAGCGGCCTTGCCTTCTTCCTGTTTCAGGTTAGGATGGTGCCTGGCCAGTAAGAGCTCAGCATTAGTGTTACCGCTGCTCCTCTTATGGTTCTGGTTTTGGTGGGTGTTACTGGTTTTTATTTTACTTTATTTTTTTTATTACTACTGTTACCTATAGTATGCGCAAGTCCGGAGACCAAATGTGTTAGAATTTTGGGTTTAATGATAATCTTTTGCAGGAATCCTCAGGTATGTGACTCCTCAGCTTTGGGGCATTTTTCTCTGGAAATATTAACATTTATTGAGGGCTTCCTGTGCTCATGCCCCGGGCAAGTCTTTTATATGTTTTATCTCATTAATTAACCTAACCCAATGATGGTGCTGTTATTATCCCCATTTTACAGAGGAGGCATAGAAAGGTCAGGAACCTTGCTCAGGGTCACCACGGATAAGTGGTGGTGGTAGGATTTGAGCTCAGGTATCCTGACTCCAGGTGCTGAGTAATTAAATTAGTATAGTGCCTCTCTGGCAAGGAGCAAGGCTGGCCCTTTTTAAAAAAAACTTATTTTTGGTTGCATTGGGTCTTCGTTGCTGCGCGGTGTGCAGGCTTCTCACTGCAGTGGCTTCTAGTTGTGGCACGCGGGCTCAGTAGGTGTGGCACACAGGCTTAGTTGCTCTGCAGCGTGTGGGATCTTCGCGGACCAGGGCTCGAACCCATGTTCCCTACATTGGCAGGCGGATTCTTAACCACTGCGCCACTAGGGAAGCCCAAGGCTGTCCCTTTTTTTTTTTTTTTAACATCTTTATTGGAGTATAATTGCTTTACAATGGTGTGTTAGTTTCTGCTTTATAACAAAGTGAATCAGTTATACATATACATATGTTCCCATATCTCTTCCCTCTTGCATCTCCCTCCTTCCCACCCTCCCTATCCCACCCCTCTAGGTGATCACAAAGCACCGAGCTGATCTCCCTGTGCTATGAGCTGATCTCCCTGTGCTATGCGGCTGCTTCCCACTAGCTATCTGTTTTACGTTTGGTAGTGTATATATGTCCATGCCACTCTCTCACTTTGTCACAGCTTACCTTTCCTCCTCCCCATATCCTAAAGTCCATTCTCTAGTAGGTCTGTGTCTTTATTCCCGTCTTACCACTAGGTTCTTCATGACCTTTTTTTTTTTTTTTCCCCTCTTAGATTCCATATATATGTGTTAGCATACTGTATTTGTTTTTCTCTTTCTGACTTACTTCACTCTGTATGACAGACTCTAACTCCATCCACCTCACTACAAATAACTCAATTTCGTTTCTTTTTATGGCTGAGTAATATTCATTGTATATATGTGCCACATCTTCTTTATCCATTCATCCGATGATGGACACTTAGGTTGCCTCCATGTCCTGGCTATTGTAAATAGAGCTGCAGTGAACATTTTGGTACATGACTCTTTTTGAATTATAGTTTTCTCAGGGTATATGCCCAGTAGTGGGATTGCTGGGTCATATGGTAGTTCTATTTTTAGCTTTTTAAGGAACCTCCATACTGTTCTCCATAGTGGCCCTATCAATTTACGTTCCCACCAACAGTGCAAGAGGGTTCCCTTTTCTCCACACCCTCTCCAGCATTTATTGTTTCTAGATTTTTTGATGATGGCCATTCTGACTGGTGTGAGATGATATCTCATTGTAGTTTTGATTTGCATTTCTCTAATGATTAATGATGTTGAGCATTCTTTCATGTGTTTGTTGGCAATCTGTATGTCTTCTTTGGAGAAATGTTTATTTAGGTCTTCTGCCCATTTTTGGATTGGGTTGTTTGTTTTTCAATAACAAAAAAGGCTGGCCCTTTTTAAAGCAAAGAAAGTGGGTGATTCCTTGGCCAAGAGCTTATCCTAGGTTTCTGAGGTTCAGAGAAAGTGGTAAAGTACAGCTTAGGCTTCCCACTAGGCATTGTTCAAAAGGGTAAAAAAACGAACTGGGTGGACCTTGCGAAGGTATTTTGTCCAAAGATAAAGATCGGCCCTTCCCTCTTTTTTTCAGCAATTGCTTAAGCTCCTAATTGTGCTTCAGTATGACGTAGGCAGATCTGGTTTCTGTTCTTTAGGAGTTTAGAATTTGGTGCTCCTCTTATTTACCTTAAATTTTTTTTTTTTAACCTAGTGTCTAACATTGAGTCTGTTGCATCCTATGTGACCCATTAAGTCAGTCATGTTTGACTCTTGCTTTTACGTGCTGTCTCTTGGGATTCCAAACCCAACTCACGGTGTGTAAGAGATGACTTGGTCCTCTTACACTCCATACAAAGGTAGGCACTTTTGAATTTGTCACATATTGGCTGCCTGATGTTCTTCATTGTTTTTTACAGATGTATTTTCTGTTCTTCCCAATGTGTGTGTGTGTGTGTGTGTGTGTGTATGTGTGTATATCTCAATGAAATGTGTGTGTGTGTATATCTATCTATCTATCTATCAAGGACCTTGTATTTCACTTTATAGCACCCTCTACAGAATTCTGCAGAGTCCCATGTGCTCAGTAAATATTTATTATTTAGTTAATTGAAAATACGAGGTCCATAAGTTTCAGGACTGGCTTTATAGAAGTTAAAGCTAAAGAAAAAAACTGAAAGTACTGTAGTAAAGTCACAGGAAGATGGCTTAATATTTGTTAACATTAAAAGAAAACTTTGTGCAGTGTTAACTAAAGTGAGACTTTTCACCTCATATAATTTTCCACTTTATCTGAATTATCAGCTTCTTTCCCTCTCTTCCTTGTACAAATGAGGTGGGAGGTTGAGTGTTTTTCTCTGATATAAAGAATGGACACTGTTGTTTATTAATCATTGCAAGCCAGTAGTTCTCCTTTTCAGTAATTTTGAAATGTATGGGAGTCTTCCCAAAGGGAGCTTGTGGGGGCTATGGTGTACTTATATGTGGGCAGTACTTAGGTCTCATTTGGTATTCACTCAACAAATATTTATTGAGCACCTACTGTGTGCCGGGTGCTGTTCTGGGTGCTGGTGATACAGCAGTAAATAAAACAGACAGAAATCCCTGCTCTCTTGAAACTCCCCTTCAAGTAGGGGAGGCAGACAGTAACCATATTAAAAATGTTGGAGAGTGATACGTGGTAAGGAAAAATAAATCAGGAAAGGGGGAATATGAAGTTTTGGGGACAAGAGTTAGGGTAATGGAAATTTTAGATAGGGTGGTAAGAAGAGACCTAGCTGAGACAATGACTTTTAAATAGAGATCTTGAGGAAGTGAGAGAATGTAGATCCCAGAGGAAAGAGCATACTCAGAAGGGGGAACAGCAAGGGCAAGGGTCCTGAGGTGGGAGCTTGGGAGGGGACAGATAATTTAAGGCCATATAGGTTGTAGTCGTTAAAATATGTATTAGAATATTTTAAAATAGTGAAAGGTAAAGAATTTTGTGCCATGTTATTAGTGATTTTGATGAAGAAAAAGTTAAAGATGGGGGAAGTAAGGCTTAAAGAATTTCACTAACTTCCCTAAAAGGCCACACAGCCAGTGAATACAGAGCTAGAAATTGAACTTAAGTTTATATTATTTTAAGCAATGCACAGAATATGTTGGCAGTGGAACCTTAAATAAGTGGCTGGCAGAAAGGCCAGACCAGTACTTGATGTTCAGACTTGCTGTTAAGTGTATACTTTCCTGTTTGTATGCAGGATTTTTGCTCAACCCTGGGAGGCCTTGTAACTGACATTTGCAAATATAGCTTTTTCCTGGAATTGTGCTCCTGGCAGTAAAGCCTTCCTTTTTAGTCTTAAAAGCTTCATGGTTCAAAATCTGTGTTTAATATAAACTTTTATTTAAGTCTCTTCAATCTTAATTGGAAGGCAGTGACAGTATTACTCTGAATATGAATTTTTTAGAGAACTGTTTAGGGAGGCTTTAAACTAATATAGCATCTTATATATTTTTAATATACATAGTATATGTTTCCCATGTAGATGGAACTCAAGGAATCCATATGCTTTAAATCAGCATTTGAATTACAATGCACTTTTAAGGGAAAACATATTGACTGATGGTGCTGTACAAGAATTTCAAGAGTGACTTCTTCAGATTTCAAATCAGAGGAACAGAGAAGTTTTTTTTGTTTTTTTTTTCGGGTGGGTTGGCAGACTGTAATTAACCAACCTTGAATTTGGCTAGGACATCTGGGTTAATATCCTGGTCCTGGCACCAAGTACCAAGGAATCTTGGCCACAATTAGTAAAGAGCTTTTTTTTTTTTTTTTTTTTAATCTCCATCTGGCACTTCCAGAAGGACAGCTTCCACTAGCGCTAACTCAGTGGATGGGTCTGTTTTTTAATTGTCTATCTTATGGTGGTTCAGCAACAAAATCTTAAAAGTATTCTTTGTAAAATCTTAGAAAAGAAGTACTCCTATTACAGAATCCCTGTTGGAAACCCTTTCTGATATCTCTTTCCCCGGGGAATTGTATTCTCATTTGCCTCTTAAGAATCCCAATGAGACTACAGACAGACATTTTGCTGCCCTAATGTTTTATATAAGCATAAGGTCTAATATATTGTACTTCCAACTTGAATTAAGCAGTTTGATATTTGTATTCTCCTTTGCTTACTTATGTCTAAGTATAGCTTGGATTAGATCCCAGTTTTAACTCTGCCCATTTTTCACTCTTAAAATTGCCGAGTCCTTGATTTACTGTATCTTCTCTGAAGTTAAAGGCCTGAAGATCCAGATGTTCAGGAGGTGCAAATCATCCAAAATTTGTGTTTGTTGTAAAAGAGAAGACAACTTTAATGAGATTTTTTTCCCCTGATTCTACAGATTCCTAGTCAAGTAGTGCACTGAAATATTTGGCATAATTTTCCCCTGTCTTCTCAGGAAAAATAAGAGGTATTAGGGAAATTTCCCTAAAAATCTTTCAATCAAATCATTTTATCTCCTGCCTTCTCTCTTTATCTGGTTTCCTCCATAGAATGATTTCTTACTGGAGACATTGCCTTCTAATATCGTAAGGCAGGAAGTAACCTATTTAGACTTTTCTTTTCCACACTATAGAAAAATAAACTTTATAGGCAGGGTAATTTTTTTTTTTTTTACAGCTTAAGTGAAAGAAAACTTTTATCACTAAGTTTCTTTCACACATGGGTGACTGGAAAAAAGTGTATTGCTAATTTCTGTTGTAAGGCACATGTGGCTTGCTTGGGTTGTGACACTGAGAATCTAGTATCAGAGTCAGATTCAGATTTTAGAAAATTTTTCTAGTGAAGTTGTTACTTTTTTAGGTTCGCAGGTTTATTTTCCCCTTACGTACCAGTTTTACAAGGGCTCTTACATTTTAATAACATATATTGGTCATCCTATAATATGTGGTTTCAATGCGTAAGATATAAAACACACATATTAAAAAACACAGAAAAAAGCAAATTATCCATAATCCTACTGCTGAGAGAAGATTATTTCAGTGTTCTAGAGTATGTCCTTCTAAACTTTTCTTCTTTATACTTAAAAAATATATTTATGGCTGGATCTGTATTTCTTTTTTGAAGTAATTACAAGGGTAATATTTTCACTGGAAATATTCTGGGTAAACCAACATGGGGAATCAGAACTACTGTTAAGACGTTTGAGGGACTTGACTTCCCTGGCGGTCCGGTGGTAAAGACTCCGTGATTCCAATGCAGGGGGCACGGGTTCCAGCCCCGGTCCGGGAACTGAGATCCCGCATGCCACGCAGCTCGGCCAAAAAAGAAAAAAAAAGAGAAGTTTGAGGTCCTGGATTTGCTTTAGCCCCAGCTCCGTGAGTCATGTGAAGTTGGGCAAGTTGCTCGACCTCTGTCAGTCTGCTTCCCACTCTGTCAAGTGGGGGTAACGCCTGCCCTGTCCACCTGCTGGGGTTGCTCTATTAATGTAGGGATTCGGTGACAGTCATAGTGCTAAGCGCGTCGTCGGCGCTTTCAAATACCAAAGAGACCCAGGAGACAGAGGGAAGACTAGTCCAGGATCACTAGTTGCCTGTGAGTCACCTGGCTTATTTTGCGAATGGTTACATTTTTAGGAAAGCTTTTCAGATGAATGGGACCCATAGAAAGTGTCCTGTGGGGTGGGAGAAAACCCCAGAAATATCGATTTATCAAACATTTGTTGAGCGCTGCAAAGACTCTGTCTCACCAGGTGAGACAGCTAACTGTGGGCCAGGTGGCGGCTAAGGCGGAGGCGTGCTGGGGCCCTGGAAAAGGGTCCGTTCTCTTGGCGTGGGTGTGTGTGTGTGTGTGTGTGAGAGAGGGGATTAAGGAAGCTTCCGAAGTGGGAATTAGCTCTTGTGTTTGGCATTGGTGGAGACGGAGGGTGTCTAGGCAGGGATGGGTTAGAGAAGACATTCTAGGCCGGATTGAGCAAAGGCATAAAGGTAGTGTGTTGAGATGACAGCAGACAGTCTACTGCTCTGAAGTTTGAGGGCAGGTAACAGGAAATAGAGCTAAGATGTCTGGGTTTATATCAAGCAAAGGCTTCCCTGCCCTGAGGAGGAGTCCCTCTTACTGGTCTGTAGCACTTTATAATCATTAAGTTTTTTGGCAAGTTTTTTTTATGATGTTTGGTCAAAAATATCTGGTTGTAGGTGGTGAATAGGAAAACTTCTGGGTATACCAATTATCTTTTTTTCCCCCAGTTATCTTTTTTGCACAGAGTTGTGCAGCCATCACCACACTCAGTTTTAGAATATTTTCTTCACACCAAAAAGGAACCCTGTACCCATTAATAGTCACTCCTCATTTCCTCTGTACTCTCCCAAGCCCTACTCTCTATCTCTAGAGATTTGCCTATTCTGGACATTTCATAAAAAT
This sequence comes from Eschrichtius robustus, assembly GCF_028021215.1. Taxonomy (NCBI): domain Eukaryota; kingdom Metazoa; phylum Chordata; class Mammalia; order Artiodactyla; family Eschrichtiidae; genus Eschrichtius; species Eschrichtius robustus. The sequence continues at coordinate 7,701,899 of NC_090837.1, forward strand.
GGAATCATACAGTGTGACTGACGTCACTTAGCAAAATGTTTTCAAGCTTCATCCATGTTGTAGCGTATGTCAATGCTACTTCATTCCTTTTTATGGTTGAATCACATTCCATTGTGTGGATATACCACATTTCGTTTGTTCATCAGCTGATAGACATTTGGATTGTCTCTCCTTTTTCCTGTTATGAATAATGCAGCTGTGAACATGTGTGTATTAGTTTTTGTGTGGACATATGTTTTCATTCATCTTAGGTACACACCTAGGAATAGAATTGGCTGGATCATGTGGGAACCCTACCTTTTGAGAAACTGAAAAACTGTTTTCCATTGTGGTTGTACTGCCAGCAATGAGCGAGATTCCGATTTTCCCACATCCTAATCAACACTTGTTATTATGTTTTTGATTACAGGCATCCTAGTGAGGATGAAATGTGATATCTCATTGTGATGTGATTTGCATTTACCTGATGGCTAGTGATGTTGAGTACCTTTTCATGTGCTTAGTTGTCATTGTATGGCTTCTTTGGAAAATATCCCAGTTATCATTTTTTTTTCCCTTCAAAATATTAAGTATAAAAGCAAAGTGCAGAAAAATAGTATGTTACCATTTAGGATAAAAAGGGTATACAAAGGCATACCGGTTATCTTTTTTTGTTTTTAAAATTTTATTTATTTATTTATTTTTGGCTGTGTTGGGTCTTTGTTGCTGCGCGCGGGCTTCCTCTAGTTGCGGCGAGCGGGGGCTACTCTTCGTTGTGGCGTGCTGGCTTCTTATTGCAGTGGCTTCCCTTGCTGCTGAGCATGGGCTCTAGGCGTGCAGGCTTCAGTAGCTGCGGCACGCGGGCTCAGTAGTTACGGCTTGAGGGCTCTAGAGCGCAGGCTCAGTAGTTGTGGCGCACAGGCTTAGTTGCTCCGCGGTATGTGGGATCTTCCTGAACCAGGGCTCGAACCCATGTCCCCTGCCTTGGCGGGCGGATTCTTAACCACTTCGCCACCAGGGAAGTCCTACCAGTTATCTTTTAATTCATATATTCATCAGGCATTTATGAGCACCTGCTGGTGCAAGGCACTAGCCCAGATGTTGGAGATACAAAGTTCAGTAAAACAGGCGCACATTCTGCTCTTGGAGAACGCAGAGCTGTTAACGGAAGTAAGGTTAAGGGCAAGACTTCAGTCCTTGCCTGACAGCAAATCCCAGCTCTGTTACTTTTATGGAAGATCTTGTACAAACTGCTTAACCTTCTGGAGCTTAGTTTTCTCATGTCTAAATTGGGGATAATAGCTATTTCACATAGTTGTCGTGACTATTAAATGAATTAATGTCTGTAAAACTAAGTGTCAGAACTCTTCTCTCCCTTTCCCTTAATCCCTTGTGTCTTCCCACCCTCCCATCCCTAAAGGAAGTCGAGGTTCAGCACCTCAGTGTTCTTCTTTCATTTAAGTCAGAATGGGGGAAAGCCCCACTTCTACAAGTCTGGGAAATGAAAACCTTTTTTCTGTCATGCTTTAGAAAGTTAATTTGAGGAGGAGCGCCTCGCCACTGTTGAAGGGCACATTTTTAACGAACAGCTTTCCCTGAAGAACTTTAATTTATGAGGAGCTAAATACTCAGCATGGGAAAATACCTCCTGCTCCTCATGTCAGAACTTGCGCCTTGCTAAACCTCAGGCCCTTTTGTGTATTTGTCAGTTTTATTTCCCACAGTTTAATTAAAAGGGGTTTCTTTCTTTCTAAGGTCTGATAGAACTTGCTGTGTGTCTGTGTAGAAGATTACCTAAACAGGTAAAAAATAACCAACAATGAAGTTGGGTGTTAAGATCCAAATGAAACAATTCCTAGTTTCCTTTGACAGCATCTAGGGTGGTTGTATGGAAAACTGTCTTAGGGACTTACGAATAAATTTGAAGTAGCCGAGTATCCTTCAGTATTGTGAAAACAGAAATGTGGCTATTTTTTCCATTTGCTCTAAAGACCCGCAACTATTTTTTTTTTTTGGCCACACTATGTGGCTTGTGGGATCTTAGTCCCCTGACCAGGGATTGAACTCAGGCCCTGGCATTGAGAGGGCCGAGCCCTAGTCACTGGATCGCTGGGGAATTCCCGACCTGCAACTATTAAACTTGCTCATTTGCAAAGTAAAAGCAAGAAAATTTTTATAAAGAGGCAAAAAAACCCAGTAAGGAAGTCCTTGATTCTTCTTTGTGTTGTCTTTGTGCCCTTTTCCTGATCAGAACAAACAGTTGCGAAGTGTTTGCTTTTGGTATGGGCAATGTGTGGCTGTTTCAGGGCAAGCGAAAATATGCTTACTTTTATTCCTTTGTGAAGACTGGAAAGGGAAACGAGTTTTAACTTGCCTTGAGATTAACTCACTCATCTCACTGCTGTTTATAACAGATCAGAAACTTTTATTCATCAGTATAGTTTAGGGTCAGGAGCCTTTAAACCGGAGACTGGGGTTTAAGTCCTAGACTCTTAAGTAACTGTGACCTTAACAAGTGATTTCACTTTTTAGAATCAGTTTCCTCAGTGGTAAAATGAGGAAGTTGAACTAGATTGCAGGTGTCTTCTGATTCTAAAATTTTATGATGCTATATTAAGCACATTTGCTCCTTTTTACACATGAGTATAATTGACTGCTGCTGACCTATTAAGTTCTTCTGGGAGATACTAACCAGGCCTAGTAATTTCAGTTCCTTTTAAGATCCCGTCTCTAAGCTGGTGGTATTAGAGTTACAAAGTCACAGGAATTTTGTCAAAACTTGTATAAATGAGCAGAATAGCTCAGCTTTACATGTTCCCCTCCTTTTAAAAAGAGTTATTTTGCAGATGGAGGAACTTTGGGAGGCTGCTTATTATCTGCTTATCTAAGTAACAGGAACAGAAAATAAATCTTCACTCAAACTGAGCTGTACAAAGACACTCATCACTGCAGGCGGATGCATCATGGCTCAGTGTTCCATCTTGAAAAATTTGCCTAATGCTCCAGCTCCTTTTGCTTTGGTTGGGTTTTGGCACCCTCCCCCTCCTTTTAAAAACTGCTGTAGACTTCGAAACTCAGGGTGCAACTTGTATTCGGTACTGTGTCATATACACGTCAAGTTTTAATAACATATAATTTTCGAGCACAGAATAATTTTTCAAGGGGTTATGTCTCTCTGTTGACATCCAGTTCTGACTTTATTTGGCAAACATCCTAAACTGAGTCTTTAATCATTTAACATTCTACTTCTGTCTTTGATGGAAAGATGTAAAACTTTCTATTTACCTTCAGCACCTTATTGTGTGATATTCTCAAACGAACACTTAAGGTTGTTGGTACACTGACTTTATAAATTGCCCTGTAAGGGCTCTGCCAGTTAGACAGTGGAAGTACAACTCCCTTTTAGCACCATTTGAATTGAGGAGCCAATTAATTTTCTGACCCTTCCTGGCTGTGTCAGCCCTTTAGTGTCTAAATGGGCTTCTCACATTGATCCTTTTAAACAAACAGTGACTACATTATTTATTTTCATCTTATGTACTTTATCCTTGCTAGAGATATGTAGTTTGTGTTTTTAATCTTTGTGTTAATTTTAAAGCTATTTGAGTCTGGCCCGTTTAAAAAGTTGTATATTGTGTATGAAATATATAAATACTTATGTAGATAAGTACATAAGAAAACAGATCTTAGTGGTCCTCTAGTACAATAAGGTGACAAAAGGCTAAAGAAGACCCAGAATTATGCCTCCTGGACTCTTCCTAAACACCAGTATTTCCTCAAAGATTTCCAACCCCTGAGTAACCTGTCAAGAGTTCTTTGACATCTGGGTTGTCCTGTTGCTGTCATCAGTCTGGGTAGCAAGGGCTGCTCAGGGGTTGGAAATCTTTGAGGAAATACTGGTGTTTAGGAATATTGTTGACAATGGAGTTTTTTAAAAAAAGGACATGGCTTTAATATTGGATAAATATTTGTTAAGGAATCTACCATATGAAAGGCACATTGATCCATAGTCAACAAGGAATAGTTCCTTGTTGCAAGTGAAGACGGTGAGGACCACGGTTTTGAAGGATAAATGCTAGTACTCTTACTCCGACACGCGTCTCTTGGGAGTTAGTATAAGTAAATCCTGTAAAAACAAGGTAGTAAATTTGGTACATGTGGGCCTGAATGGAAGTACTGACAAGTGGCACCACAGTTAAGTTGGTGTTTTGTTTTTGTTTTTTTTAAGAGTTGGAGGCACCTTTTTTTTTTTTCTAATTTTTATTTATTTATTTATTTATTTTTGGCTGTGTTGGGTCTTAGTTTCTGTGCGAGGGCTTTCTCTAGTTGCGGCAAGCAGGGGCCACTCTTCATCGCGGGGCACGGGCCTCTCACTATCGCGGCCTCTCTTGTTGCGGAGCACAGGCTCCAGACGTGCAGGCTCGGTAATTGTGGCTCACGGGCCTAGTTGCTCCGCGGCATGTGGGATCTTCCCAGACCAGGGCTTGAACCCGTGTCCCCTGCATTGGCAGGCAGATTCTCAACCACTGCGCCACCAGGGAAGCCCTAAGTTGGTGTTTTTACATTTTAATTTTACTTGTGTCTCCCATGTCTCCTTTTCCCTCCCTTTAACTTACGTTATTGTTTTGTGTCATGCTTTGTAATGATTTCTGAAAAGTATAAACTTAGCACTCCACGAATATAAATTATTACTAGCTCTGTCTTCAGCTTGTGGGTTAACTGTAAATTTATCCAAAGCAGTACCAAAATAACGTGAATGAATTGTGAGAGAGATATCAGGCAACCTTCGGTCCTTAGAAGGTTCTGTTTCTTTAGCCAGGTGATTGTTGGAGAATGCTAGTAATCTTTAGGCTAGACTGAGATGCTACTTTTTCCAGTGTATACAAGAAACTAAATAATGAACAGTGGTTTTCTTAATTTCATTTTTCACCTTGTATAGGGCTTCTTAGTTTGTCTTCATCTTCTGCTGCTATGGATGCATTTAGATGTTTTAGACTTTGTACTGTATCTCAGTATTTCGTGGTATTCTCTTAAGAACACCACTGTTTCCAGATGCCCTGGCCTCCTGAACAAATTTGAGACACTGCCCCACCCTTTTAGGCATAGCACTCGGAAGGACAGTCACCTCTCTGGAAGATAGATTCTCTCATTTTCTCTCTTTCACTTCTTGTGTATGTTTATTTCTGAGAGGGCTGTATGACCTTTTCCCCTGGCTAATCTTTCCGTTATTCCTGAGTATTGGAATGCTCTGCTGAAGATGGTGGAATAAAGAAACAGAGGGGCCATTTGGATTTTCCCTCTCTGTCATCAGCCAGCCTCAGCAGACTTACCTCTCGCTTTACCCTTTAAGCCAACCACTTAGTTGCTGCTAAAACCAAATGGCTCCAATTCCCTGCTCACTCTTCACTTTAGTTTATCTCACTTGCTATCACACTAATGTGAAGCAGTGGCTCTTTGGTGGCCTGTGCCTTAAACTGTGTTTGGTGACATCACACACATTTTCTGTGTTCAAGGGGCAAGCTTCTGGGAGGCCCAGGCCTTAGGCTGACCTTAGGTGGCTTCACGTCACTCATCATCGTTCCCGCACATTGAACCCTCGCCCTGGAGGAGGTGCTCCCCTCTCCACCCGCCAAGGAGTGTTCTGTGTCTTCATTCAGTAGACTGACGTGTTTCCCAGATGTTAAAACTTGGGACATTGCTTTTTCTTCCCTGGGTCTTATATTTTAAATTATAGCCATTAGACTGTTTCTAAGTCAAAGCCAATTTACTAAAGTTTGGGGGAAAAAAATAACAGGTTAGTAAGAAATGAATAACTGACAATGCAGTTTCATCCTGAGCCCCTCCTTCTCTCCTATAGTTTTCCCCTCCAGTCTCCAGGCCTGTCTTTCCACATGTTCTTATTCCACCCTTCCTTGACTCTATGTTGGTTTCCTGCAATCAGAAAGCCAGAAGCAGCTGAGCGTGACGCCGCTTCAGTAGGACGGATGCTTTGACGCCCCTCTTCGTGCTTGAAACGCTGCCTCCCGCTACATTGCCCTTAAATCTGCCAGTCACTACCTCTCAGGTTCCTTTCTTGTATATTGAGACACACTTATTAAATTTTCATCTGTAATTTAATCTCTGTACTTTGCTTTGAGTTTTGTGTGGGTGTGTTTTCAAGCTGCATTGAGCTATCAGTTTTACTGGGCAGTGCCTTGTGCTATAAGCAAGGCTTCTTTATACATCATGTATCCCTGTCAAATAGATATTTTAAAGGTCCTTTTACCAAAAAAAAAAAAAAAATTTTTAAAAAAAAGGTCCTCTTACTAGAAATGTTATTTTTTCTTTTTTTATCTTAAGAACAATTAAATTATTCAGTTTTACATTCAAGAGTTTACACATTTTTCCTTTCCCGCACATGTGTGTTGTAATGAGGTAGGAAAGACGAATGTTGCATACCCACGGGGACTTGGGGTATCTGATTGGCAAGTTCATTATCGATGTCAAGAGGAGAGCTACCTTATAATCTACGTTAAGCGTATGTTCTAGAGCTGCACTGTCCAGTACAGTAGCCATAAGCCACATATGGCTACTGGCAAGTCCAAGTTGAGATCTGAGTATAGAATACACAATTGCATTTCAAAAACCTAATAGGAAAAAAAAAATGTAAAAATAGCTTATTAATAATTTTATATTGATTACATTTGAAGTAATATTTTGCATATATCAATATTTGGTTAATAGAAATAGGTTATTAATTTCACCTGGTTTAAAAAAAATTTTTAAACATGGTTATTAGAAAATTCAAAATTACACATTTGCCTCGCATTATATTTCTGTTGGACAGAGCACGTATCTCTGTGTCAACAAAGGTAATCTAATTTGAGACTTAACAGCTCTTACATAGCATTCACTGGAGGTGGTAATTGAACAGTTTGCCCATAGCCTCATTGGCCTACTTTTTAAAGGAGGCACCAGGGTTGGGAAACCTTATAATATTGTCATCTCCATCAAATGCTTAGAAGATGATGCTTTAGTTTGGAAATTGCAGTATTGCATCATTTTTGGTGTTCTTGTTTTGTTGAGTCAGTTCAGGACTTTTTTGAACTCTTGCTGTGTATCAGATACTTTTTTTAGGCCCGTTGGATGCAGAGACAAATTTCATGCCCGACCATGAGAGACTTAGTCATAGCATGATGTGCAAACCAAACAGGAGTGAGTATGATTCACCATTCAATTATAGCAGACTGCAGGGTGGTTAGAGCAGTCCTGGGGAGGAGGAGATAGGGCAGGAAGCGGTCAGAAGAGACCTCTGAGGAGGCGACGTGTCTGCTTGTATCCTTCTAGAGTCATTCATTTCCTGTGTCCCCCAGAAGCCCTTACACGTGGGGGTGTGCCGCGTGGAGCAGTGGAGTGTGGGCTTTGGGTGTATAAATAGGCATGACTGTGCAGTTCCCATACTAGGACTATCTGCTCTGTTCACCTAGGAGATGAGTTATGTTTAACTTGGCCCCAGGCAAGCCTACCAGCTTATTGATTGTGCTTTGCTATCCTTCTGTGAAGCTGAAATACTTGACCTTGCTTGTTTTACTCAGGAATTGAAGAAAATCCGAAAATGATCTTCAACCTTGTGTTTTATGTATGTACAGAAATATCAATGTGAATGAAACTGAAAGATGGGGAAAAATGGAATAACTTGGCTTTCCTTAGTAGAAGTACAAGTCAATTTGGAAAGCGACCAGGGTGTTGTGTAAGTGTTTTCAGTGACTGAAGCAGAGGAGCTCAGGTTACAAGGCGGCTCCTGTATTGGGGGTGGGGGACAGCAAGTGACACAGCAGGCAACAGACGCTTATGTAACCGTGACTTCAGGGGAGGGGATTAAGCTGTGAATGAACTTCCCAAATTCAGGAACATGATATTAGAACACAGCCTTTGAGTTTTTCTCTCTAGCTTGACTTGAAAATTAGCTTCAGAAATATCTTTCTCTAAACTAGACTTTCCATTAAACCAGAACTTCTTTCCCCCTTCCTTTCTATTATAAAGTGCATGGACTTTTTAACATTTTAGAAATAGACAGGAGCTCAGAAGTCTCAGAGTGCAGCTGTCTGCAGGTAAGTCACTTAGCCTGTCTGATGCCCGGTCTCCTCGCGGGCACCCAGCAGGGTCGAGCAGAAACCTGAGCGTCCAGGTAGGTGCTCACTCTGCAGTCGGGGGCAGCTTGTTTTTGGAGGCTCACTGTTAAACTCCCTCTCCTGGCAGGTTAAATTCATTGCAAATTCTTCAACTCTCCTCTGCCTCCCGATAGAATTTCCAGATTTGGTAAATAGAGGAGTATTTTCATGTTGCTGATGGGGCAACATGGACTGTAAAGGGACTGTGGGGGAGTGTGGAGATGTGATTTGCCTCGGAGGATGCGGTGCTGAGCTGGAGAGCACCAGGAGACTCTGCACTTGTTAGAGGCCGATCTTGTCAGGTGTGGTTCTTCCTTCCCTCATGGCAGAGTACTCTTACTTTGGCAGAGGTTGAGCCACAAGTCCTTTCACTTGTGAATCCTTGCCCTGTCACTTAGGGAGTTTGGATTTGAAACCTGAAACAGTGGAGCTACGAAAGGACGGAGTTAGAAACCGATCTTAATGTAATGAGTATCCTTAGGTTATATAGATGACAGTGCCGAGTTCCAGGAAGGGGTTAAATACTAGTTTAAGGTCATCCAGCTGGGACAGAATCCAGGTGTTTCATTTCCTAATCTAACCCTCTTTTCCTAATGTTTTTTTTAAAAAAACAATACATTTTTTGTAACAGTAAACAAAAACAAAAACCGCAAAACAACAACAAAAGAGTAAACAAAACCTTAGGAAATCAGAGAAGAATTATGAAGACTATTATTTCTTTTCATTTGGACATAATTTATACCGTGCTTGTTGTGGGGAACTGCTTATTTTGAGGAACCTCTCATTTCTGTAAATTGCTTAAGCTGTTTTTAGGTTCCAGGGGGTGAGGAAGAAGGTGGAGTTTGGATTTTACTAAAGTATCTTCTATAATAAAAATTTTTTATTATGGGAAATTTCAAACATTTACAAAAGTAAAGTGAGTCGTACCATCACCTAACTCTTGAACACTTACCAACTCATCGTCAGTCTTATCTTACATACAGTCAGACTTATGTGTTGTTTAAACATATTTTGCTCTTGCCAGTAAAATGCCTTTTTTTTTTTTGGCCACACCACACGGCATACAGGATCTTAGTTCCCCGACCAGGGATCGAACCCTCGCCGCTGCAGTGGGAGCGCGGAGTCTTAACTGCTGGACCGCTAGGGAAGTCCCAGTAAAATGTCTTTTTGCTTTAAAAAAAAAAAATACAGTACATTTATTTATTTATTTATTTTAAATAAATTTATTTATTTATTTATTTATTTATGGCTGCGTTGGGTCTTCGTTGCTGCACGCGGGCTTTCTCTAGTTGCGGCGAGCTGGGGCTACCCTTCCTCGCAGTGCGTGGGCTTCTCATTGCGGTGGCTTCTCTTGTCGCGGAACATGGGCTCTAGGCGCGTAGGCTTCAGTAGTTGTGGCGTGCGGGCTTCAGTAGTTGTGGCACGCGGGCTTCAGTAGTTGTGGCTCACGGGCTCTAGAGCGCAGGCTCAGTAGTTGTGGCGCACGGGCTTAGTTGCTCCGCGGCATATGGGATCTTACCGGACCAGGGCTTGAACCCGTGTCCCCTGCATTGGCAGGCGGATTCTTAACCACTGCGTTTATTTATCTTTCATATAATTATGCTTTTTGTGATGTGAAGCATTTCTGTTTCAGGTGCTTATCCTAAAATATTCCTTGAGTTTACTTAGCTGAGATGATTCCAAAGATCTTAGCAAGAGTTTTTATCTCTTTGCCACTGTATTAGGTAAGAAAAGCTAGCTGCTGTAGCAAACTCCACTAATTTTAATGACTTAAATGGATGAAAGTTTATTTTCAGTTATGGAGGAGTCCAGGGTAGGTATTTTCTGATGGGGGAATGAAGAGAAGTGATGCAGGGATTCAAGCTTCTTCCGAGTTGTGATCACATTGTCTTCCATCCGTGCTTTTGAGGTTGCCCTGCTCATCTCCATCAAGCCACCGGAAGGGCCAAGAATGGGAAGATATTACGGGGGAGGCCTAGAAGTGCACACATCCCAGGCACTGCTCTCATTCCATTGGCTAGGACTCAGTCACGTGGTCACCCTGAGCTGCAAAGGGAGGTGGGAAACGAGGTCTGTGACTCCTGGAAGAGAAAGAAGTCGGCTTGGTGAACACCTAGCCTCTCCCCATGGGTACCCACTTCTCACTGCTTACACTGGCCTGTTGGTTTCATGTTCCTGTGCACATAGCACAGTGGAGTCTGCTTCCTCACTCCCTGGTTGAAGCCCATTTTACTGTGGCTCCAAAAAAGTCATTAAAAGTTTTTTTCCTGCTTAAGAAATTATATCTGTTCGTTAAATAAAATTTGAGAAACCCAAGAAAACACAAAGAGGGTATTAAAAACTGCCAGTAATCCCATCACCTAGAGATAATTACTGTTAATCGTTTATTACATTTCCTTCCAATTTAAGAATGTTTAACCTCTTAGAAGTAACAATAAAATGTCACTAATTCTTATTCTGTGCTGGCTTGAAAATTCCAGAACTCATGGGGGTGGGGGGAGGGAACCACAACAATGACAACACTCTGGCATTTTTGGCTTTTCTTAGCAAAGATACACTATTGTGGAGCTGTGGTGAGGCTTTGTACTTCTGGCATTTTCGAAATGAGCCTCTAGCTTACACATTATAATCCTTATTCCTCTTAGTAAATAAATATTGGGATTGGTGAAGTTAGCGATGTGGTAGAGTGGCAAGGCCAAGGTGATGTTTTAAGTTTATGATTTACATCCTACTCAGTTTTCAGAATTCTTAAATATAGCTTAATTTTCCAGGACAGAATACTAAGGAAAGGTGTTTGAAACTGAACTGAAATAAAAACTTGCAAACTTGAAGTATATAAAAATACCTTCCTGGTGGTGAGCTGCATACTTAACTTCAGGTGGATGAGCTTTTCTCTGCTCACCTGCATTGCCTATGCTGGTCAACACTGGAGAATGATGCTGCTTAATTTTACATGGGAGGATAATTTCTTGGGACAAGGTGCCTGTTTTGGGTCATCGGCTCCAGGTTCAGGATTATGGAACCTTCTGGTTTTTCTTTAACGTGGTGAGGTTGCCTCCTAGAGGCGGTCAGGCATCAGAATCCCTGTTTGTGATGTCATTGTGACCTCACAGCCAGGATTGCTCACAGTGTTTGCCCAGCTTCTGCCCGGAAATGAGGTGAGGCCTGGCAGACAGTTTGCAATTCTGCAGACACCATGAGGTACCGGTTTGTCTCATTTTGCTAGATTTGTGTCGACTTTTCTGCAACTTCAGTAGATAAAAAGTAAAGACACTGACATTGGACCCTCTGTATTTTATTGAAAAATAATGTATAATGATAAGAATATCACTGTTTTAAAGTATCCTCTGGCAGGACATTTGAAAATAGAAAACTCAGCAGTAGAGCAGAAGTATTTTGCTGTGTGAATAGGTATGTAGATAACCAGTGGCTCAATCAGCTATGAAATTTGCTGTCAATTTTCCTGTTCCCTGCAAATAAACATAATATTTTTGCTCTGTGAAAATGTATCTATAGCACTAGACAAGTAACAATTTGGAATGATTAGACTTGGTTTGTCAGTGGTATAAATTAATCACCTAGAGGTCTAAATTCTGATATATCACAATCGAGAGGTTGTCACCATTTGGTTCTGAATATATTGCTTTGCTCTTTGTACTTGGTTTAGTGGGAGTTGGAAGAAGAGGTGTTGGTTCACACAGATATCCAGAAATCTAGTCTCTAAGGGTTAATACATAATATAATTTTCTTAAGGATTGTCCTCCTTTAAACAAACAAAAATTTCAAGGACCTCTGTGTTCCTGTGTGCTGGGTGCAAGCACTTGATAAATTATTCCCTCCTATTTTTTTTTTTTTTTTTTTGGCTGCACGGCATGTGGGAATCTTAGTTCTCCGACTAGGGATTGAACCCGTGCACCCTACATTAGAAGCGTGGAGTCTTTAACCACTGGACCGCCAGGGAGGGCACCCTCCTATTTTTTTATTTAAGTAGATATTGGACCCTTTTCCTAAGTTTATTCCCATGAGTTGAGAGATGAAGTGGGCAAAATTTTTTTGTTGTTGTTACTGCTTTTTCCCCCGAAAAGCATGTCAGTATTCGAGAGACTCAACATCCCAGTTTCTGAAGTAGACCTCTTTTTTAAAGCATTGTCCTATGTATTCCCTATTTTTTCCCCTCTGTAACAGTCACATGTCCCTATTTTCCTAAACACACATGACCTAGAGTCTTAAAACATTTACTTTCTTTGAGACTAGGAGGCTTTTTTAGATTTGCTTGGTGTGTTCCCTTCCAAATGTGTCGGAGAAGTCTCCTTTAATTGGCTTTTCAGAAATGAGTCATCCTGTACACATAGGTACAGGTGTAGACACTCAAAATTGCCAATTTAAAGTCAGTTTTATCTATGGGGACAATATTTAACTGCTTTAGATCAGTTTTCACTATTGAAAGCATTTCTGTGCTTTCAGCATTTTTTAAAAAAATAAATTTATTTATTATTTTTTTGGCTGCATTGGGTCTTTGTTGCCGTGCGCGGCTTTCTCTAGTTACGGCGAGCGGGGGCTACTCTTCGTTGCGGCGCGCGGGCTTCTCATTGTGGTGGCTTCTCTTGTTGCAGAGCATGGGCTCTAGGCACATGGGCTTCAGTAACTGTGGCACGTGGGCTCAGTAGTTGTGGCTCGCGGGCTCTAGAGCGCAGGCACAGTAGTTGTGGTGCACGGGCTTTGTTGCTCCGCGGCATGTGGGATCTTCCCAGACCAGGGCTCGAACCCGTGTCCCCTGCATTGGCAGGCGGATTCTTAACCACTGCGCCACCAGGGAAGGGAAGCCCTCAGCATATATTCTTATGCAGGGAGAATAGAACTGAATCTTTAACTTCTGAATTTTCATTCACTTTGCAAGACCTCTTTCATGGAAGGGTTATCAGGATGGGGTCTGAATGGTAGTGGGTGTTAGCAGATGGGAAGTGATCCCAGAGGCATGTTGAAATGACACTGTGGCAGTTTTCTGGGGTGGCTGGAGCAGTACCTGCTCTCTGTGTCTTGCATAAAGTGTTAGATGGCAGTAGTGTCACCTCCAAACTTGGGCTTCGTTAGTAGGGTCTTTTCTTTCCTCCCCCGTTCAAGGTCCTTGTAACTAAACCACTGTTCTTACTACAAGTAAAAGTTTTCTTTATCTGGATGTTTTCAGTGTTCTTACCTTTATGAGGCAGATGATAGGTGATTGCTTATTAAATTGCTTATTAAAAGGAATAACTGCAGTAAGCATATGTTCTGTGTTTTGAGAAGGTTATAGTCTTGAACAGTATCTTCTACCACTGAAAATTTGTTTGTTTAGAATGGGAGAGTGATTTGTATGTAATTTCCTGTCCAGTGATGTGTAGTGAGAAAGGTTCTTTCTGAGAGGAAAGTGGGGTGCTTGGATTCTTAAAAATAGTAATAGCTAGTATCTGTGGCGTTTTCTATGTCCCGGCATTGTTTTAATCTCATGAAACCTCCCCAGATGCCGGTATTTTCCAGTATCTAACACACTAGACAAATGCGTACCTGTCCTTGACTTCATAGAGGGTAGAAGACTTTTTTTTTTTTTTTTGGCCACACCCCTTGTGACCTGCGGGATCTTAGTTCCCTAACCAGGGATCGAACCCTTGTCCCCTGCAGTGGAAGCTCAGAGTTCTAACCACTGGACGGCCAGGGAAGTCTTAGAAGACAATTTGTTTGTTGGGTGGAAGAATAGTCCTACTTCCTGAAATCCCAACTTTGAGTAAAGCTGACATTCTCAAGAAATACAACGCACATTTCTTTTTAAGAAATACCAAAGAGGATAGGTCTTTTAAGGTTATTTGCTTCCCTGAAATAAATATCTTGCCCTTTTATATTTGTTACTTAGATCAGATCTAGGAGTTAAATCACAAACACAGGCTGTTAATCTAGTTCAAAAGTTTTGCTTATTCCAGGCTTGGCTTTTTTGTCTTCTTAAAATAAACCTGTAGGTTACACAGAAACAAAACAAAACAAAACAAAAACTGTTCCTCCGGTGTTGATGTTTGGCAACAAAGCTTCCCGTTTTTAGGTGGAAATGTAACCCTTTCACTGAGAGGGAGGGAGGCAGAAGGGACTGTGTAGCTGAGCTGCCCGGTGGCCTGGGGCTCTTCTCCCTGCTACATAGTTGGCTTTCGGAAGTAGGTCTCTCTCTGTCTCCCATTTGAGAATGTACTAGCAAAACAGTAGCCATTGTTGACTATTCAGAAATGAGTTGTTAAGTTCTAGAGATGAACATTTTACAAACGGTTTTTGGCTTGGAAAATATTAGAACTGTGGCATCAGTCAGTGGTGTAAATAAAGGATTCTAGGGGTTCTTGTGTGTGGTATATGTTGCAATATTATAGTTTGGAAGGTGGGATAATAAAGTGATGTGACTGCCTTAAAAATAAATGAAAAAAATACACCAGAACTTAGTTTTTTCATTTAGGGAGGTGTTCATTAATTATAGTGATAAGCCATTCATGAATACTTTTTCGAACTGTTGGAATTGGCCCATGTGCCTTGGATAAATTTTTGCTATGTTCAGTAGCTGCACGTCATTATATTTTTGAGGTTTTGGATTCAAGTTTTGGAAACAGCTAGTAGTGTTTTAAGAGCCAAGTCCAAAGAAGAGTACTGAGAGATTGAGATGGTCACTGTCGCCTTGGTTCACTAATAAAGTGCAACTTATAAACTGTCTCTGAAGTTATTTCTTCTTTTTTTTTTTAAATGCAGGCTCTAAATCTGAGATGGGGCCCAACACTGCATTTCTTTTTTCTTTTTTCTTTTTTTTAATTTATTTTATTTTTGGCTGTGTTGGGTCTTCGTTTCTGTGCGAGGGCTTTCTCCAGTTGTGGCAAGCGGGGGCCAGTCTTCATCGCGGTGCGCGGGCCTCTCACTATCGCGGCCTCTCTTTTGTGGAGCACAGGCTCCAGACGCGCAGGCTCAGTAGTTGTGGCTCATGGGCCCAGTTCCTCCGTGGCATGTGGGATCTTCCCAGACCAGGGCTCGAACCCGTATCCCCTGCATTGGCAGGCAGACTCTCAACCACTGCGCCACCAGGGAAGCCATGAAGTTATTTCTAAAAGAAGAGTTAAGGGGACTTCCTTGGTGGCTCAGTGGTTAAGAATCCACCTGCCAATGCAGGGGACACGGGTTCGAGCCCTGGTCTGGGAAGATCCCATATGGCACGGAGCAACAAAGCCCGTGCGCCACAGCTACTGAGCCTGCACTCTAGAGCCCACATGCCACAACTACTGAAGCCCGCGCGCCTAGAACCCGTGCTCTGCAACAAGAGAAGCCACTGCAATGAGGAGCCCACGCACCGCAACAGAGTAGCCCCCACTCGCTGCAACTAGAGAAAGCCCGACCGCAGCAACGAAGACCCAATGCAGCCAAAAATAAAAATAAATAAAATAAATAAATTTTAAAAAATAAATAAATAAGAGTTAAAAATATTTTGACCAAAGCAGTATTATTCAAATAAACTTACCATTTCCTCAGGTGGTCACTTTGAAGGACACTGTTCATTTGGCACGTAGAGGGTTCCTGGAGGTTCTAGAACAGTGTTGTCCAATAGAACTTTCTATGATGGTGGAAATTATTCTATATGTTGCACTGTGGCTCTTGAGCGCTTGAAGTGTGGCTGGTGTGACTGAGGAGTGGAATTTTTAACTTGATTTCGTTTTAAAAGAATTTAAAGTGGCTAGCGGCTACCATATTGGAGAGTGCAGACCTAGAATATTTAGCTTTCAGCCTGACTTGTAAACTGGGGTGAGCAGCTTATGCTAGGATACCAAAAGTTATCAAGGCAAAGTAGGTTGTGGCATATCTGATCCCCCTCCCCTCCCGCAGTGCGAAGAGTAGTAGAAAACTCTGGAATTTGTCATTTGTGTTCAGTGGTATCCAATCTTTATAGCCTTTCCAAGTTTATCCTTGCTAAGGTGTTGTCCGAAGGGTTTTAGATGAAAACCTTTCTTTGTATTTGCAATTTAATCATTGTCTTTTGATGCTCATGGTTCTTCCCTGAAATTTAAGACCTACCCCAGCAGCCAGCCCCCATCTGTTACAAGCACCCATGGTTGGAGTGAATGAAGACTCGGCATGCCACTGGAAAAGGGGCTGCCAACCTTCGGTTTAAATCTTTGCTTGGTAATGGTGGTTAGGTTAAGATAACTGACATGAACAAATGAAATACATATAGGGCCTAAAGGGAAACTCTAGACATCTTTTGTCTTGTACCAGTAGAGTCTTAAAGTTTTTTTTTTTTGGCTGCACCTTGTGGCTTGTGGGATCTTATTACCCAACCAGGGATTGAACCCCGGCCACGGCAGTGAAATCTCAGAGTCCTAACCAGTGGACTGCCAGGGAATTCCCTCTAAGGCTCTTTATTTATTCATTCATTCATTCATTCATTTATTTATTTTATTGGAGTATAATTGCTTTACAATGTTGTGTGCATAGCGAAGTGAATCAGCCATATGCATACACACATCCGCTCCCTCCCCACCCCCCATCCCACCCAACTAGACCATCACCCTCTAAGGCTCTTTAAAGTCTCCTTTTCATTTAACTTTCTAAATTGATTTCTTACAAGAATCTCCTAATGTTAGCCAAACTGAGCGTCTCATTGTCTTATTCACATGCTTTATACCCTTCCTCTTCCTTCCTTGGTCTTTTCTGAAATTTTTCTGCCTTTTAAAAAATCCTGACTGCCAACAGCTGTTACTTTCCTTTGACACACAAGTTGCATTGTGTTCTTAGTTATTTTTCATATATGTGGGTCTTTTCTCTCCAACTGCATCATAAATTCTTGAGCTTATGCCTGCATCATATATTTTTCTGTCACCTGTAGCAAGCACCAAGAATAACTTTTTAAAATATTGGGTATATCCCAACTGGTTTGTAAACTCATTTAAACGATTGAGACTATTTTTCTCATTTTTTGTAGCGAGCACAGTTTATAAAGTATCATGAGGGATATAATGACTAAAATACAGTTTCTCCCCCCAGGGCATTTGTAATCTGTAGAATCAATAGGCCGTGTACACCCAGCTCAGTGTGCTAGGTGATAGGAAAGAGATACAGACTCAGTTCTATGGGAAATTGAAGGATGAACACATTTTCATTGGAGAAGGTTTTGTGGGCTGGCTGTATCCCTGAATTTGCCCTTGAGTAAGGTTTCAGCAGATGAAAATAACTAGGCTTGGAAAGGGCATTCAAGGCTGAGTGAAAAACCTGAAACAAAAGCATAGAGTGAAAGCACCAGGGCTTCTGTAGGGGTATTTGCCAAATCGATCATGTGGGTGATTCATGTGCATGTAATTGAGAAAATGAACCTCTGATCTTATCAGTTGTTCAGCAGTGTTTCTCAAACATTAGCCTCAGAGTTACCAGAAGGGCTTAAAATGCAGATAGCTGGCCCCGCCCCCAGAGTTCGTTTCCGTAGGTTTGGGGAGGGTCCCAAATTATTTGCATTTCTAGTAAGTTCCCAGGTGACGCTGCTGCGCATTTTGAAAAGTGCTGATTGAGAGCTCCTGTCCATCTGATATCTGCCTTAGAGAAATGTCTGTCTTACATATGCAAATACCCCGGTGTCAGTGCATCTTTGTGTTCATGTTGCTTTATGTACACACATCTGGTCTTCCTGTAGATTGTCAGTTCAGGCTCCTTACATCACTCAACCCCTAGCACAATGCTGTATCAGTGGTAATACAGTAGTAAATCCTGTGCTTGCTAACTTGGCATCCAGATCTAAAATTATCTGAACAAGAAGCACATGCTTTTGGAAGGCCTTATAATCTGGGAAGCCCTTTGTGACTCAAAATGTAAAGCAAAAATGCATATAGCAGCAGTTCTCAAACTTTTTTCCTTAGGACCCCTTTACATTCTTAAAAATTATTGAGGTCTCCAAAGAGTTTTTATTTGTCGGTTTTATCTATTGATATTTACCATACTAGGAAGTAAAACTGAAAATATTTTAAAATATTTACTAATTCATTAGACATAATCATAAACCCATACATGTTATATTTCTTTAATGAAGAATAACTATTTTCTAAAGTAAAAAATTTAATGAGAAGATGGCATTGTTTTACATTTTTGCAAATCTCTCTAAATGTCTGGCTTTAACAGAAGACAAGCTTAACAGAAGTGAACTCCTGCATTTAATCTGTAGTGATACATTTTTTTTTAATTGGTTGATTGATTGGCTGATTGCTATGTTGGGTCTTCGTTTCTGTGCTAGGGCTTTCTCTAGTTGTGGCAAGCGGGGGCCGCTCTTCATCGCGGTGCACGGGCCTCTCGCCGTCGTGGCCTCTCTCGCTGCGGAGCACAGGCTCCAGACGCGCAGGCTCAGCAGTTGTGGCTCACGGGCCTAGTTACTCCGTGGCATGTGGGATCTTCCCAGACCAGGGCTCGAACCCGTGTCCCCTGCATTAGCAGGCAGATTCTCAACCACTGCGCCACCAGGGAAGCCCCGTGTTTTTTTTTTAAATAAATTTATTTATTTATTTTTGGCTGCGTTGGGTCTTTGTTGCTGCGCGCGGGCTTTCTCTAGTTGAGGCGAGCGGGGGCTACTCTTCATTGTGGTGCGCGGACTTCTCATTGCAGTGGCTTCTCTTGTTGTGGAGCACGGGCTCTAGGTGCGCGGGCTTCAGTAGTTGTGGCGCACGGGTTTAGTTGCTCCATGGCACGTGGGATCTTCCCGGACCAGGGCTCGAACCCATGTCCCCTGCATTGGTAGGCCGACTCTTAACCACTGCGCCACCAGGGAAGTCCCTATACATTGTTTTGGTTGAAGTACATGAAGAAAATTGGCCTCACAGATTTATAGGAAAGGAAGAGCATTTTCAGATAATTATGGATTTTCTTCTTTAATACTACTCCAGGGCTTCCCTGGTGGCGCAGTGGTTAAGAATCCGCCTGCCAATGCAGGGGACACAGGTGGGATCTTCCTGGTCTGGGAAGATCCCACATGCCGCAGAGCAACTAAGCCCATGCGCCACAACTACTGAAGCCCACGTACCACAACTACCGAAGCCTGTGCACCTAGAGCCTGTGCTCCGCAACAAGAGAAGCCACCACAATGAAGAGTAGCCCCTGCTCGCCGCAACTAGAGAAAAGCCTGTGCACAACAATGAAGACCCAACACACCAAAAATAAATAAATAAAATAAATACTACTCCAAAAACTTGATAGGCTGTAGTTTCTTAAAGGTGGCATCTCAAACTATATTAATGAACTTTTATTGTTACGTAAAAATCCATTGGTCTAATTTGTGCTTTGAATGAACCCTTTACCCATATGGGATTTTGTAACATTATACATTGTTGGTTGGAAAATATTGATTTACTGAGTTATGAGATCTTCCAAATATTGGCACATTAAAAATTATGTTTGTTAACCATCGATCTCATCAGAAATATCTGTAGTATTGCGAAGCTCTCAAGCTCACATCAGAGGATAGGTTTTCCAAAATTCTTTCTCCTGAAAGCTTAAATTTTATCATTGTCAACAAACAGTTGTTTTCCTTGAAGTGACAGGCTCACATAGTTCATTTTCAAGAAAGTGTCTGCTGGAGATACCGAGTGTGAGTAACCACAGTTTGTCAGGGATTCTTTCAGGTGGAAATGGTGTTCCCTGAACAGAGTGGCTGATTGAGGCTGCCCCTCAGTTGCATGTGTGCTTTTTATTGAGACGGTCATTGTGCAGGGGTGTGCAGCAGAAGTGCTTCACGTGGACTTCCCATTTTGTTACTCAGAATATTAAAAAGGCACATATTCAAGGTTGAAATTTAATAAAATTATTCATTTTTATGCTTTAGCAAGTGCTTTATCACATTCTTATGTGAAAGTAGTTTTTTTTTTTTTTCCTGGAAGCACTGAATACAGAAAAGAATAGCACAGTGTGCCTCTACTGCCTTGATTATGGCATCTACACTTTTTACCCACTATTGCTACTGTACCACTAGTGCAAATGTCAACATTGCAGGAGAAGGCAACTAACGTCTTAGCAATATTATGAAAATAGTTTTGACTCCCTGAAAGGGTCTCTGGGTGCTCTAGGCGTGCAGGGCTCACACTTAGAGAACCGCTGCGTTAAAGTAACAAAAATCAGGGTTGGCAGGACGGCCTGTCTCTCTGTCACTCCTGTCTTAGAGATCTTACCCTCCACTTTGTAAGCTCAGAAACTCTTTTTTTTTTATCCATATACTCAGAGATTAGACTCATACTAACAAATTCAGAGATTGAAGTTTATAAAATATAACTTTGTGTATTTATAATGAGTGAAATGCCAAAAGGCACCATTCCCTTTGGTCGCTCTTAGAAACCCAGACCATAATGTGAGCAAAGGATTTTGGGGCATTGTCTCAAATGTCCTTAAATGCTGATTTTCACCCAGCTTTTCCAAGTCTGCTTCGTAGACTCCCTATGTTTATTTTCCAGAGAACCTTTTCCCAGGGTGAGTAGAATACACATTTTCTTTTTAACTCTTTTTCTAGACTTCTTGGGCTGTGCTTCTTTTTAGTTTGGCAATGCACAGTCACCTTTCTTCCTTCTTTTGGTGTATTTCATGTTATGTTCAATTACTCATAATGAAATGTATGTGTATACATATATAAGAATCTGCAGTTTAACAAGATCCCCAGGAGATGTGTGTGCACATAATGAACAATGGCGTGAATACCCATGTACACCCCACCCAGTTTAAGAAATTGAACATTACCATTATGTTGACTTTTGATGTTGTTTTTATAACTGATTATTACAAAACATAGCATTTTTTTTGGTTAAATTTTAGGTTCATTATGTTTAGATTGCTTTCTTCACAAATCCACTTTTTTTTTTTTTAAGTACACTGCTTCTTAACTACAATGTAAGACATAATTTTATACTTAACCATTCATCTCTGTACTGCTGGGTTCATCTGCTAATTGAGCCCAATTCCAAACTCTTTAACTCGGCCTTCTATAGTTCATGTTTGTGATTATCAGTCTTCCCTCTCTGTCACTGGCCTCTTCTCTGAACAGTTTCTTTCCCTCCTTGCCTTGTCTAGAACTTGGCTGGTCTCTGAAGACACTGTTTCCCCTGCAGCCCTCTCGAGGGCCTACCTCAGACTTGACCGTGTTGTTTGATGCTGTAAATTGCTACTTCTCAGGCCTTCAAAAACCGCAGCCCCTTCGAGGCTCTACCATGCTGATATCCACTGACCTCAGCCTCTTCCCTTCACTCCTTTTAGCTTCTGCCTCCTTCTTGCTATCCACATCTCCTCCTCCAGTCCCTGTATTTTAGACTCCCACAGTCCTACCAGTAATCCCTTCAGCGCTCAGGCCTCTGAGTTCCATCCCGACGGTCAGAGCCTTCAAGCTTCTCACTCTAAACACCACCTCTGATCCACTGACCCCTTGCTACTCAAAGGGGAGGGCGTGTCCTCAAAATGGCAGGATTAATATCCTCTGGGAGTGCTGGAAAGCAGAATCTGAGGCCCCACCCCAGAGTTACCAAATCAGAAACTGCAGTTTGACAAGATTCCCCAGGACTTCCCTGGTGGCGCAGTGATTCAGAATCCGCCTGCCAATTTAGGGGACACGGGTTTGAGCCCTGGTCCGGGAAGATCCCACATGCCGCGGAGCAACTAAGCCCGTGCGCCACAAATACTGAGCCCACGCGCCTAGAGCCCGTGCTCCGCAACAAGAGACGCCACCGCAATGAGAAGCCCGCGCACCGCAACGAAGAGTAGCCCCCGCTTGCCCCAACTAGAGAAAGCCCACGCGCAGCAGTGAAGACCCAACGCAGCCAAACATAAATACATTAAAGGAAAAAAAAAAAAAGATCCCCAGATTTGTATGCACGTTTGAGTATCCAGTGTCTCCATTCTAACAATCCTTCCTCCTCTTTGAGACCTCTGATCCAATTTTTCACTCTGACCTCACCCTGTCTCCACTTCCCTTTTTACTCATCTCAGATCCCCCGTGCCATTTTAATCACTCCTTTAAAACACTCCTTTAAAATCACCATCACCTCCCTTGCTTTTCCCTTCTATTTTAATTTAACTGGCAGAATTTTGATTGTAGTTGAACTTAGCTATCTACCTTCCTCATATCTGTGCCTGAGCAGAAGCTTGTTATTAGAGAAAAAATAACAGGAGACAGGTTTCACTTTAAATTCATGACCACAAGCCTCACGTGTACTTTGGGCTGCTTGGCGTTCCTACTACATTTCCCTAGTAAGCTCCTGTTTCTCTGCTCAAAGACAAATATTTTTGTGTGTTCAGCACTCTCTCTGAGCCTCCCAGCGGTTTCTCCTTTCCTGCTTACCCCACCGGCCAGTGAGAAAATGAAAGAGTACCTTTCACGTAGTAGTTTCTCAGGAGATATTTGTTGAATGAATGGATGACCATCTTGTGGGAAGATTTCCTTCAGAGAGTGAATCTGTTCAGCAAAGTACCAGGTCCCAAAAGCGCCAGCACTGATTTCATTGACCTTGGGAAAGTCACTTACCTTCTCAGACCTTAATTCTCTTTGTCCATGAATGGGCCTAAAGATATTTGTTCACCTACCTTCACAGCTATTTTGAGACACAAATAAGGCAGTTTCATATTTGTGCTTTGTGCAGTCTCGGCACTGTACATGTGTAGGTCATTTTAGTAATACTCGTCCTAATGTTTTTTTTTAATTAATTTATTTTATTTTGTTTATTTTTGGCCGCATTGGGTCTTCGTTGCTGTGTGCCGGCTTTCTCTAGTTGCGGCGAGCAGGGGCTACTCTTCATTGTGGTGCGCAGGCTTCTCTCTCATTGCGGTGGCTTCTCTTGTTGAGGAGCACAGGCTCTAGGCACGTGGGCTTCAGTAGTTGTGGCACATAGGCTCAGTAGTTGTGGCTCACGGGCTCTAGAGCGCAGGCTCAGTATTGTGGCACACGGGCATAGTTGCTCCGTGGCATGTGGGATCTTCCCGGACCAGGGCTCGAACCTGTGTCCCCTGCATTGGCAGGCGGATTCTTAACCACTGTGCCACAAGGGACGCCCCCTAATTTTTTTTTCTTTTTTTTTTTTTTTTTTAGTCTGAGTGTTTTTTTAAATTTATTTATTTATTTATTTATTTATTTATTTATTTATTTATTTATTTATTTATTTATTTATGGCTGTGTTGGGTCTTCGTTTCTGTGCGAGGGCTTTCTCTAGTTGCGGCAAGCGGGGGCCACTCTTCATTGCGGTGCGCGGGCCTCTCACTATCGCGGCTTCTCTTGTTGCGGAGCACAGGCTCCAGACGCGCAGGCTCAGCAGCTGTGGCTCACGGGCCCAGTTGCTCCGCGGCATGTGGGATCTTCCCAGACCAGGGCTCGAACCCGCGTCCCCTGCATTGGCAGGCAGATTCTCAACCACTGCGCCACCAGGGAAGCCCAGTCCTAGTCCTAGTGTTTTTAATTGTGGTGTGTGGTCTCTTCTGAGTTTGAACATTAGATTTAGGGAAAGAACTTGGGCTCTGGAATCACACTTGTGTTCACCTCTCTGCTTCTTAGCTGAATAACTTTAGGTGGCAGGTCATTAACAAATGAGGAAATACATGTCTTAGTTTCTGAGATGTTCCTTCACTAAAGAAGGAATAGTTATAGTAGCTAATCTATAGTATTATTGTAAGGCTCAACTGGGATAATAAGGATAACAATTATTTCTAAATTATAATATTCTGGTGTTGTGGTCCTCAGGTGTTGGGAGGATGGGGGTGTCTTATTTTAGATCCAAAACTGTTGACTCAGTGATCATAAGTATCAAAATTTCAAATATTCTCAGTGTATTAGTGAGGCAAGAATATCTTTTTTCCTTTAGCATGTGTTTTGGAATTGATTAGTTTCAATGTGACATTCACTGACTTGAAACACTATGCAGAGCTGTTGCTTCTGGATCATTACATTTTATGGGTACCATGACCAAGACTTTGATCCGTTGTTTCTCAGTGAATTGATTTTTTAAAGCAAGCCTGACTTGGCATTCATTAATAATGCATGAAGAAGAAACTTAAATTGGAAGATTTAAAAACCAACATTGTTGGTTTTCATTTTTTTTTATTTTTTTTAAATGAAGAATTTTTATTCATCAAAAAACCATGACGAGAATGAAAAATAATCAGAGAAGGAGAGGATATTTACAACAGATGTAACTCAGAAATGATTAGTACCAAGAATATATACAAATCAATGAGTAAAAGACAGCTGACATGAACACAACAGAGACAAGTTTTGAATGGACACTTTTCAAAAGAAGAATTGCAGTGACCAATGAACGTAGGCAGATGCTCAAATTTGTTCCTAATTAGAGAAATGCAAAATAAAACCACAGTGAATGTCTCAACATCACACTGGCCAAAGTTAAAGTCTGGCAATATCAAGTGTTGCTGAACTGGAACTCATACACAGCAGGGGAAAAGGAGAGGGATATTAAATGTTAAAGATATGCCTACCTCACAATCCAGCAATTAAACTCCTAGGTCAATGCCCTACAGAAATGTGTTTATGTGCACAAAGATGCTCGTTGCAGCATTGCTTATAATAGCCAAAAACTGAAATCACTCTAGAAGTGTCTGTCACAGTAAAATAAAGTGGTACTAAGGAAATGGCACATCATACAGTAATGAAAATGAATAAATCACACCAACATGCGATGTGAATTGTATAAGCAATGTTGAGTGAAAGATACCAGACACAACATACAGTGTGATTCCATTTTTATACGTCAAAAGTAGGCAAAACAAACTAATCATATTGTTGCACACATAACCGGTAAAACTATTTTCTAAAAGGGGAGTATTGCCATAAAGTTAGAATAGTAGTTACCTCTGGGAGACAAAGGCGAGGCTGGAGAGGACACACAGGGAGATTTTGGAGTGCTGGCAGTGGCTTTTCTGCATCTGGTTTGTGATTACATAGCTGTTTGCTTCACCCATAAAACTATATCTGTTTTATGTACATGTCTGTTTTATGTACTTTTCTGTATATTTCACAAATTTAAAAGAATGAGAGAGAACTTGTACTACGAAATGTTAACAGTGATTAGAGCCATAATTATTAAAATAGTGTGGAAAACTAGAAGGCCCAGAAATAGGTCCAAGACACAAAAAACACAGAGTGGATTTTTAAATTGCTCCCAATTCTCTTATTGAGACAGACTAGATTTTTCTCCTTCATTAAATCTTGGTCACAGTTCCCTGCTTTGGGATTCAAGTAGCTCAGATGGACCGAGAGCTAGAGGCATGAAGATTAGACAACAGAAGACTTAAGACTTTGGGTTTATGACCGTTCTTGGGTTCCTGATAACCACACGCCTGTTTCTTAGGCCGAGGCTTTTAGTTGGCCAGTGTTTTGTGAGCTTAGCATGTTGAGCTGCAAGGTTTGAAACTGGCTGAGGCTGGCCTAGTCGCTTATTGTTTTCAGAATTTCGCTTCAGGGAGGAGTGCTTGACCTGAGCCCAAGAATTCACTGTTTAGCCCGAGTGAAATATTTTAAGGAGTACTTCATCCTCTCTTCTCGCCGCTATAGTAGCTTTTCCAGGACGATCGTGCCTCCTTTGCCTGTTCTGTCCTTAACTACCTGACCCTTGTCACTTTATGATATTGGACCAGGGTGAAGAGTAGCCAAGACACAAGACCCCATGGTAATCTCTGCACTTAGCTTATCCCCATCTTCCTCAAATATTTTTGCACGAGTAAATAGCCTAGAGGAGACTCAGTGAAACCCTCCATGTGTCTAAGGCGGTAGCAGGAGCAGGTAGCTCTGCTTGCAGCCTACAGACTGTGTATGGTGAGGGTCTGGCAGTAAAGCACGTGGTTTCCGCTCTGAGTTAGAACCACCTGACCCGGCACACAGACTCCCAGCACACTGCTGCCGTCCTGGCAGTGAGGGTGATGGTGGTGACAGTAAGGAGCCCGGGAATTTTGTATTAACAGCCGGGATCGGCAACCCCTGTCTTCAAGCACACAGCAGTGCTTTCTCTGTTAGTCCCAGTCTTCCCCCAAGCCACACGGCTTACCTTTGACTTTGTAAAAAACACTTTGTGCCATTTTGGACCCTCTTGAGAACCATGGGGAATCTTCAGAGTGAGCCTAATGAGACTACTGTCTTGGTTTGATTTCCGTTCAGTCTGATTATCTTTGTTTTTTTTTGTTTGTTTGTTTGAAGATTTTTTGACGTGGACCATTTGTAAAATCTTCATTGAGTTTGTTACAGTATTGCTTCTGTTTTTATGTTTTGGTTTTTTGGCCTCGAGGCCTGTGGGAATCTTAGCTCCCCGACCAGGGATCGAACCTGCACCCCTCTATTGGAAGGCGAAGTCTTAACCACTGGACCGCCAGGGAAGTCCCAGTCTGATTATCTTTGAATAGAAAAACTTACACGGCTATATTAGTTTCCTGGGGCCGCCATAACCAGTGACCACAAACCGGGTGGCTTAAGACAACAGATTTGTTCTCTCACAGATCTGGAGGCCAGAAGTCCAAGATCAAAGTATCACCAGGGTTGGTTCCTTCTGGAGCTCTGAGGGAGACTCCGTCTCATGCTTCTGTCTTAGCTTCTGGTGGCTGCTGGCTGTCCTTGGCTTGTAGTCACATGGCTGCAATCTCTGCCTGGGTCTTCACCTGGCCGTCTCCTCTGTGCTCTCCTCTTCTAATTAGGACACTTGTCATCAGATTTAGGGCCCAGGCAGGTGATCCAGGACGAGCTCATCTCAAGATCCGTAACTGAATTACGTCTGCAAAGACTCTTCTCTCAAATAAGGTCACACGCATAGGTTCCAGATGGACATATCTTTTGGGGAGGCCACCATTCAACTCACTGCAGGGACCGTAGCAGCTCCTCTGTTAGCCCTGGCCAGACTGTTTACTGATGCTTGGCATTGCTTGTGAGAGAGACAGAGAGTGAGGTCTGTGCTTCGTCATCCAAGCTTGACTACCAGAAAAAAATGCAAAATGCAGCCGTTAGAGAGAGTCAGTAAATAGCATTTTTCTCTTTGAATTCTGTTTTATTAGGTATTATGTCTAGAAATATTTTTCTGTATTCCAAAATCCCGAGGTCTTCCTCCTCTCTTAAAGAGCAAATGGCGAAGTACTGTTTTGCCTGAGCCCAGAAGCTGTAGATTCATACTTGGTCTTGAGTAAATCAGAAGTTCATTGTGTTTCTGTAGACGAAACAAAGATAACTTCCTTTTAGTACTTTCCAGATACGGCTTTTTCTTACAGAGTTTGAATTTGAATCTTTCTCTTGTTTAACATATACTTGGTTTTATACTGAGTTACTGTATAATTCTGTGGATTAAATGGTATATACAGTTAATACGGGCTAGTGGTCATCAAGCTGAAGCAACATAGAAGTCAGTGAAGTGAAAACTGAAAGTTCCCTTCTCTTCCCCCCATTTAGTTTGGTGCACATTTTTCTGAACCCTCTTCTATGGATTGTGTGGTTTTTAGGCACTGTACTGATCTGGTATTATTAGATACTATAAAGAAAAGTGAATATATTGCCAGCCTTAGCTACTTGTCTTTAGGATAGTAAATTGCTTTTAAATCTATTTCAGCAGCATCTTCATATTTTTGATATCTGGAGTTTTCTAGGTTCCTAGGTTCATTGTGGAGATGGTTTTCTTATCATACATAAGGAAAAGTTTAGGCTGTGAAAGCTACTTTCGTAACTCTTTCTACTTTCTTTCTCCTATAGATTCTAAGCTCTTTTTATATTTTTCTCTTTGCAGATTTAACCCAGAGACTGACTCCACTATAGAAACACCCACAGTTCTATCAATGACTGGGGAAAGATAGTGGCAACAGGCAAAGGAAAAACAGCTCTGATATCCTAAGGACAATGAGTATGCTGAAACCAAGCGGGCTTAAGGCCCCGACGAAGATCCTTAAGCCTGGAAGCACAGCCTTGAAGACACCTGCTCCTGGTAATGCTCTATGTTTCTCCTTAATAGCAAGTTTTTCATCCTATGTGAAGACTTCTATTTGAAAAATTTAAAAAGACAATCTTATAAAACTTCATACTGTTGAAAATACTTGAGAAAGTTTCAATTAAAAGACATAGAATTTTATGGGCTTCCCTGGTGGCGCAGTGGTTGAGAATCCGCCTGCCAATGCAGGGCACACGAGTTCGAGCCCTGGTCTGGGAAGATCCCACATGCCCGGAGCAGCTAGGCCCGTGAGCCACAATTACTGAGCCTGCGCGTCTGGAGCCCATGCTCCGCAACAAGAGAGGCCGCGACAGTGAGAGGCCCGCACACCGCGATGAAGAGTGGCCCCCGCTTGCCGCAACTGGAGAAAGCCCTCGCACAGAAACGAAGACCCAATGCAGCCAAAAAAAAAGTAATAATAAATAAATTAAAAAAAAAAAAGACATAGAATTTTATATTTAGTAGACTTAATCAGTGAAGAGTCTATTTCCTCGATTCAGTGTAAGGTTCTGAAATAGTTGTCAAGTTAATTTCAGTGTTTGAGCCTTACAGTGTTAAAGTGTTTCTTCAGTTTTTCTGCCCATGTGTCTTCCTGAACTCATCAGGACCTTTCTCTTGGGGTTTAGGGATAGATAGAGAAAACAAAGACTAATCTGGCTTAAAAGATATGATGACAGGGCTTCCCTGGTGGTGCAGTGGTTGAGAAACCGCCTGCCAATGCAGGGGACACGGGTTCGATCCCTGGTCTGGGAAGATCCCACATGCTATGGAGCAACTAAGCCCGTGTGCCGCAACTACTGAGCCTGTGCTCTAGAGCCCGCGAGCCACAACTACTGAGCCCGTGTGCCGCAACTACTGAAGCCCGCGCGCCTAGAGCCCGTGCTTCACAACGAGAGAAGCCACTGCAATGAGAAGCCCGCGCACTGCAACAAAGAGTAGCCCCCGCTCACCGCAACTAGAGAAAGCCTGCGCGCAGCAACGAAGACCCAACATAGCCAAAAATAAATAAATAAAATAAATAAATTTATTTAAAAAAAAAGAAAAGATATGATGACAGTCATTGACCTGAAATTGGCCATCATCATCAAGGGAGCAGGTAGTACAGTAGCTCAAGTCTGGCTCATGAGGGAAAACCTTCCCCATTTTATAGATGAACTTGTGTCTTTTATTATCTTTAACAACCTGTTTCTCATCAGTTCTCCATCTCCTCCTTCAGCATTTCCATTTCCATCCCATAATGATCACCTAAGGTCTTTAGTAAGAGAGGCAGGAGAGAAGCATCTGATGCTTGCTTTTACCATCTTTTATGTGATTTGTATACTATTAGATCTTATGTTTTCAGCCTTTCCAGACAGGTGCCCACCATAATCTATTAAGTACAACATTGTTTCTTCAAGTTCTTCCATAAAGACATTCATTGGTCTTCCTTGAGGGAAGGGATCTTTGTGTTTGCTCTTTTTTTCTTTTTTTTTCACTGCTGTATTCCATCCACACACCTAGAAAATTGCCTGGCATGTAACAGGAGCTCAGTAAATATGTGTTGACTCGTTGGAGATCCTGAGTTATTTACATTTTATGTATCAGGATAAAACCCGGTTCTTTTCAGAGAGGCCATAAAACATTGTAATAGGGAAGAACCTTTTGTATTCTATTACAAGTTACTCACTAAAGGGATGTTGCCTGTAAGTTTAAATTATACATAATGGCACATCTCTTGGAACCCTGCTTCCCAGATACTGAGCATTAAGCTAAAATACCTTTGTTCAGCTCACAGGAAACATCCTGGCCAGGCCCACCTGTGAATGACTGCAGGGAGGAAGGAATTAACCCATGCCCTCCGGAGGCTGATGAGAACCAGGAAGTGTTTGACTTTACTCCCTCCCCTTTTAGTATAAAAGGAGCCCGAATTCTAACTCAGGCAGGATGGTTCTTTGGGGCCCGAGGCCACCATCTTGTCGGTCTGCTGGCTTTCCGAATAAAGTCGTTATTCTTTGCCCCAACAATTCGTCTCTTGGTTATCTGCCTGTTGTGTGGTGAGTAGTATGAGCTTAGACTCGGTAACAACATCTTAGAGGAAAGCTTTACTGATAAAGCAAAGGACTGTGAAGAAATGGGTTTATTTAAGGACTATTTAGCCTTGGGGGAAGTCAGTCAAAATTGGCATCCCCTTCTCCTCAAAATCCTTCCTCTTTTAAGACCCCTTCAAATGCCAACCCTTCTCTAAAGCCTTCCACTGTTACATTTACCCCGTTAGCATTGTCTTTTTCACTTTTAGTATTTTTCGTGCATACCTTTTAGCACTTGAAGTCCTTGAGTGCAGGGATCATGAGTAATTCAACTTGGTTCCTCCAGTGTTACTTGGCACACACTAGGTTTTTTTAAATTAAGATTAAAGCAGCTTATTAATACTAAAACTTACACGCTTAAAAGGAAGTAATTGCCAAGGAATTCAAGATACTTTTATGAACATTGTTTTTCAGAAATTCATGCTTGCAGCACTCTGTGAAGAGTAACTGTTGATGTGCAAAGCCAGAACTGATGCTAAAAAAAAAACTGGCCCCTGTCTTTGGCAGATTATTTATTATCTGTTCTATCTGAGAGCATCCACTGTCTTCTAAACAAACAAACAAACAAGCAAAAAAACCCTCCACAAATGGAAACTCCACAGTCCCCCTTTCTGTGTCGGGTAAAGAGATGTTCAGCACCCACTCTCGCTCAGCTGGGCCACTCTGCTCCCCAGTCTGCGTGATTCAATCCTGTCGATCAGGCCTCAGACTAGGTATCACCTCCTCCAGGAGGCCTTCCCTGACTGCTCTGCCCAGAGGCACTGTCTCCTTCACAGCACTTAGACCACCTGAAGTTACCTGGTGTGTGCCTTGACTGTCTGCTTCTCCACTGCTAGACTCTGAGCTCTATGAAGGCATGGACTGTGCTGTCTTGCTTTGTCCCTGGTGAAGAACAATGTCTGGGACTAGTTCCGGAGTGGTAGGAACTCAAGAAAGATGCATAACGTGGATAAATACATTATTTCATTTAATCCTCATTCAAAGAAAAAAAGCCCTCAAGATAGATATTACTGCTTTCCCCTTTTACAGATGAAAAAACTAAACTCAGAGAGGTCACGGAACATCCTAAGATCACGATATGCCCAGTAAATGGCAGACGTTAAGAATTCAGGCTCTCTTTGCCAGTTCACGCTGAATATTTAATAAACGCTTGCCAGGTGAATGCGTGAATGCACTTCCAGTGTAAATATCACATTCCTGGCAGAATTTAACTCTGTCTTTACCGTAGGGTAGAGTTTGCCAAGTCGTCTTGCCTTTACAGGGAGTCAGGCCAGATGCTCTCTTTTCTTCCCTGCTGTGATTTCCATTTCTGCTAGCAAAGGAATAGTCTTGGAATAATGATGGTAGGGACTGCGGCACTGAATCCCCTCCTGCATCAAGTTAATTGCGCATGTGTGTGGTTAAATGGGCCTAGTCCTGTCAGCTTTAACTGACCACTCAAATGGGGGAACAGAGCCCATCTCAGTGGGTCTGAATGGGCATTTGCTCATGATGTGCAGGATACAGGGTGAAGAATGAAATCAGACCTATATTATGAATTCTGGGAAAAGGACTACTTTTTTTTCTCTATTTTGACTTGCAGATAAGGACTAAGTCAGCTCACTGAGTTTTGACAGCATTGAAAATGGTAGTGATGCGGGACTTCCCTGGTAGTACAGTGGTAAGGATCTGCCTGCCAATGCAGGGGACACGGGTTCAAGCCCTGGTCCAGGAAGATCCCACATGCCACAGAGCAACTAAGCCCGTGCACCACAACTACTGAAGCCGGCATGCCTAGAGTCCGTACTCCGCAACAAGAGAAGCCACCGCAATGAGAAGCCTGTGCACTGCAATGAAGAGTAGCCCCTGCTCGCTGCAACTAGAGAAAGCCCGTGTGCAACAATGAAGACCCAATGCAGCCAAAATAAATAAATAAGTTAATTAATTAAAAAAAAAAAGAAAATGATAGTGATGGGTCAAGTACTTTTTGCCTCCTTGCTAAAAAAAAAGAAAAAAAGAAGGAAAAAGAAGAAGAAGAAAGATGAACAGAGCACCTCTTGAAGAGTTGTGGCTCCTTCTGTTGCTTTTGGCCCTTTCTCTAGTTTATTTTCCTTTTAACTTAGGGGTTGTCTGCTTAAATATGAAATCGAATCTTTTCTGATCCTTTCTTCTCTGTTTTCAGTTGCAGCTCCAATAGAAAAAACAATATCCAGTGAAAAAACATCAAGCACTCCGTCTGCTGAGACACAAGAGGAGTTTGTGGATGATTTTCGAGTTGGGGAGCGAGTTTGGGTGAATGGGAATAAGCCTGGATTTATCCAGTTCCTGGGAGAAACCCAGTTTGCACCAGGCCAATGGGCCGGGATCGTTTTAGATGAACCCATAGGCAAGAACGATGGTTCAGTGGCAGGAATTCGGTATTTCCAGTGTGAGCCTTTAAAAGGCATATTCACCCGACCTTCAAAGTTGACGAGGAAGGTGCAGGCAGAAGATGAAGCCGACGGCCTGCAGACAACTCATGCTTCCAGAGCGACTTCGCCTCTGTCCACTTCGACAGCCAGCATGGTGTCCTCTTCCCCAGCCACCCCCTCAAATATTCCCCATAAATTGCCCCAGCCTACTGCAAAGGAACCTTCAGCTACGTCTCAGATCAGCAACCTTACAAAAACCACCAGTGAATCTATTTCCAACCTTTCGGAGGCCGGCTCAATCAAGAAAGGAGAAAGAGAGCTCAAAATTGGAGACCGAGTATTGGTGAGTCCATAAACCTTCCAAAGTCATTATGTTGACCTGAGTGAGGGGTTGAAATACACACATGCGGGCTCAGAATCTGTTCTGTAGGGATGACCATTCATTTATAGAGAAAGTAATCAGCTTTTCTGGTTCCGTTTATGTGTAAATATACAACAGATTAGAAACTGGCTACGTAGTTTGCGTGTAGTATAAGGGTAGGTTTGCAGGGATCGACTCTAGTTTTATCTTCCAGTTTAGTCAGAAGAATATTGAGTTTTTAGCTTGTAAATATTAAGGTAACTTTACTTGACAAAACAAGCTGAGAGGTGGACTTAGATGTTTTTAACAAAGGTTTTTTTCTTTCTTTCTGGTTTTTAATTTTTGATTTAAGGATAGTGTGTTGGTAAATATGAGATCCTGTTTCTTTGAGTGTCTTGGAAAACTCAGAGATCACAGGATGTTATTTCAGAATTTCTCTGCCTTTTAAATGATCAGGTTTAGGTCTAGGAAAAGAAAGGAGGGACTTCCCTGGTGGTCCAGTGGTTAAGAATCCACCTTCCAATGCAGGAGACGCGGGTTGATCCCTGGTCTGGGAACTGAGGTCCCACGTGCTGAGGGGCAACCAAGTCCGTGCGCTCTGGAACCTGCGCGCCACAACTAGAGAGAAGACTGTGCATGGCAGCTAAGACCCGACGCAGACAAATAAATAAATAAATAAATATTAAGAAAAAAAAGGAAATGTACTGTAGTTTCTTTTTTTTTTTTTTTTACTAATAAGCAGGAAACAATGTATAAGGTCTACATGCTGTACATTCTAGAACCCCTGAATGACACAGTGACTGATTTATTCTTTTTTTGTTTGTTTTAAATGAGAGGCAGTGTAGCAGTGCTAAAAACACAAGCTGAGTCCAGCTCTGCCTTTGTGACCTCAGCAAGTTATTTAGCTTCTTAGTTTTCTCATCTATGAAAATGAGGTTGAATAATAGTGCTAACATCTAACATTGTTGTGAGGGTTAAATTAGGTGATGCATATAACATTCTTAGCAGTGCCTGGTATCCAGTCAGCACTCACGAAAAGGTAGCTTTTTTTTTTTTTTAAACAGCAGAACCTTATTTATTTATTTATTTATTTATTTATTTATTGGCCACACCATGCGGCTTGTGGAATCTTAGTTCCCTGACCAGGGATTTCAATCCTAGGCCCTCGGCAGTGAAAGCACCGAGTCCTAACCACTGGACCGCCAGAGAATTCCCAAGAAATGGTAGCTGTTTTTCTCACTGATGAAAATTTAAAGCTATTCTCTGACTTTTTCAACACTTTGGTCAGTTCAGTTCAAGGCATGACGTTTGTCTGAAGTCTTTGACCCTGTGCTCTTCAGTTTCCTTTGTATCCGTAAAAATTCCATCAGTCTTGGAGGCTTACAGTAATATAATGGGAAAAAAAGAATGGCTGTTAGCCTTTAGAATGTCCCGTGCATCTCGTTTAATGTGTCAGCAGTATATGGAGTAGCCCCCATAGAATTGGTGAGGAAACAGAGGTTCTAAGAAGTACAATCGCTTGTCCAAGGTCATACAACCTGAAGAGTGGTGCTTCTGCAATTTAAATGTAGGTATTTTTACTCCAGAACCTGTTATGTCGAGCTGATGATTGATAGTATAATTTTGAAATTGGAAGTTTTTGTGATTTTTTTTGTCCTACAGACGAGGAAACTTAAGCCCCGAAAAAGGAAGTGACTCCCTGTAGTCAAATAGTGCGTTCACTATAGGTTTTAGATTTAGAACTTGGGACTTCTGTCTCCCAGTCCTGTAGCATCATGAATCTAGAAGGCCCCATGCACCTGTGGGAACCCTTTGATACCTGTTACTTTCAAGGGGGTCCTTCTGGATCTCTTAGTTTCGAGGTCAGTAGGTTCCTTCTTCTGGTTATAATAGTCATGAGTTTTAGCAGTTGATGCTTCAGAACTTAGAGCATCATTTCAGCATGGCAGTGCTCTGCGGCTCAATCTCATACTCACTTGCTATACCAATTTTTTGTTTTTTTTTTTTTTTAAACCACGCTGAGCGGCTTGTGGGATTTTAGTTCCACCACCAGGGATTGAACCCGGGCCCTTGGCAGTGAGAGCACGTATCCTAACCACTGTTGCAGTGAAGGTTTTTTGATGCTTACTCTTCTTTTCATTTTTACTGATGTTTACTTCCCCTCCCCTCTCCTCCACTTTTTACTGTATAGATATTGCTGCCATGAATGCCATTTAAAATTTTTTGTGTGTATCTCTCTTACTTTCCTAGGATAAATTTATAGTGGTGGAATTACTAGGTCAAAGGGCCTAAAAATATTTAAGACTTATGGTACTTATTTATCTAGTAAGATTTGGTTAAATCAGAAACCTGTTACCTTAGCACAGGACAGCTTTGTAGATTAGACTACAGGTTATATGCAGTTCCATTCTAAGTGCTTAGCTGTAAATGAAATGGATAACGTATGGCACGCTTTCAAAACAAGTAGCTCTCCTTTTCCACCAGAGTAAGAAACAGTTGATTAAATTACTAGTCAAGTATTGTGCTGCTTGGCTGATAAAACAGACAAAATGACAAGGTCCGGATGGTTTAGCTTACAACAAAAGGCTTCCATGAGGATGTAAGGATTAAAGTGGACCTGAAGGAGAGTAGGAATTGGCCAGGCAGAGCAATGGTAGTGGCAAGAGGGAACATTCTAGCAGAGGGATTGGCAAACTCCCCAGATGGGAGGGAGTTGGCACGTTTGGGGAAGTGGCCAGTGTCATTCCCCACAGGCGGAGGAGCCCATAGGGGTAGGAGATGAGACTCATTCACTAGGTGGTGTCTGCAGGGACTGGTGACATAGGGCCTGTAAGTTTAGGCCATGTTAAGGATTTTGATTTTGACCTTAGGAGCAACAAGAGTGATAAGTGATGTGATTAGATTTGTAGTTTGGAAAGATCGCTCCAGCTGCTTCGTAAAGAATAGATCAGAGGTGGTTGAAAGTGGATTTGGGGTGACCGTTCTTTGAAGAAGTTGGATGTTGAAGGAGAGTAGAGCTGTCAGGCTGGTGCTGGAGGAGTGTTGGATCTAGGGAAGGTGTTTTCTAAAGATGGCAGAGTCCGGGGTGTTTGCATCCTGCCTAAAATGATCTGGACCAGAGGAACGGTGCAGATACAGTGGGGGGGGGCGGGGATCAGTGTTGGGATGAGGGTCCTGGGAAGAGGTGGCACCCCGGGCGCACACCACGGGGATTGCTTTGCCTTCGATTGAGACGCACAGAGATTTCCTCCATTTTTATAGTAAGGAAGGAGGAGAATCTGCAGATGCAGGTTGGTTTGTAGAGGCTTGAAGGGTGTATTTGTAGGAAAATTTTAATTACATGTGCAAAACTAGCATACTTGGAACAGAATTTGAATCTCTAAGTGTTAAGTCTAATGAGAGTGTTTTTAGAGGCAGTAAAATTATTTACTGTTTTGGTTAGTATTTCTAGGAGAAATTAAAGGAGTACCTTAGAATCACAGTATTTTAGATCTGGAAAGGCTCTTTGAGATCAACAAATGCCTCTTTTTGCTTAGAATACTGAAGCCCAGAGAAGAAATGCAACTTGCCTCAGGTCGTATGTGATGTACGTGTACACATATCATTATGGCCTCTTGTTCCCAGTTAATATGTTTTTTCTACTTTAATGTGCTGCCTTGTTTAATAGAAATCTTTGATTTAGGAATGTAAAACATTTTTACTTCAAAATTCATGTATAAAGGGAATTAGATTTAGAAATCTGAAATATTTGATTGGAATTCTCCTAATTAAAGAAAACTTCTGTTGGCAACCTAAATGTACATCAGTGGATGAGTGGGTAAAGATGTGGTATATATATACAATGGAATATTACTCAGCCATAAAAAAGAATGAAATCTTGCCATTGGCAACAACATGGATGGACCTAGAGGGTATTATGCTAAGTGAAATAAGTCAGAGGAAAGGCAAATATCATATGATTTTCCTTGTATATGTGGAATCTAAAACAATGAAACAAACCAACACACATAAACAAACAGAAACAGACTCAACCATGGATACAGAGAACAAACTGGTTCTGCCAGAGGGGGATGGGGGGGAGTGGGCGAATTAGGTGAAGGGGATTAAGAGGTACAAACCTCCAGTTATAAAATAAGTAAGTCACAGGGATGTCGTGTACAGCATAGGGAAGGTAGTCAATAATATTGTAATAACTTTGTATGGTGATAGACAGTTACTAGAATTTTCCTGGTGATCATTTCGTAACATATGAATCAGGTCCCCACGTTGCACTCCTGAACCAGTGTGACATTGTAAGTCAGTTATGCTTCAGTAAAAAAATTCCAATAGAACTAAGTTCGTTAGGTCACTGTTATGTGAGGAGCGGTATAGAATATTCCCAGTCCCGCCCCCAGCGCCCTCGTGGCGCCTTCCACGTGGAACGAGCGCAGAGAGGGCAGGAGTAGAGGCTGCCTTCTCCACGCAGCTCTCTCCAGTTCTTGCTGTCATCGCGAGAAGAGCAGGAAAGCGGATTTCTGTGTCAGGTGTGAGGTTTAGCTCAATGACCTCTTGAAGGTCGAGGTGGGAGCTCCTGAGCTATGACTGTATTGGGCACTTCCATCTTGGGGGAGGCAGTCAGGGCCTGGGGAAGCCTGTCCTCGCCCCCTCCACGCTCGTGGTCCTCAGTGGGGTGGATGAGCTGGGTCAAGGAGGGTCAGTTGGAGCTGCTTGTAACAAACCCACCTGCCTCCTTCCCATCTCTCTCTGGACCTTCTGTTTTCCCATTTGTCCTCACGAATATTCCACAGATCTCCTTAGCTGAAGATTGCTTTCATCTGTCTTGTGGCATGAGCTGCTTTGGGCCGATGCAGCGGTTCAGCTGACTCTCAGAGACTCACCTCTTTCCAGACTGGGAATCCCTGGGATGACCAATTACTCTGAATGTTTTTGAGATGGTCTTGCTGCATTTTCGGGTGTAATGCACTATTTCAGGGATGTGATGTCAGGTTCTTGAGAACTTGACTGACTTCCAGCTGTTCTGTTTCAACATGGTTGTCTCCATGTCCGGTACTGTATGTTCTATGCTGAATTCTTAGCTTATGACCAAGTATGAGAAGGAGACTTTTTAGGCTTTTGTTTCTAAAGGGACAAGCTTTATCTTTCTACGAGCTGCTCCCAGGGCTCTTAAACTAAGAATCCTATAGTGTAAATCTGTAGGTCTTTTGGATGCTGCGAAAGGGAAAAACATCTTCCTGAGATTTTAAAAAAAATCTTATTTATAAGTTATTTTGCTTGTGTTTGAGTCTAAATAACTACAGTTCATTTAGTATGTACTTTTCTGTGTGTCTTCATTTGTTCAGCATTATTTGTGAGACTTTATTATAACATGTAAATTTAAAACAAACACATATAATGGGGTCATATTATATACACACCATTTTACAGTATACTTTGATAGATTTGGGGCATTTCTATGCTAGTAAATACAACTCTTCATTTAAAATAATAAGCTGCTGTTCGGTATCACACTGTTTGGGGCACCTAATTTAATCATAGACATTTAGATTGCTCCCAGCCTTTTTTCCCTAGAAATGAAATTTCTGAGTCAAAGAATATATAAATATTTTAAATCATAATAAACATTGCCAAAGTACAGTCCAAAAAGCTGTTACCATTTTATGTTCCCACAAAGTGTGTACAAGTATGCCCTTTGTAATAACTTGATTTCTTCTGTTTTTCTCAGTCTTCTTACCAGTGACTTATAACCCCCACATCTACAAGTCTGGTTGTGATATTGCACTCATATTGGGCATTTGTTCATCATCTACCTGGGGGGTTCTTGGGCTCTTTTTGGGTGGGGCGTTTGAGCTCTAGGGAAGCTGTTCTTTACACAGTGACCTCTCCTTCCCTTGATTGCTGACAGAGTAGTTGTTAGTAGAAGGATCTGTTATTTTGTATGGCCCAAGGTTGAGAAGACTCCAGATGTTCACATTATGTTAACTCTTTCTGGACACCTTGGCTGAATGTTGAGATCTTTTCCAGCACCACAGTCTTAGCCTAATTCCTTTGCAGTGAGGATTGCTGCAGATTTGAATCATTTTTTCTGATTTTAGTTTTCCTTTTTTTTTTTTTTTTTTCCATTTTCAATTTCCATAAGCCTTAAATCTTACTCAGCATAGCCTTGTAGGGCTGTCTGGGAAGGAACGCAGAGAATCACACTGTCGATGAGAAGCGAGATTCGGCAGCTTCCTCCTCTCTGCACACAGCCGGGTTCAGTAGAGCCACTTCTTAGGTCATAGCTGATAGCAGTGTTCCTCTTCCTGCTCACTGCTTTCAGCTGTGAGAGGGTAGGATTCGTGTGCTTTTGCCATTTTCACTCTTGAGTTTTGGGAATGCATAAACTCATCCATCTGCCCGTTGGATTTCATGTCTTTGGTTTTACGACCCATCTTCCTCTCTCCAGCCCCATTGTCCTGCGCTGCCTTGAATTAAGCCGTCATCCTCTTCACCTGGACCCCCAGCCTGCTGTCCATGCTGCTAGCCTCGTCTCTCCTGGGTTCTGGTCTTCACACAATTACGGAGTGATGCGCCTGACACGTGGATCTCATCACGCTGTTGTCCTGTGTGGTGGTGCCCTGTCTGCCTACACCAGTGCTGTTTTCACAGTGCTGGGGGTTTTCTACGGGCCTCAGTACCTGGGCACTGGCTGATCAGTGTGAAATTAGGTTCTTTTTGCAAACCTAAGCCAGTATCTTTACACCAGACATGTCAAAGCTGGTATCTCTGCCTTGAGGACTTTGTGTAGGCTCTTGAGGAGGCAGCTTATGCTGTCTAGCTTTCGGACTTGAAGAGAGGAAAGTCTGACCACTGCCCAGGCCAGGGTCTAATGTTGGAATGCCTGTTGCTAGATCACATCTTCTAACTTTTAATACTGCTTCTGTGAATTCTTTAAGCATAATTACAAAAATATCTTGAGGC
The DNA here is from genome assembly GCF_028021215.1 of Eschrichtius robustus. Lineage (NCBI taxonomy): Eukaryota > Metazoa > Chordata > Mammalia > Artiodactyla > Eschrichtiidae > Eschrichtius > Eschrichtius robustus. Next base: position 7,741,754 of record NC_090837.1, read on the forward strand.
TGAGACTCTTTGTAGCTTCTGAAACATATAGATTAGAAAAGCAAACTTTGCTAATACCGTTTTGGTCAAGTGGGGTACTTTTTGATCTCAGTGCTTTAAAAGAATGTGACTCTGGCAATTAAATATTCTGCTCTTTTATCACCTCAGGGCTAGTAGAGGTTCTTTTTTTTTTTTTTTTTTGGTTCCCATTAAATGTTTAAACAGTTACAAATGGATTTTTTAAAAGATTTATTTATTATTTATTTATTTTTCTTTTATGGCTGTGTCGGGTCTTTTGTTTTAATAGCAATAGTTTAATTAATTAATTAATTAATTTTTGGCTGCATTGGGTCTTCGTTGCTGCGCGCGGGCTTTCTCTAGTTGCGGCGGGCGGGGGCTACTCTTTGTTGCGGTGCGTGGGCTTCTCATGTGGTGGCTTCTCTTGTTGCAGAGCACGGGCTCTAGGCGCGCGGGCTTCAGTAGTTGTGGTGCACAGGCTCAGTAGTTGTGGCTCGCGGGCTTAGTTGCTCCACAGCATGTGGGATCTTCCTGGACTAGGGCTCGAACCTGTGTCCAGATTCTTAACCACTTAACATTCTTAACCACTGCGCCACCAGGGAAGTCCCCCTCTATGTATTTAAAATGATCTTTTCATTTATTTATTTGTTCATTGCCCATCTCCCCCTGACCAGAATTTAGGCTCCATGAGAGTCTGGAAACTTTCTGTCTCGTTCACCGTCTTTTCCCCAGCACTTAGAACAGTGCCTGGCACACAGTAGGCATTCATAAAATATTGTCAAAAGAATCAGAGGGTTTTAAATACTGTTGTCACATTATACCCTTAAAGGAGAGGAGTAACATTGTAAAGTATGACGAGATGCAGTTAGAACCCGTGGATAAAGACCGGGCTAGGCGGATCTTAGCTTTCTTGCAGGAGTTGCCCAGTGGAGCTGCCCTAAGCTGGATTGCTCTCTAGTTGAGGTTGTATAAAATATGGCCATCATCATCTCACAGGTGATTAAGTTTTAAGTCAGGGCTAAATTTGTATCGGTAAATACCAATTAGCCATATTTACCTTTTTAAATTAAGCTGCTTAACTTACAATATGGCAGATGAGAAGCCACCTCACAAAATTCAGTAGCTCACGAAACCCCTGTGGAACAGTCCCTCATTACCCCTCACTGGACATTTTATAGCTTTATAAATTGAGGCACGGTGGGGTTTAATGGCTTGTTTGAGATTTGATGAATAGATGGGAGAGTTGAGAGAGGATGAAAGGTTTCCTTTTTCCTGTTTGTGGACCCATTCATCAGCCCAGCAGAATTCTTTCTTTTTTAATATTTATTTATTTATTTATTTGGCTGCGCCAGGTCTCAGTTGCAGCACACAGGATCTATTTTAGTTGTAGCATGTGGAGTCCTTAGTTGTGGCACACAGGCTGTTAGTTGTGGCATGTGGGATCTAGTTCCCTGACCAGGGATGGAACCCGGGCCCCCTGCATTGGGAGCGTGAAGTCTTAGCCACTGGACCACCAGGGAAGTCCCCAGCAGAATTTATCAGTGTTCTTATTTTTCCAAAGAGTTTACAAGAAGGGTGTTTGTAGAAACCTCTTAAAGTGCTTATCACTTTTCACTAGAAATATTTGCTTGAATTTTTCTATCAGTGGCCAACACTGTATTCTGTTTATATTTGTATCCTAAGGGCCCAAGCACTCAGGATATATATATTGAATGAATGAATGAGAACTTAAAAACGTGAGATTTGCTAAAGCCTGAGCACAGCTAGGTTTTCCTTTAGCTGAGTTTCTAGTTTAAATTAATTTGGTCTCCAGTAGTGACTTCTAATTTTGACTTAGGTTGACCACAGTGTTATGAGTTATATATATATATTCTGAAAGTAAAGAGAATGAATGGTAGTTACTTGTGTTTGCCATAGGGATCCATTTTTTTATTTTTTGTTTCAATGTTGTAAAACTTTTTATCTTTAATAATCTTGATATCTGGGACTTCCCTGGTGGTGTAGTGGTTAAGACTCTGTGCTCCCAATGCAGGGGGCCTGGGTTCGATCCCTGGTCAGGGAACTAGATCCCACATGCATGCCGCTACTAAGAGTTCCCATGCCACAGCTAAGGAGCCAGCGAGCTGCAACTAAGGAACCTGCCTGCTATAACTAAGGAGCCTGCCTGCCACAACTAAGACCCAGTGCAACCAGATGAATAATAAATAAATAAATATTTAAAAAAAAAATCCTGATATCTGCCCCTAAAACATAGATTTGAAAATTGTGGCTTATACTTAATGTAAATGCACATACTATAATACTCTGGGTTCTCTGGAACACATGAGAAGTAAAACTTAACTTTATAAAATCATGTTTAAATGCTTAGAAAAATATTTGACTGTAAAATGATTAAGTAGAAAAGTGAGTGATTTTGGATGTGACTTTCTGTCTGTGTTAAAGATATTTTGAATAATTACTAAGGATCTTTTACAGGGGAAAGGAAAGCATATTATCTGTTATATGAGTCAAGAATTTCAAGTTAGGTGAGAGAAAAAGTATAAGAAAACTGCCCATCCTAGGAACTAGTAATCATCCATTTGAAACAAACTTTATGGCTTTTTTTTTTTTTTTTTTTTCCGGGGTAGATGTATGTTCTGTTACCTGCATTTAGAGAAAAAGTTGCTGATCTGTTTGTGGTAATTTGTTATAAAGCTTCTGATCTGAGTGAAGCCATGGTTTGTTTGGAGAATTTACTGCCCACAGCCTGTTAGACGCCTCTTGGAAAAACAATTGTCATGACAGTAACTGAGACTCACCCCCAAAGAATTCAACAGATTATCTGGAAAGATTGCATCATCTTTAACTAATGTGCTGTGTTCTGCTCATGTGATACTGGTTCGTCTGCTGCTCTGAAAGGTGTGTAAGAGGACAGAGAAAACAGAGGCCAATTTTATATAGGTTACTATTCATACATTCCATGGTTACCAATAAGAGTGCTAAAAAGTCCAATTTGCCAGATCTAGAACTAGTACTTTCCTTAGCATGGACACACTGGCTGCTAACATATAGCAGACTCTCACACTATCTGTCAGACACTGACTAAACAGTTTTATGTGGATTATTTTATTTAATCTTCACAGCAATCCTATAATTATCGCCATTTTACTTATGAGGAAGCTAAGATTGACTGATTGATTTATGGCTGCATTGGGTCTTAGCTGCAACACATAGGCTCTTTGTTGTGGCTAAAGGGCTTCTTTCTAGTTGTGGCACGCAGGCTTAGTTGCCCCGCGGCATGTGGGATCTTAATTCCCCGACCAGGGATCATCGAACCTGCGTCCTCTGCATTGAAAGGCAGATTCTTAACCACTGGACCACCAGGGAAGTTCCGAAACTAAGATTTAGAGACTAAGCAACTTGACTAATTCATAGACAGAGCTGGCATTTGAATTTGTCCAACTTGGAGCCCATGCTTACTTAGTCTGTGTTAGCATATTTCTTCCTTTGCTCTCTTCTGAGCCATCAAATTCAGCCTCAGCCACTGGATGTCTTTTTCCTTTTGTTGGTTTACATGGAAAAATGGTCTTTTCTGTGTAGTTCCCTACGGAGAAGGTCTCCTTTCATTTATTCAGCAAATGTTTGTTGAGTGTCTCCTGCTGTGCACTGTGGATTGCAGTGCTGGACACAATGGTTCCTGCGTGGAGTTTTCTCCGGCCTCCAACTCCATCTTTCCTCAGTGACACCTGTCATGACACCAGGACGTTTCGGAACTGTCCGGGGGCTGCCTGCCCTCTGTCACCCTTCCCATGCTCTCCTGCCTAGAGTACCTTAAACTGTAACTGCTTTGGTTCCTTAAATCAGTTTCACAAAGAGTTTGTCTTTCCGAGAAAAAGTATATAGCTTTGAGACTTAAACGTTTTCCATCTTTGACAAAGCTTAAATAGAGCTGGAAAAAAATGTGTATCATCCCAAACTCATAGAAAACTATATTCAGAGAAAAATTAGAACCAAATAGCTTTGGTATTAAAAAGCAAATTAGTATTGGTCTTAAGAAGTTAGGAAGGAAAGAGTAATAAACCACAAGGAAGTGGGAAAAAAGGAAATAGTGAGATAAAAAAGTGAATTAAATAAAATAGAGAACATTAAAAACAAAAAGGAAAAACTGAAAAGCTGGTTCCTTGTGAAGATCGATAAAATAAGTTACCTTCCCAAGGTAAATCTACATTTAACACAATCCCATTGGACTTTTTTTTTTTAATTAACCAAAATGATTTTTAAATTTATTAAATCAATAAACCTACATAACCTAAATGTCTCCCAGTGGGGGCTGATTTAATAAACTGGAGTGAATCCGTATAGTGGAATGACGTGCGATTGTAAACACAAGGAGGGCGTTCTCTGTGTCTTGATGTGGAGTAAAGCGAGGTGCAGGGCAGCTCAGGTAGTACAGGTGCAAGACAGCTCATTTTTTGTGTGTAAAAATGAAAGGGAGGAGTAAAAATATGAATTAACGTTTCCTTTTTTTAAAAAATATATTTATTTTTGGCTGCATTGGGTCTTTGTTGCGGCGCGTGGGCTTCCTCTAGTTGCGGTGAGCGGGAACTACTCTTCGTTGCTTGGGCTTCTCATTGAGGTGGCTTCTCTTGTTGAGGAGCACAGGCTCTAGGCGCGCGGGCTTCAGTAGTTGTGGCACGCGGGCTCAGTAGTTGTGGCGCACAGGCTTAGTTGCTCCGCGGCATGTGGGATCCTCCCGGACCAGGGCTCGAACCTGTGTCCCCTGCATGGGCAGGCGGATTCTTAACCACTGCGCCACCAGGGAGGCCCCAACATTTGCTTTTATATGCATAAAGAAATGCTGGGAGGAGGATACACTATACATCAATAGCAGTGGCTACCTGTGATGGGGAGGGTGGGATAGTTAGGGACAGGAGTTTAGTAAGAGAGGCTTTTCCCTGGATACATACTTATATTTAAAAGTTTTTGAACCATGAGAATGTATTAGCTATTCAAGAATTAATTCATTATAAAGAATAACTTTTTTAATCAGTAAGAAAAAGGTGAACATCCCAAACGAAAAATGAGTAAGGTACATATTGTGATACATCTGTACTGTGGATATTAAACAGCTGCCATAAAATAGCAGGGAAAATGAACCAAAATGTCAGCAGTGACTGTCCCTGGGTGTTGAGATTACAGGAATAACATTTATTTTTTGTTCATAGTGTTCTTAATTGCCTGCGGTGACTCGCCTCTTGTATAACTGGGGAATTTTTTTTAATTAAGGAAAAAGAGGGAATTCCCTGGTGGTCCAGTGGTTAGGACTCTGTGCTTTCACTGCCGGGGCCCAGCTTCGAGCCCTGGTTGGGGAACTAAGACCCCGTGAGCCATGAGGCTCAGCCAAAAAATTTTAAAAAAAGAAGCTGAGCTAAAAGTAAGAAAATCAGTATTCTGAAGAATAATAGTAGTAAGGGAAACCAGCACTAGGAAATATCATGCAGGTTGTGAAGTAGCAGTAATCAAAATGCCAGGGCAGTAGCACAGATATTGAACTTTTGAAACTGTAAAAAGACTCAGATCTGTTCTTATGTGCATGTCAGAGAGAATATGATAAAATGAGTATTTGAAGTAGAAAAATAATGGCAAAGGAAGAAATAATAAATGCTGATGGGATAATTTTGGAAATAATTAATGTTTGCATGTTATATCAAACACCAGCTGGGACGAAGAGACATGTAAAAAGAGTCACAGCTTTGAACAGTTCACGTAAAATAAAATGTGAAGAACAGTCATTTTAATAGTTGTGAAGAAATGGTGGAAAATATCGATATTTTAAATATTTTAAAGAATTTACATTTCATGTGTGTGGATGTGTGAGTATTTGTCTTTAATACGTATGTGTTATTGCTTTACCTGGATAATGATGTAAAGGAAGTTTGGGAACATAAACACAGCAATTGTTACAGTGGGTTATGCATGAATTTTGTTTTTCTTTAATGACGTAGGGGTTTTATTTTTGTCGCAAATATTTATTTTGAAGCAGGAACCTCCCTCTGGAGTAATAAGGTATTTTTTTAATTCGACTAAATGTTGATGACTGCACATCACCTAGGCGATTTCATTATTGGACTATCTCAGGTATCGGATCGCTCTGGCGACAGAAGCCACCCAGGGGAACTTTGCTAACCTTTGGAGAGAACTCTTTGAAGAGTTGGAGAGGAGGTTAAGAGAAGAGCTGCTTATAGAAATGATGGAACACAGTACTGGCTGCAACTGCAAAGGATTAAGCTGTGAAACTGTAATCATGTTCATCTCTTCCTTTTAACGTTCTCTTCTTCCAGGTTGGTGGCACGAAGGCTGGCGTCGTCCGGTTTCTTGGGGAGACAGACTTCGCCAAGGGGGAGTGGTGTGGTGTGGAGTTGGATGAGCCTCTTGGGAAGAACGATGGGGCTGTCGCTGGAACAAGGTTTGTTTGCAGTTGGAATCTCGTCTCCCTCTTGCATGTAAAGGTGCTCAAGCCGATCCCACCAACCGTGTTTAATAAAATGGACGTGAGTGTTTTTTGTTTGTTTTTTTTTTAAAGGTTTGCATTTTTTTTTTTTTAATTTATTTATTTATGGCTGTGTTGGGTCTTCGTTTCTGCGTGAGGGCTTTCTCCATTTGCGGCAAGCGGGGGCCACTCTTCATCGCGGTGCGCGGGCCTCTCACTATCGTGGCCTCTCTTGTTGCGGAGCACAGGCTCCAGACGCGCAGGCTCAGTAGTTGTGGCTCACGGGCCCAGCTGCTCCGCGGCATGTGGGATCTTCCCAGACCAGGGCTCGAACCCGTGTTCCGTGCATTGGCAGGCAGACTCTCAACCACTGCACCACCAGGGAAACCCCGACGTGAGTGTTCTGAAGAGCTGCACTTTTATTTCCTAAGACTCATCTACAGGTTTTTCCCCCCACTAGAATCAGAGTCTTTCTTTTGACTGACTGTTTTAGTAATATGTGCAATGCGTCTGAATAGATTCTGAGCAAGCATTTGGTTTATTTATCTATCTATCTATTTATTTATTTTATTTTTAGAATTTATTTTATTTATTTATTTTTGGCTGTGTTGGGTCTACGTTGCTGCCCGCGGCTTTCTCTAGTTGTGGCGAGTGGGGGCTACTCTTCGTTGTGGTGCGTGGGCTTCCCATTGCGGTGGCTTCTGTTGTTGCGGAGCACGGGCTCTAGGTGCACGGGCTTCAGTAGTTATGGCACACAGGCTCAGTAGTTGTGGCTCGCGGGCTTAGTTGCTCCGCGGCATGTGGGATCTTCCCGGACCAGGGCTCGAACCCGTGTCCCCTGCATTGGCAGGCGGATCCTGAACCACTGCACCACCAGGGAAGCCCTATCTATTTATTTTCAAGACTTTTTTTTTTTTTTTAGAGCAGTTTTAGGTTCAGAGCAGAATTGAGAGGAAGGTACAGAGATTTCCCTCCTCTACCCCCTGCCCCACACATGCACAGCCTCCCCCATTATCAACATCCTGCACCCAAGTGGTCCATTTATTACAGCTGATGAACCTATATTGACACATCATTATCCCCCAAAGTCTGTAGTTTATATTACAGTTTATTCTTGGTATACATTCTATGGATTTAGACAAGTGTGTAATGACGTGTTTCTACAAATATAGTATCATCTATAGTGTTTTCATTTTATTTTTCAAAATAGAAAGGAAATACTATATCATCCTTTTGGCTGCTCTCCCTTCGATAGCAGTCAACGTCTGAATGAGTTTCTGGGCGTTGGAGCGTAGGGGGGGGTGAGGAGAAGGAAGCTGCTCTTGTTAGGACGAGAACGCAAAATGTGTCTCTATACCTGGTGGCAAGGATTCCGTCCTGTGGCAAGAGAACTGACGGCAGGCACACCTATTCCACTGTGAGGATAACCCCACTCTCACCTCCCAGGGATAGAGTGGGAGTTAAGTCATGCAGATGAATGCAAGAGGCGTTTCCCACACTTCAGGTGCTTTGAAGGCCTTGGGCACAGTTGTGGTCTCTGATGCATTATTGTTAGTAGTATAAAGTGTTGTAGTTAACATTTTACTTATAAAATGTTTACAGACTGATTATAAGCGTATAGGTCTTATGTACCAAACACAATAATAATGCCTTGAGGAGAGTAAAGAAAATCTCTTAGTGCTGCAACGATTATGAAGCCGTATCATTGATATCCTTGATATTAAGATGTTATAATTCACTAGAGTCGTGAGATCTCCCAAGTGTCAGTACCAGTCGACACTACTCCACCTTTACTTGAGTGAAACCTGCCAGAGTTAGGTGCTTGTTCGATGTCTCTTGCCCTTTGTTTGGCAAGGTTTTACGAAGTGAGATCACTCCTCTGCTGTGTGTTTATCAGATAGTAGAAATACCTTCCCTTTGCTTAGAATCTTAGTGACAGATGAGTGATTCCATCTCTGTGTATCATACTGTTGTTTCCTAGTGTGTTTTCTAAAACATTATCGTGGGGCTTCCCTGGTGGCGCAGTGGTTAAGAAGAATCCGCCCGCCAATGCAGGGGACACGGGTTCGAGCCCTGGTCCGGGAAGACCCCACATGCGGCGGAGCAACTAAGCCCTTGCGCCACAACTACTGAGCCTGCGCTCTAGAGCCCGTGAGCCACAACTACTGAGCCCGCGTGCCTAGAGCCCTTGCCCTGCAACAAGCAAAGACACCGCAGTGAGAAGCCCACGCACTGCAAGGAAGAGTAGCCCCTGGTCACCACAACTAGAGAAAGCCCGCGTGCAGCAACGAAGACCCAGCGCAGCCAAAAATAAATAAATAATTTCTAAAAATAATAAATTAAAAAATATATTATTGTGGTTATTTATCAGCTTGCACACCAGTGAGTGCCACAGGCTGGTGCACCACCCCAGCTGGTTGGTAAAATTCACAGCAAACCAGTCACGAGTTAGGAGTCAGGAGAGCTTTTCGGTTATAGTTGTTATTTCTTGTAATTAAGTTGCTTCTTGTTACTGTTCCTGTTGTTGTCTCCTAAAGGTATTTTCAATGTCAACCCAAATATGGCCTGTTTGCTCCTGTCCACAAAGTGACCAGGATTGGCTTCCCTTCCACCACACCAGCCAAAGCCAAGGCCGCTGCAGTGAGGCGGGTGATGGCGACCACACCCGCCAGCCTGACGCGCAGCCCTTCTGCCTCGTCTCTCAGCTCCATGAGCTCTGTGGCCTCCTCTGTGAGCAGCAAGCCCAGTCGGACAGGACTGGTAAGCCTCCCTTCTCCCGCTGCGTGTCTCTGCATCCCAGGCACTGTAAATGCCCCCCCGCCCCGTCGGTGTGCCTGCTTTGCTTTAGGAGATGTTAAGTCTCCCCTTGCCCTTGTACTAAATGTTCTCTGTAGCTTGTGAAAGTCCTTACAAATTTTGCAACAAAACAAAACAAAACCCTCTAGCAAGAATACAAGTTTGAAATAAAGAATTTTTTTAACAGCCCTTTTCAGGTTCCTTAGACTTTAAGATATCACAGTTCTTGGTGAATCTGTAGTAACTACTACTTAGTCTAACATATGGGATGATTGAGTATTCTGAAATTATTTTGGCATCAGAAGGACAGGAAAATTGGAGGGACCCTTTTCCTCAAGGACCTGGGTCTCTTTCTCTTTGACATCAAACAATTTTAGGAACTACAGTCTTTTGAGAAAAGGCATGTTCTTAGAATTTTAGTATCATGTTCATACAGTCTAACCCACTGAAAGCAGTTAGTGTGTGGAGCGTTCCTGACTCAGGCCAGAGGATGCAGAGGGGAACTTAGGGAACTTGAAAGGATGCTAGGAAAAGCCATGTTTTGTTTTGTCTCCATCTCCCCCTTCCCCCACTCCCTCTTACTTTCTCCCTCTCTTTCCCATTTAGATCAGCAAGAGAAAATCATCAGAATCAAAATAGGCAGCATCTCATTCTGTTTGTTAATGTCATGCTTGTTTTTAGCGTCAAAGCAATGACTTTTTTGGCTTCGCCCCCCTCCCACCCCCGCCCTTTAGTTTATTCACTTGAAGTGAGGCAAATACTGTTTAAGTTTGAAGTGGCAGTATGAGGTTGTACTCCAGACTCAATTCAGGATCTCTGCCTTATGACGATGAGCTACAGACAGGAGTTAGAATGTGAAGTGTCATGATCGGGCAGTAAGGCTGCTGGCCCTTGATCTCGTTTTGCCTTCTCTCCATTGACCTTGGGCAGGGAAGGCAACGGCTAGCCCTTGATCTCATTTTGCCTTCTCTCCATTGACCTTGGGCAGGGAAGGCAACGGCGGAAGCATCTTTCTTTAAAGTAGGGGTTATGCTTCTCTGGACTTTGTTCCTCTTCTGTTCAGGTAAAATAAATAACCTGCTTGGACTATGTCATTTTGCATATAAAAGTCTGCATCTTCAACAGAAAAATTACAAATGGACTTATGAGAAAAGCTTGTCAAGAACTTTTTGAATGTTTGAGTGAAATGGATGAAGAAACCCCTCTGGACGAAGCCTTGTTCAGAGTGGGTCAGCAGACTCTAAAGCGGACATCGAGTTTACTAATCCAGGAACAATTCCGTGGAAGTATCTACTCTGGATTAGGAATTATTTCTTGTGTAATTTTTATTACGTTGTAATAAAGTGTCCATTTCTTTGGAGATACCCAAGCCCTCCCTGCTCCCCCAACCCGTCCTCTTACTTTTTAGAACAGTTCTGATTCCTCTTAGTTCACCTCATTTTCTTTTGAAGAAAACTAGCAAAAGAGAAATGAGTCTCCTTGCCTTCTAAAACAGCTTGTTTTTGTATCTCTTTATATAGAGTGGCTATAGTTTCTAAACCAAAAATCACCATAAAAGAATATACCAAAAATACAGAGTAATTGAAAGCGTGACTTCTTAAAAATGCATCTCAACAATGTGTGATCCCTTGTATATATATATATAAAAAAGTGGGAACATTCCTTAATGCAGAATGATCTTCTGAAAGAATTGAGTACAGAGGTGCCCAACCTTTCTGGTTCCACAGAACCTTTAGAGTCTCAGTTATTTTTTCACAGTGCCTGTAGGCCAAAAGAAATAGCTAACAGTTCTGTTTATTAAGTAGTTAGGTCCAAACAACTTAATATTTATGTCCTAACAATTTAGTAGCTCTTCAAAAAAAAAAAAAAATGGTTCACATTAATTGGAAGGAAAAAGAATATTTTTAATTCATTCTTAAATAACCACAATGAATTAGTATTAGGTTGCATGCTCTTCTTGGGCACTGCATATCCTGTCAGACCTTGGACTCTTCCTGGACACTGCCACCCTCACTTCCTGTGCCACATTGGCTTTTGCACAGTACTTGCTTTTGGTCTGGAAGTAGCCAAAACCCGGCTTCGGAAAGACATGACGTTACGGAAGGGAATGTAGTACAATCCAAGGTTGAAACTGAATTGCCTCCAGCTGGTAGTTTGCATGGCATCCAACAGGTGTCGCTCTGTTTCCTTGTGTTTCCCTGTGAGTTAGCTGCAGTACCCTGGGGTGTACCTCTGCGCAGGGTTTGGGAACCTCAGATTTAGTGTATTCAGGAAGAAATGTTAGTATGAGAAAGTATAACCGCATAGTAAAATTGGAAAATAAAGGTCAGATGGTTAAAAGAGAGCATAGGAATGCCCCTCCCCCCCATATATTTAAGTAAGTCAAGAAATTTCACTAAATAGAAACAGCGAAGGACAATTTGGGTTTACTTTACTCTCATAGTTGTCAAATTGCCTGACTATGAACTGACAGCAGACCGTCACTGTCGGTCTGCGTCCTGGCCGGGGGCTCAGGTAGACGGGGGACGAGGAGAGCCTTCAAGCAGCAAGTGAGGCTTTGACTGCAGAGGATGAAGTCAAGCGGCGTTGACCTAGAGCCAGTGATTGCTAAGTAAATGGCCTTGGACAGACGCTTGCCAGGGGATGCGGCCTCTTCTGGACCACCTCCCAGCCCCCGGAGCCCAGCTTGGAAGAGTGTTACTCAACTTGCCCACATTACCTATTCACATTTAACGGAAGGTCATGTCCTCTGTGTTTTTACATGACGATTAGCCATCTTGAGGAGGTATCTGGTGTGTGAAACAGCAAAGATTAACAGGTGACAGCACTGAAACACGTTTTCTCCACGCCTCACCCCACCACTCTTTCTCCCTCACCTCTTGTTTTGCCCCCGTTCCCTCTCCAGTCCCCATTTTTTCTCCCTCCTTCCTTCCCCTGCTTCTCTTTCTCCACAAATTTATCTCCCCCCCTTTTCTCTCTCCCATGCCCTTTTTCCTCCTTTCTCTTACGTGTACTTGCACACTCATTCACCCACTCACACATGCTTTTGAAGGCACATACAGGTTTCCTTTTAATCTTTTGTCTCTAAGTTTTTCTGGTGATTGGGATTCAGGTCCTCATGGCTGGATTCCTGGGTGAAATCACCTCTGCCTTTCATTTTGAAACAAAGATGAAGAAAATCCTGACAGAGATCCAACTACGTAATCAGTTGAAAGAAGGTTTGTGACTCCAGGGGTGACCTCTTGGTCACGTAATGGTATTTAGAAGCTTAAGAAGTTGAAAAAAAGGTCTAATCCCGAACTCTAAGGATCAAAAGATTGGCCAGACTGTCATAACAAGAAGATAACTATTCATGAAGCTCAGGCCGAAATGGAATCTGGAGAAGCTTGTTACCTGGGTTCTGAGGAATTTTTTAGATTCCTACCCGGCCCCGAGCTCAGGGCACCTTTGCTTTTGAGCCACTTCTTCTAAACATCTTCCCGGTTGTTCCATGGCTTCTTTACATTGCTGGGTTCTTTGTGAAACTGACAGACAGGAGGCACACGCTGTCTCGTTTCCTCGATGAAAAGCCTTTCCCAAGCCTCGGCAAGCCTGCGAGCTGGGGCAGCGCTTTTGCTTTGCCGAGGAGACACCTGCCTGCATGCACCGCCCCCTCCTTGCGTCCCTGATAGCGTCATCGCCCTTCACTTCTTTAACTTTCCTTTGCAGTTGACCGAAACCTCCTCCCGTTACGCCAGGAAGATCTCCGGCACCACTGCCCTCCAGGAGGCCCTGAAGGAGAAGCAGCAGCACATTGAACAGCTGCTGGCTGAACGGGATCTAGAGAGGGCGGAGGTGGCCAAGGCCACGAGCCACGTGGGGGAGATAGAGCAGGAGCTAGCTCTGGCCCGGGACGGACACGACCAGGTGAAGTCTGGCACTGACCTTGTTGCAGAGATGGTGACAGGTTCTAAGCTGATCTTGTCGCAGAGACCGTGATGGTTTCTAAATTGAGGGAGGAGGTTGAACGGTGTACCCGGTGCTTGGAGCCGGGGAGCTGGTCTCGAGAGCACTGGAAAGGAGCGTAGATGTCTCTGCTGGGCTTGTTTGGAAGCTGTGCCCTGGGGTACCAGTTTTGCATCATCATAGAGATGAATTTCTGTTCTTCTCGAGTCTACTGCACTCTTTTGGTCTTTACATCCAGGTCTCTTGGCCTGTCTGTGTCAGGTGAGCTTGTGTACTAGGACCTTACCAGTGGTGACAGCTCCTGTTTTGTAGATTATGCTTTGTACGAGTTTCAGCTCAGAAAAGATGAGCGTTGTTTTGACATTGCCCCCTATGTCTATACTGGTGTGGTTTTTCATCATCTAGCTCCCAGGGGTGCTGCCGAGAATAACCTATCATAAGAGACCATAGAAGGCATTTTAACACGGAAAGGTTTTTTGAGTAATGCCGACCCGCAGTGGTACCACTTAGCCGTAGCTCTTTGGAGGCATCCCTGGGCATGCATCTGGGTCAGAAGGAGGCCACTCACCGACACCCTTGCCTTCCCCAGCATGTCCTGGAATTGGAGGCCAAGATGGACCAGCTGCGAGCAATGGTGGAAGCTGCTGACAGGGAGAAGGTGGAGCTTCTCAACCAACTTGAAGAGGAGAGAAGGTGACCCTAAACTGTCCTCCTTTTAAACAGCCTTCGGGAGAACTTGCCCATCAACAGCCTTGTTGGTGTCAAACCCTTAGAACCAAAGGACTCTCTGTGTGTTCAGTGGAGCTTGAACTCCTCATGCTGTGTGAGGAGGGTTTGCTTTGATTTGACTTTTTTTGAGAAGTTTGGAACCAGCTAAATGTGCCCTGATTAATTTAACAACTATTTATTGAGCACCTACTGTGTGCCAAACATCCTCTAGAGGGTGGCCTGAGTCAGTTAATTCAAACCCAGCTTCTACCTAGAGCCACTCCTGGAAAAAGGATTTTCTAGGCCCAGTTACCTGGTATTTATGAAACACCTTCTGCCTATCTAGTGAAATCATATTGTGTCTGGGGGGTGACAGAGGGGCCCGGACCTCAGGAAACTCACTACCTTTATAGGAAAACAAAACTCTCAATTAGCGAATTATCCAGGTCAGGATGAAATCAGGTGCTAAACTGTGTGAGACAGAGAAAGCAAGTTTGATTCTTGTAAAAGGTCTTTTGAGGCCGTGAGCGAACAAGATCTCTGGGAAGAGTGTCTGCGTGGAATCGATTTGACTGTCTCTGGGCTCCGGGACGTTGTTTGTCCTCGGTTACCCTTAATGCCATCTCCTGTCATTTCTGATCGCAGCGATGTCATGCAGGGGTCTTTAGGATGGTCACGCGCACTGCTGCGCTGGGGGATACAGGGGGTTAATAACAGTGCCTTACCAGGGAAATGGCTGTCCCACTGGAGAGAGAAGCACTTTACACAGGAAGTTCTCCTTGCATCCTAAAAATGGCTACGAGTGAGCGAGACATAGTGACAGACCCTTCCAGGCCCTTCTGAAGGCCAAGGCATCTGCACCACTTGTTTCTGTTTTTAAACCGGCTCTTGCTCTGCTGACTTCTGGGCAGTAGAAATGTCCCCCAGCTCTCCAGTAAGCTTGAGGGCTTTAACCTATGATTATATTTCTGACTTAACCGAGTAGAATTTTTTTATTCTTAATTTTGTTAGAAATGCTAGTGAATTTGAAAGATTTTTTTTTTTTTTTTGCATGTAGGTTTGTCCTCCTTTTCTTCCTTCTCTTACATCCAATTTTGTAAAGATTCACAATGTGGGTGTTACCCAGATTTTGTAGCTCTTCCTAGTATCCTATTTCATTGACTTTGTGATGGCATTAATTGAAACCCACATGCCATATCAGAGATTTTTAAATGTGAAAAAGAAGTGTGCATTTTAGAAGCAAAGAAATAGGATCCTTGATTGCCTCTCTCCCAAATTATTCACAGCCTTATTCTCCCACTCTTGGAACAGGTACTCGTGTTGTCCTGGGGATCTCTGCATGGGTAATATCTCTGCTAACCTCACCCTAGAATGCCTGATGTGGGGTGGTATAAAGAGAGATTTGTTTTCTGTGCCACTTTCCCCTGTGTTCTGTTATTGGAGAGTAGAAATTACAGACTTCCATTCTCAAACCTGTTTCTGTGGTAATCAAACCTTTTCCTTTCAGGCTGATCTTGTCTTGATTAGATCCATTTCTGGTGGCTGTGACCTGGGGAACCAGTTGCTTTTTCTCAACTCTTACCTCATCCCTTCTGGAATCCATACCTGGATAAAACTTTAGAGTTTCCCAAGTAGAGAAGAGCTCTTAGATTTATAAACCAGAGGCTTAAAGATGCATTTCTTTATTTTCTATGTCTCTAAGGCATTTCTTTCCATCATCATCTGCTAAATTCATCAGGGCATTGATTATATATATATAATTTTGAGATAAGGCAGAGGTGTTTCTTAGTTACTTTCTCAGGTGTTTTGTTTTGATTTTATTCCACAGGAAGGTTGAGGACCTTCAGTTCCGGGTTGAAGAAGAATCAATTACTAAGGGCGATCTTGAGGTAAAACCCCACCACCTCTCTAAAGCCTTTATGGGTACAGTATTCAGAAATACGGATAAAATCGTTGTGGTCAGAACAGGCAGCAGAGGGGGCGGCAGGAACCCCGGCCTCTGGCCTGTGGGCTGTGGCTGCCCTCGAACCTGTCACTGTGCCGTCCCGACTCCGGTGGCCGAGTAAAATTTTTACTACCCTTTTCTCATGCCTCAGAATTCAAAACCTTGAATTGGAGTTAATCAAGTCATAAATCTGGCAGTGTGTCCTAAGTGAGACTCTACACATTCCTCCGATGATCAGAAATGGCATTTTAAAGAACATTTTTTTATTTCACCATGATAGTTCAGAACAATCTCAGCTTTGCTTTTTAGTTGAGCAGGATAAATCCTTTATAACCCTACAGACAATAAATGTATGTTCTAGTAATTGATTTATTTTTTTCTAGTAATTACCAGAAAAAGAACAATTTTATTTCAACTTCTTTTATTCCATGGCATATTTTAAATTCACAGAGATTTACCTTTAGCATCAAGTTTCTCTCTCTTAACAGTCATTCATATTAGTTTTTTAATAAGACACCAGAATTAAATGGTTTTGATGCTTTTCAAACCACTGCTAGATGTATGACAAATATAAATTTAAAATTTTTCAAATTTGCAGATTTTTTGGTACTTTAATCTGTAATATTTTAGTAAAAGTTTCACCTGTCTGTGCAGTTCTCAGAATACACATTTTTGCTACTGTTGCAATTTTAGTCTATTGATTGCCCCCACCATGCTTCAATTTCAAGAGCCCTTCCAAATAAGAACTCTGATTTCTTTGGGAATAAATGTATCTTTACAGTCAATGAAGAATAAGGGAAACATATTCTGAGTTCCAGTTTTATAAGGCCCAGAATTTATTGGATTATCAGTAATTTGATGAGTATCGTCCTCCCTCATTTCATGTAGATACACAGTCGTTTAGCTGACTTTTGTGTTTGTTCTCATCCATTTAAAAACACCCCAAAGTCTCATTAGAAGTTTCATATCATCATCTAATTCATGTCAAATACAGCCTATGATGTTTTGAGGAGGGGCAGTTAAAATATTTACATCAGCACTAGGCTAGGATAGTCTGTCTGGTAAAACTTGTAATTAATCAGAGTTATTTTGAAACCCTAACACATATTGAAACTTTAGTTGAATCTCTCTTTTGTTGTTAATTTTTTTATTTTTTTACTGATAGCAAAAGAGCCAGATTTCTGAAGATCCTGAGAATGTAAGAGGGCACTTAACTGTGTGGATATTTCCCTTGTTAACACAGATTGATTACAGATTAAAATGCTTATTGATATACTCAAATACTAACTGCATAATCTGATCTTGAGACATTGTCCTTAATATTTCTGTGCATGTGGGCTTTCAAAGCAGTTACATTTGAATCCTGAAGAAATTGTATGTAATGACTAAGTTCTGTAAACCCATTTGTTTAACACATAGGCACATGTTTCTTCTATAAAGAATTTCGGCAAAAAGAAAGAAAAGAATTTTGTATGGGGCCCGGCCTTCTTCCCTTAATTCATAATGCCTTCTAGTTTTAATAGAATTATTCCAAAATAGATGATACCTGACTGAAACATAAAACATATTAGATGAAGTTGTTACAGAAATTTTGGGGGAAAGTTTCCCCAAGTTTAATTTATTCCCATGAAAATAAAGGAATCGAGTCCCAGACTGATTGCCTTTTGTGTGAGCGCCCACTGCTGGCCAATGGCTGCCAGTGCAGCTGACGAGAAATTCAAACTTCAGTTTTGTTGGGGCAGTGTTTTCCCTAGTTTGAGGCTAGAGGCAAGCATTCTTCAGTGAAGACGTTGTGTATTTTAAATTTATTATTCTTGAAGCGAGATTTTTCTAGTAGCAGTGCCACTAGGCACGGAGGTGTATTTTTTTTCCTTCCTCCCTCTGTTTAGGATCAAACACCCAATTCAGATCGTACCAGAGTGGCCTCAGACGCACGGCTTCTCGGCGTACCCTGCCAGCTGAGATGCCAATTGAGAAAAACCTAAAAACTTCTTCCTTTGAGGTACCACCACAAGAGAACAAGATTAAAACAAAGAATTTTTCTTCCCACCACCTCCCGGCAGCTGAACTAGACAACTCGAGACTGAACTTTTTAAAAAGCCTCCGTTCTGAAGGTCTCCTTTTTGTGAAGCTCCTTCAGTGATCTGGGTCTCTTCTCTGCTTCCAAAACAGGCTCCTGCTACCTCCGGAGCCAGTCTGCATGGGACTCCCTCCCGCCTCTCCTGTGCGCTTCTCGCGGAGCCTTGGCTTTCCCTCTCAATCCCCTGCCCCAGGGCTCTCCTCTTGGGATACTCTGTCCTATTCTAAGAAAGGAATCATTTTAATGGGAGGGTTGTCCTGTTCAGCATAACGTTTTTACCACATACCGTGGAAGGGAAGCAGATCGCTAGCTTCCTTGCTGGTAGTTGACCAAGTACAGCTGTTAGAGCCCAGATCATTTGTGTGCACTCTCACCAGTCAGGAGGCACCTGGAGGATCTCGGAATGGGGAGAAGATCACATTCAGTGGGTATTTGCTTTTTATCTGGAAGTAGTGACCTTTCACCCAGAGGACACTGAACTCAGTGTCAAGGGAAGAAAGGTTCCGTTGCCTTTGGCTTCTTCCTGTTAATTTTGGATTTCTGTTCTTGAGGCTGTGACCCCAACTGTGTAGATCTGGATTAGATTCTTTTCTTGTAAAAGCAGGTAAATTGAACAACCTCTGTCTAAGGTACATATGGACAAAGGGGACTACCCAGACAATTAGGTTTTGAATTTTATTTCATTATTTTTGTTGAATGTAAAGAGCTGAAGCAGGTGAAGAATT
Organism: Eschrichtius robustus; assembly: GCF_028021215.1. NCBI lineage: Eukaryota > Metazoa > Chordata > Mammalia > Artiodactyla > Eschrichtiidae > Eschrichtius > Eschrichtius robustus. The sequence continues at coordinate 7,760,419 of NC_090837.1, forward strand.
TTTACAAAAAAATTTTTATTTACTTTTTAAATATTCTATGATGGTTTTTTTATACCTGATTCACAAGCAAACTGACCTCTTGAATGCACTGAAATCCCCAGAGTACCACTGGAGTGAGCAAAGATGTTTATAATGTAAAACATTCCACCTCGTGCTTAAGCTTTGCACTCCCTTCTGTCACTTTAGAGTTTGTTGTCATTTCCTTGTTGCCCTTAATTGTCCAGACTGATAGATCCGACCAGTTGGAACCACAAAATAACTAGAAGCTGCTGGGAGCAGCTCTGTCAACAGGTTTTATCAGTTGATAACCTCTTGGGTGGGAGAGGTGAGTGGGGAAAGAGGTCCATTCAGACTGACCTAGGTTATTTCAAATTGATTAAGATTCTGATGCACTTAAGCCTGGTAGAAAGAGGTTGCCCTCTGGCTTCTCCATCAGCTTCCATGTAAGTAAGTGATGATGGGGAGTCTGAGGTTTTGAAACATGTGAAGACCTTACCGGCTCTTTTTGCATGGAGTTGAAACTCATGCCTTTCTGTTGAGTCACCATTTCTTGCCTCTGAACTGAGAAGAATGAATTGTCTTAGGATCAAGATTATGAGCCCCTTACCAGATGCGGTTCAACTTTTCTCCTGCTCTGAACCTCAGGGATGGAGGCCCTCAAGCATAATTATTACCGAATTTTCTCTTTTAAATCAGATCCCCCCCCCCCTCTTTGTTTTCTGGCAACAGTCTTTGGAAAGTCCACCCTTGGAAGGAAATGAGAGCTTTAGTGGCTCCTCGCCTGTCATATATGGGAATGTTGCTAAGAATCTCACTCATCTCAGCAAAAGGCCACTGGTGTGATTTCCTTAGCTCTAGGTCCTAGATTTCCTTCGTTAGGTTTAATACTTGACCCTTGCTCACGTCAAATTGTACACCAAAGTGCAAAGATCTGCTGTAGGGACTAACTGAACACTTACAGACTTATGACGTGTTCTTTTCCATATTTGGGTGATAATGATCATTTTGAGGGTCAATTTACTTTTTAAGTCACTGAGTCAGTTACATACACATTAATGTCAAGTCGCTGTTGTGGGGAGGAGGGAACATGATAGATTAGAGGAATATTAACTATTCTAATGTGTGCTGATAAACTTCACTTATCAATATAACTTATATTCGGCTGCATGCCTCTGACACTTTTCACCTTGCCTCATGCGTTTTCCATTTTTTCTTTCTCAGTAGACTAGCTCGTGTCCCCTGCCCGCCTCATCCTCTCGGCCATAGTGTTCATCCTCACCCCTCAGCCTCTTCACCTCAGTCCGCCCTCATCCCCCCCCTCCATCACCCTTTCTGTTCATCCTCCGGCGGAAGGTACTGCCGGCTCAGCCTGCATGCCGCGCCCTCTCCTCCTGCGCTGGCATGTCACGGTGGCACTGTTGTGTTTCTTCCTCTTCCTTTTTGCTGACAGACGCAGACCAAACTGGAGCACGCCCGCATTAAGGAGCTTGAACAGAGCCTGCTCTATGAAAAGACCAAAGCTGGCAAACTCCAGAGGGAGTTAGAAGACACTAGGGTAATGGCTTTCACTATTTAATGAAGCAGACCCATGTTTGCGAACGGTGGACACCGCGGGTGACCGGCCCTGCAGTGGGCCCAAGCCTTGACCCAGTGGTTCGACTCGAGTTTGGCCTTGGCGCCGCCCGGGTGCTCGTGAGTGTAGGCTGACGGGTGGGCACAGGTGTTTTGTGTGGAACCTTTTGTCCAAGGTGAAGATTCATTCCCCTTTGGTTAACTCAACCAACATCAAGATCCGAAACTCTGCGACCGTGTAGACTGCATGGACGTCCACGGCTGCATTTGAGGTTCTTTGTATTCATACCGGGAAATAACCTTTCGCCAGTTTGCACCGGCAGTCAGTTGTCCTCTTGTTCTCATATTCCTAGTGGGTTTTCTAAATAATTTTTTGTTGTTTCACTTTAGCTCTCTTTTCCTGCCTTCTTCCCTGGCCTCTTAGGCAAAGGGAATTGAAACATTGGCTCTTTTTGAATGAGAGTTAGGGACTTTCACCCCAGCTGTCTTTTTTTCTTCGCACCTGATCTCTTTGCATTTCTGTTACCCAGTAGGTTAGAATCTCAGTGGTCAGGAGGAAAAAGTGTGTTGGGAACAGAATGGCTTCTTACAACGCCCAGCTCACTGCGTTTGGCCCTCGGAGCCAGTGCATTAGTCATGTTTTCACTTATTTATGTATTTAAGCACCCATATAGTGCTTACTTTATGCCAGGCACTATTCCAAGCACTTTACAAGTATTAACTTATTCAGTCTCACCACAACCCCAAGGGAGAGGTAGTAGTATTGTCCCCATTTTACGGATGAGGAAACCGAGGCGCGGAGAGGTTAAATAATATGTCCAAGGTCACACAGCTAATAGAGATAGTGGGGCCAGGATTTGTATTTGGGCCATTTGACCCCAGAGTCTGTGCTCTTAACCACTACAGGATGGAGTCTGTCTATTATGGAAGTAGTTTTGTGGTAAAAGATTTAAGAACTAATCTGAGTCACATATAAGAAAACATGTATGTATTATATACCTTTTAAATCACAAATTTGACTGTTAATAGCTAAATCACCCAGATCGTTAATTTTAAAATTTCAAAAATTATTCTGTCTCTGATGAAATTTGGTATCCTGATTTTTTTCCTTTTGAATTATTAGTATTTGTAGAAATTTCCCTTCTTGAGAAATCATTGATCTTTTTATCTAGAAAATCGAGTAATTTTTCTTCTCTAAGTCATGAGTTTGTATTTTTTAAGAGAAAGAAAATGTTCTCAGTCGGCCTCAAAACTAAAGATATCGTCTGTGTATTTGGTAAGAAAAAAAATCCTGGTAGTTTGGTGCCGTTTCTTTGTTACCCGAGAGCCAAAGACTTGATCTGGGAAATACAAGGGACTAATAGTAAGACTGAGCTCCCGTGGTGTGGCTGGCTATTGAAGTAAGGATGTATTTTTTTTACTTCTGAACAAATCTCCCTTACAGCTTTGTCAGCAAACAATTTTGATTTTGTTTTTGTTTTTGTTTTCTGTGGAAAAGAAGGCATCCGTTCACAGCATGGTTTATTTAAGTATTTCAGATTCAAGCAATCTGTCATCTTCCTATAACAAGCCTTGTCTCCTGTCGATCCTCACTCTTGGTTTGCCAAGTGTGCAACTAACCACTGACCCATCTAAGTTTCCCATCACCTGCATTCCTTTTTGGGAAGCGCTTTAGAATTCCTCTAAGCCAGTAAGCCCAGTTTATAAACAGTGTGCTTGGCGCTGTAGAAACATTAGCAAGAATAAGAAATGATACCTGGCTTTTATGGTGGGAAAGGCAGACACATAGATAGTTTTGCCTGAGGGCAGATTTTGGGAAATAAAATTAAAAAATGGACGTGCTGTGAAAATGCTGCATAACCACACTATTTATTATTTTCCCTTATTTTTTACTTGGTATTTCCTCAGTTTGACGGTTTTGTTGTGACTGATTAAGAATTAGTGCCCTGTTGGATTCAAGTTATTTATGTTATGAACCTTGTAGCAGTGGGGTTTAATAATGCACCTTATCTGTGGACTCCCCACCTCCACCCCAGAAAAAACTATAAATGAATTAACGTCTTTTTTTTTTTTTTGAATTAACGTCTTTGAAGCACCTGTAACCCTGAAACACAACAATTATAGCCAGCTCTGAAATACTTAATGATTTGATCATGCAGTTTTGGAGCCCCAAGTGCTTTATTTTCTTGTTCTTGGTGGACACTTTAGTCTTTATCCATCTCACAGCCTGTAGGTGGACAGAGGGGCTGAAGGAAAAACACACTCGTTACCTTCTGTCCCGATAAAGGCAGTGAGGGAGTGAAGCCTTCACTCCGGAGGACTTTTGATCCATGAAATTTGGGATTCACTGATGTCTTTAAATCATTCAAGTTCCCTTCTATTTCCCAGGTTAGTCCAATAATTAGTTTTTATGCCCAAAGCTACCATTTCCCACATATTTTGTATACTAAACTTACTGCGTAACAGCAGAGGGAAATAACTTCCTAAGAACAGAAGGACGCAGGTTAGGAAAGTGTTTTTCCTCGTCCTGGGGGTATGAGTTTAAATAGCAGCATATTCCCGGGTTCTGTCCCAGAGCTCAGGTAGAATCAGCACACATGGGAGGAACTGGGCCTGCACCGTAGACACACGTCCCAGGCAACTCACACGCACACTAAGGTCGGAGAACCACTGGGTTAGGGGAGCGAGACATGTACGTCAAGATGGTGAAGGAATTATAAAATCTAAAAGGGGGAGGGACTCTGTATAAGATTCTTACGTATCATTGCAGGTAAGTAATCATTCTTTCTTTGTCCTTTTTAAAAAAGGTTGGAGGAAAAAAAAAAAAAAAAGGTTAGTAAATTAGTTCTTCTTTATCCACTTGAGGCTTTTATTCTACAGTTGTCGTGGTATTCACTGAAACATTTCATAGATACTTTTACACCTTTAACACCAGTGCTATCCAACAGAATTATGACATGAGCCACATATATATAATTAAAAATTTTCTGGTACCCACATTAACATACTTTTTTAATATGTAAAACGGAGCAGGTGAAATTAATTTAATCATATATTTTATTTATTTAAACCAATATATCCAAACTATTATCACTTCATCATGTAATCAATATAAGAAATTATTGGGAATTCCCTGGCGGTCCAGTGGTTAGGACTCCGTGCTCTCACTGCTAAGGGCCCAGGTTTGATCCCTGGTCAGGAAACTAAAATCCCATAAGGCACGTGGTGTGGCCAAAAAAAAAAAAAAACAGAGAGAGAAAGAAATTATTAACAAGATATATTCTGTTTTTCCCGAGTCTTCATTATTTGATGTATATTTGACACTTGGAGCCACGTTTCAAGGGCTGAGTAGCCACGTGTGGCTAGTGGCTGCTGTACGGGACAGCACACTTCTGTAAAGTCACTTCCATCAGATAGACAAACGTTCATACACCTTGGTTGAAGTAGGCAAAATAAGGATTCTTCTTCCAGAAGGCAGATGTAAGAGAACCTTGAAAGGTACTGTTTCTATTAACTTACTACAGTTAATGGGTACTTTCCTGATTAAGGTTCTTTAAAGGGAAAAGAAATATTTTGGGGGTGAGTTAAACTCAATTTTATTTTCCTTTAGCATCTCAAAATGGTGAAAAGTTTGCCAAAGACTATAAATTTGATTTGGAGCTCCCGGAACTGGGCTTAAGCCATTATCACAACTAGATTAACACATAGACATTCTTGGTGGCTTGACTGCTGCCTGAGCTGGGGTAGTTACTAAAGATCTTTAAGGTTAAAGAAAATCATCAGTGATTTGTTATTTAAATGATCTCTCTTTCTTTGCTGATACTAGGTGGCCACAGTGTCAGAAAAGTCCCGCATAATGGAACTAGAAAAAGACCTAGCGTTCAGAATACAGGAAGTAGCTGAGCTGCGAAGGAGGCTGGAGTCCAGTAAGCCTGCTGGGGATGTTGACATGTCACTCTCCCTTTTACAAGAGATAAGCGCTTTGCAAGAAAAGTTAGAAGCCACCCATACTGACCATCAGAAAGAAATCACTTCTCTGAAGGAGCATTTTGGAGCCCGGGAAGAAACGCATCAGAAGGAGATAAAGGCTCTTCAGGCCACCACAGAGAAGCTTTCCAAAGAGAATGAGTCACTGAAAAGCAAGCTTGATCACGCCAACAAGGAGAATTCGGACGTGATAGCTCTGTGGAAGTCCAGGCTGGAGACCGCCATTGCATCCCACCAGCAGGCGATGGAGGAGCTGAAGGTGTCCTTCAGCAAGGGGGTCGGCACGGAGACGGCAGAATTTGCCGAGTTAAAAACGCAAATAGAGAAAATGAGACTAGATTACCAGCACGAAATAGAAAATTTGCAGAATAAACAAGACCTGGAAAGGTCTGCTCACACTAAAGAGCTCGAAGCCCTGAGGGCTAAACTGATGAAAGTCATGAAAGAGAAAGAGAACAGTCTGGAAGCCATCAAGTCGAAGCTGGACAAAGCGGAAGACCAGCATCTAGTAGAAATGGAGGACACCTTAAACAAATTGCAGGAAGCTGAGCTAAAGGTAAAGGAGCTAGAGGTACTACAAGCCAAATGCAATGAACAAACCAAGGTTATTGATAATTTTACATCACAGCTCAAGGCTGCCGAAGACAAGCTCTTGGATCTTGATGCTCTTCGGAAAGCCAGTTCCGAAGGTAAATCGGAAATCGAGAACCTTAGACAGCAGCTTGAGGCAGCTGAGAAACAGATTAAAAATTTAGAGATCGAAAAGAATGCTGAAAGTGGCAAGGTTTGTATCAACATCCTCCATCTTTTTCTTTTCCATTTCTTGTTCTTATTTTGCATTGTATCTTATTTTTCAGTTGAGGTAATTCATCCTCCAGATTCTTGACTTAGTTAAAACTGGTGCTAACGAATTTCCCAGTTGAGTATAGTATCTTCTGAGTATTTTGAGTATGGTTTCATCTGAGGAGGTTAGAGAAAATAATGGCTCAACTCTGTGGATTGATCCTGGTTTCCTAGTATCTGAATACTTTATTACTTTATCTCTGGGCTTGCTGTGATCTCCTATTTAAGCTTGGTTCCAGTCTATAAACTTTTTAAAATAGAGAACTCCCCAAAAAGGATGGCATTGAGGTGAATGAATTGAAAGAATAAGATAGAAACTTGTAAGATCATCTCCTCCTTTCCCACCTACATAACTGCCTTGTCTGTAAGGTTACGTGTAAAACAGAATGTGAACTCCGAGAGCACTTGACTGGTGCGAATTAACATGCTATGATGAATAACGTTCACAGCAAAATGAAGGTGAAGAGCCTGGAGCCCTTTGCGTTGCTACTTATGTCTCATTGGAGTTTTTTCTGTGTCACGATGAGAATGTGATCTAGTCCCTGGTTTTTTGAGGAAAGACTGGACAAGTGTGCTTTTGATCAAGGCATAGGAAATGATGTGAGACATTCGCTGGCTACCTTTCTTACTAACTAGCCTTGCTAAATGTCATCTTCATTTTTAAGGATTGTTCAAGGAAGGAACCCTTTTCCCCAGTCCTCCTGCCACTAGTGGAGGCGCTGGTATTGATGCTGAATGTTCTGAGCTTTTTGCGGGAGAAGCTGCTCTATTGGCAAAGAAGGAAGGGTTGTGATGGTTAAATGGGGAGAGGTGAAGACAGACAAACGGCAAAAATTGCTAAGTAACATTAGTTGAAGATGACAGTCATAGGAAATTTTTCTCAAATCTCCTCACTTGGTTCTGAAATACCAATCAAAACACAAAAATTAAATTAATATGGAATATGCAGCTAATGTGTTGGTCTACTTTTTTTACATTAAGATTTAATGAAAGCCAATTTCTAATGACTGTTGTGTAGTACATTTTTAAAATTTTATTTTCTATTTTAAATGTTGAAATACTTTAAGCGTGTACAAAAATACAGAAAATGAAACACAGTCCGCAGGAATCCACCATTCCTGTCTTAAGGTTTTCTAAAGTCCAGAAGATGAAATTGCTCAACTGTCTCATTTAGAAAGTAAGCATCTGTACTTTCTGCTTTAGAGCATGCTGACAGTCCAAATTCAGGTATAGAAAAATACTCTTTTGATTATTTAAAATTAGCCATTGGACAATCTTATCTAGAACTGATTGTATGAAAAGTCATTGGCTTCTTAGAATTAAAGACAAAAAACCAAAAAAAACACCAAAACGACTTTTTACCCATGCCTTTATTCCTTTCAGTTTTGTTTGGTTATGTTTGTATCTCATACATTTTTTTTATATTTGTTTTATGTTTTCTTTCTCATTCTGTTTTGTTTCCTTTTGTTCACTGGTTTCTGTACCATGTAACTCTGTATGTTAGGCTAGTAGCATCACCAGAGAGCTGCAGGGAAAAGAGCTAATGCTTAATAAACTTCAGGAAAACTTGAGTGAAGTCAGTCAAGTGAAAGAGGCTTTGGAAAAAGAACTTCAGATTTTGGTAAGTACCTGTTGGGAATCTGAATCTCAGGGTTTCTGGCCATTCAAATTGTTCCCGTTTAAAAAACAAAAACTTCTATAAAGAAAGACGTATTGCACCTATTTCCTTTCTCTTGCAAAGTATTGGTTGGTTGATGAATAACTTGAGAGGAATTGGATCAAACCCAAACTAGCAATAAAGGTAAGTATTACTTTTTTTTTTTTTTTTAATCTGTCCTTTGCCTCTGGTAATGCATTGCTTTGGCATGTTATTGACTACTTAGTTTCACCAAACACAGGAACCTTTCAAGTTATATACCCAGCACATTAGGTTTCATATATAGTGAGGTCTCGCCCTATGCCTTGTCCTACCTGCCCTGTGACAGCAAGCCAGCAAGCTCTCCTGGACCATTGGCACCCTCTGTTAGCAAGGCAGGGTGCTGTCTAATAAACGAGTTCACAGAATTCTCTCTTACAGCTCAGTTTATTCCTCCTCAGGAAATTACTTTTCCTTTCATATATATCCTCTTTGCTTAATCCCAGGTTGTAGGACATTTTTTGTCTTTTTCTCAACTGTTCTCCCTTCTGCCTTGCCTCCTACATCAAAAACACAAGCTTAGTCAAGGCTGATAACCACGGGCAGGTGCCAGCGATACCCACACGTCATGGGAAAGGAGAGGCGTAGGCTCATGGGGAAAACTTGATAAGAGAAACATTAGCTATGAAGGGTCAGTTGTCTTGGGTCTTACATGCACCTTCCTGTTCTCCACGTTTTACACTTCTCTGCTAATACCTGTGGTGAATAAAAGTGTTTGATTTTTGGACTTCCCTGGTGGTCCAGTAGTTGAGACTCCATGCTTCTAATTCGGGGACACGGGTTTGATCCCTGGTTGTGGAGCTAGGATCCCACATGACACACGGCCAAAAAAAAAAAAAAAAAGTGTTTGATTTTTTTTTTCTTATTTAAATGCCAATATTACATATTTCTACTTTTAAAATGTTAACTATATAGCCGCACTCTTCATTATGGTAGCTACTGTCTATATATATGGCTCCATAAATTTAAATTAATTAAAATTAAATAAAATATAAAATTCAGTTCCTCAGTTGCACTAGCCATGTTTTAAGTGCTTAGAATCCACACGTGGCCAGTGGCTGCTAATTGAACAGCACAGTTTCATTGTAGAGAGTTCTATCAGACAGTTATGATACAGTGTATTTCAGCTACATATTGAGAAAAGTTGACCTGGAAATTACTATTTTTCAATATGGTGTCCTTTAAGAAAATGTGTTTTGAGTTTCATGTCATTTCTCTGCCCTCCTCCCCAAACTTTCAGGATGCCTTACTTTTTTTTAAAGTTAGAGTATTCCTCTACGTCCTCTGAAAACATGCCACCTGAGGTCTGGCTTTGGGAGTAACACAGGTGGACAACTTGTGGGCCTTGATGGACTTGTGGCTTGTGAGCCCATTTTTAAACTAAAATATTAATTAATTAGAAAGACTCATTTAAAAATTCACTTGGTGTATCTAGCTCAAAGTTCATCTCAGGAAAATCAAGAGAGTGGTTTTATCTTGCCCTCCTGTCATGTTTAGAAAAGATAGTGAGTGAGCGATGGACTTTTTGGTTTAAGGTAGTTGACACAGATCTGGTTTTAAGATACTAGGTTCTGACTATTCTTAGATGTAAAACATTTCAGAACTCAGACCCACAGACATAGAAAACAAACTATGGTTACCAAAGGGGAAGGGCTGGGGGGAGGGATAAATTAGGAGTTTGGGTTTAACGTGTACACACTGCTATGTACAAAATAGATAACCAACAAGGACCTACTGTGTAGCACAGGGAACTATACTCAATATTTTGTAATAACTTATTAGGGAAAAGAAGCTGAAAAAATATATATATATAACTGAATCACTTTGCTGTACACCTGAAACTAACCCAACGTTGTAAACCAATTATACTTCAATGAAAAAAAAATACTAAAAAAAAACAAATTTCGGAACTCTGTTCACTGTCTCAGGCAGATTTCTGAAGAGAGGTTCTGCTACTTGAGGGTTGCAACATGAAGAAAAGGCATACATGTGGCACCACATGTGTATCCACACATGCATATACTGACAAAAGTGTGCATATCCACACGTGTACAGACATATGTGCATACCCACACATGCAGCACACATGCAAACCTCACTCGTGTGTACACGTGCACAGTATGCATACGGTAGTAATTGATGCCTACATGTTTTAAGCGTAAGTTAGCTTTAATGAAACAAAACTAGCAACAAAAAATAGATAATGTTGTAGTCATAGAAACTTTTTATTTTTATAATCTGAAATCTTTCTATTCTGAACGTCCACTTCTTTTTCTTTAGAAAGAAAATTTTGCTGATGCTTCAGAGCAGGCAGTCTCTGTTCAGAGAAGTATGCAAGGTATGTCTTAGCAGAGTATGAGCAGCTCTCTTGTTCTCAAGCTGGAGCTGGCCTTTGGTGCATAAAAATAGATGCTGCCTGTAGCCTAATTTCACCACCCTGGAAGTTCCTGCAGCGCACAGTAATACTGGGTTCCCTTGGCTTCCTGAAGCCTCAAGCTCCCATTCATTCTTTCTTCTTTTTGACTTAAAGCTTGCTCCATATTAAAATGTAGGTGTACTTGGGAAAGGTATTGTCTTACTTAAGCTTAAGTCATTGATAGCTTTATTGAGTTTTAAGTGGAAGGAGGAAAGAGATGCCTGGAAAAGGGATGCCCGGTGCCTGCCTAATCTACAGATTTGGGGAGACAAGAAAGAGTTGCTTGCTTGTTTCTTTAGGTTCGTTATTCAGTGGTTTGATTTGTAATGGGACTCTTTAGTATTCCCGTGATCCCAAATCTCAAGCTTTTGATTTGATTTGGTTTTAAGACAGTCAAGCTTTAGATGGCTTATTAACTATGAAATGTATTAAACTTTTAACTTCATCCCAAATAGAAACTGTAAATAAATTACACCAAAAAGAGAAACAGTTTAATGTGCTGTCTTCTGAATTGGAGAAGTTGAGAGAAAATTTAACAGGTAAGAAGACGTCTCTACACATTAAATGTAGTAGGCTTCCTAGGATTTGAGATAATTTTAGTGTGTTGTTACAGCATATTACTATTCAGGCATAAATTCTTCACTCGTGTTATATTGTGATAAAATACTTGTTTGAGGTCTGTAAACCTTAGCGAATTCTCTCTGCCTTGTTTTCAAACAAGTCAGAATCCACCCCATCTCACTACTCCCCCTGCTATCCTTGATCCGAGTCAACCAGCATCTTTAATCGAAGCTGTAGTAACAGCTGGCCACCTGGGCTGCCTGCTTCTGCTCTGACCCCCTTCAGTCTGTTCTCAGCCCAGCAGCCAGGGGGATCCTTTCAACATCAAGTCAGATCATGTCACTTCTCTGGTCAGAATGGCCCAGTGGCTCCCATCTCACTCACAGTAAAAGCTGTGGTCCTTAACTGTCGTCAGGTCCGCTTATCTCTATGATTTCATCCTGTACTCTTCTTCCCCTTGTTCCTTCCACTGCAACCATATTGGCCTCCTTGGTGATACTTGATTGTCAAGCATGTTCCTGCCTCGGGGCCTTTGCGCTTGCTTTCCCCTCTGCCTGCATTCCTCTTCCCTCACTTCCCTCAGGGTTTTACTTAAATGTCACCGTCTCAGAGAGGCTCTCTCTAAGATTTTAACCTCCCCGACTCCTTCCTGACTCCTTTCTCCGCTTGTATTTTTCTCCCTCTTAGCACTTAACCACTATCTGTTGTACTATTTATTCTCTTTATTTATCTTGTTTATTGTCTGTCTGCTTTGCTAGAATGTAATTTTCATGAGAGCAGGGATTGCTATATGCACATATTCCCAGAGCAAGGCTTGGCATACAGGGTGTAGTTAATACATTTTTGTTGATTGTAACACAACAGTGCTATTTTTTTCTATATATATTCAGATATGGAGGCAAAACTTAGAGAGAGAGAGGAAAGGGAAGAACAGTTGATAAAGGCGAAGGAAAAACTGGAAAACGACATTGCAGTAATAATGAAAATGTCAGGAGATAGTTCTTCTCAGCTGACAAAAATGAATGATGAATTACGTCTGAAAGAAAGGTATGTATGAGTATTAATAAGAGCGCCTGCTTTGGGTTAGGCCCTCAAGCAAGGTCTGGGTGGGAGGAGAGCTGAAATCTTAAGGACTGCTAGGTTTTAAAGTTGCCTGAATCTCATTCTTTCTCTGTTATCGCAGTGTATTGCAGACTTTCTGGTGACTTGTAAAGAAAAGGTAGTAGTTTACCAATGGCAATAACATCTTTTACAGGCAGTTAAAAATATTTTTAGGGACTTCCCTGGTGGCCCAGTAGTAAAGAATCTGCCTTACAATGCAGGGGATGCGGGTTCGAACCCTGGTCAGGGAACTAGGATCCCACATGCCATGGGGCAACTAAGCCCATGCACCACAACTACTGAGCTCTTGCACCTCAACTAGAGAAGAGAAAAAAGTATACATATATTTTTAACCTATTTCAGTGGGATGATAGATAACACGTGTGAAGAGCTTATCACGTGCCACACGCTATGCTAACAGCTTTGTGTAGAGTATATTTTCTAGTTCTCCTAATTAATAATCCTCTGAGGTGAGTGTATTATTGTTCCTATTTTAAAGAAAAGGAAATTGAGGCTTAATGAGGTTAAGTAACTTGCCTGAGGTTTCGGATCTAGGTGGTCTGGTCCCAGAGCCCTTGCTGCTCTTCATCACTACACCCTACTTCCTCAGCGCTAAAGCTTCTTTTATCGTAATCTCTCTTCTCGTCTTTATTCTGAGGCTCTCGTTGCTTTGATTTTTTTTTTTCTTTTAATGGCTGCCCTATAAAAATCAAATGTTTATTTTATAAGGCAAAAACTTTTCGAGGACATATTAGCCCCGGTAGACTTCTGATTCTGAAAGCATTAATACTTGGCAGAGTTAGTTTATGTCGAGCCGTGCACTCAGGCACGGCTCAGCGTTGGTGGGTGACGGGCAGATGGGCCTTGGTTGGCCGACTGTGGCAGGCCTGCTGTGAGGTGGGCACAGCTGCCCAGGTGGTTGTGGCACAGAGCCTTGGAGAAGTTGCATTTCTGTCGGTGCTTATCCAGAGGCACCGTCCAAGTTTCCTTCCTGTTCTCCGGTCCATGAGCCAGCCTTTTCTCCAGGTTGATGGCCCTCGTACATCTTTGTGGGACCACGTGGTTCTCTTTGAGCTAGAACGTCACATTATTGTTATTTTCGTATCTTCTGTTCTCAAGCGACCCCAAAATGAGTCTTTGATAATCTAGTCTGCTAAAATTTGGAAACCTCGAAATACTTACCTCCTCTAATGTGCTTACTTTTCACTCATTTTTCCTTATTGATCTACTGACATAAAATAATAAATGTTCACAGTTAGAGGAGTAGTTACTCTAAGGTATTTGTAACCATCACAATTGTTAAAATTATTCTTCAGGACAAGTCAGTTTTTGTTTTTGTTTTTGTTTTTTAGCTTATTTCAGATGTTATTAATTGCTCATAACATTTATAATCATTAAGACAATTATTATTAATATTTTAAAGTACAACTCTAGAATTTAAAGTACTCTTTTGAAAAATCTGACGCCTTGTATTGAAACTTGTTCTAGAAATGTAGAAGAATTACAGCTAAAACTTACCAAGGCTAATGAAAATGCAAGTCTTCTGCAGAAAAGTATTGGGGAAGTAACTCTCAAAGCTGAACAGAGCCAGCAAGAAGCAGCTAAAAAGCATGAGGAAGAAAAGAAAGAACTGCTGAAAAAATTGTCAGACCTGGTAAGGAGAGAATCAGTGGGACTGTTGGCTGGCAGGGGAGGTTGAGGGGCAGAACAGACATGGCCAGATGACTCACTCCTGACTCGGGGTGTCTGCAGGAAAAGAAAATGCAAATGAGCCACAACGAGTGTCAAGAGCTGGAAGCCAGGTATGAAGAAGCCAGTTCTGAGACGCAGGCCAAGCATGAAGAAGTGCTGCAGAACCTCCAGAAGATGCTGTTGGACACAGGGGAGCGGCTGAAGGCCGCACAAAAGGAGAACAGTGACTTGCTGCAGGAGATGGAGGAGCTGAGAAGGCAAACCGACAAAGCCAGAGTACGTGGTGGCGAGAATCGTGTGGTCGAATTACAGTTTGCTTGCGTTCCGCGTCAAGGCTGCAAGGGGGCTTAGAAGGCAGCAGCACGTGGGACGGGTTCAGTGGCCGTTACCAGTGTCGGCCCTCAGAGTGCGTGGCAGGAGGGCGAATTACATGTCCTGTATCTTCAAGTGCTTTGTACCAGCCGCTGTTCCTTCTCAGGGAGGGTGATGGCTACAGGTCTTTCCCCCGAATGTACTGTGTGGCCACCACCCCCTACGCGGCTTGCTCCCCAGCTGTCATGAAGAGTCTGCTGTTGCCTGACCTCTGTCTGCCTGCCTGTAGTAGACTCTTTGTTGCGGGAAAGCATGTTCCTCTAATCTTGGCCATCTTGCTGCCACCTTGCACCAGGGTTAGGAGAGACATCTTGCAGAAAAGCAAGAGGCAGAGGCCATGTGAGGCAGGTGGGCAGGGAATGGAGCCTGGTTGGAGGAACAGAGCTCTTAGAGGATAAAGTAGAAGGGAGAGCTCTAGAGAGGGCTCTTGCATGTCCCCAGGAAGGCACTATGAGCTCATCAACAAGGAAGCTGGATTTAAGGGCTGTGAGAAAACATCCTACTGCTAAGTAGAGTAGAACTTGATACACTGATTTTCATTGTATGGTGTCAGGATCGTGTCAGTGTCCCAATATGTTTTTTGACTCTGGTAACATAATGAAGTTCAACCCTCCTACTCCCATCTAAATTGCTCAAAGAAAAGCAAATACTTGTCTTTAATTATTTTTAATGTGTCAGAGAAATGTTTATATATATATATATATATGAGTTTAGTAGACAGAAAATAGAAAAGAGCATACATAGGACTTGAAACAGAGCCCATTTAAAACTTATAAAATTAAGTGTAGCATGACATGTAATACATGTCATGTATAAGATGCCTAAATTTTCTTTATTCTACATGCTGTCCATCAAAGCTTTCTCTTTTCCCTGCGATGTGTCTCCAGGTTTATGAGCCATTTAACAACTGGATATAATTTCCAGAGTTTTTGTCTTTGTGGTTCCCTTTATCTGGACAGACTCTAGTTTTTTAGTGTTTCCCTTAAAATGTTGCAGCCTGACCAAACCACAGCATTCTAGTGGTTTGTGTGAAGGCTCATTAATTGTGTTTGTTGTTGTTGTTGTTGTTTTTATAAGGATCATTTGGTTAAAATGCCAGGATTGTTCCCCCTCCAGAGTTGTCTGGATCTCCGATTTCCGTGAATCTCAATGTTGTCAACAGCAGGGGCTCAACAGACTCTTTTGAGAATCTGATGAAACCTTAAGATATTTTCCCCAGGAAAGCTGGTATATGCACTCAACAAGTTTTAGATGAAACCTCAGGAGATTCGTGGAGCCCACAATGCTCCCATGTTCCCTAGTTTAAGAGCCAATGAACTATAGCTGTGCCGTCCAGTACAGTAGCCACTAGCTACGTGTGGCCATTTAAATCTAAATTAGTTCAAGTTATAAATTCATCCTCTCAGTCGCAAGCACTGCACGTGTGGTCCACCACAATGGACAGCGCAGATAAAGTCCATTTGTATCATTGCAGAAAGTTCTGGACAGCGCTGGTAGAGACATTGTGGTCAATTTACTTTATAAACCAATACACTTTTTTAAAGCCCATTTATTTTGGTTGCCAAAGACTAGAAAATTAGTCTGTATTTTTACTAAGTTATATGTAATATTGAAGTTAAATCAGTCTCAGGCCAGGTCCTTTAGTAAGTAAGGCTCTTCATTTAGTTTGAAAAGCAACAGTTTATAATACCTTGCTCTTCCTCCTCTTTTTTGGTTAAAGTATACTCACTTTTTGTAGTTCTTTAGATTGTGTTTTAAAAAATTCTATGAATCCCTTCTACAATAGAAACAATTGGATAATTGGAATGGCAGGAAAGAATTTCATGCCCTGACATCAAAGTCAACCTACTGTTTGTATCTTATAGGTGTCTATCAGGAATACTTCAAAAGTTGTTTCAAAGATAAACCAATAGATATATCAGCACTTTGCAAAGCTAAACTTGCTTTGCATTATCCTCTTATGGGCTCTGTTCATCGAGTTTCTTTCCCCTGTTATCCAGATAGTTTCTATGACATTTATTGTAAAAATTTTTTTAACTTTTATGGTTTAGGTTGCATTAAGTTATTCGGGCTTGCATTTGTCTGCTTGATTTCATTTTGTTTCCATTCTTTCCATCTTTTGTTTCTGTAGTCGCTAACTTACTTATTAACATCAGCCAAAAAAGAAATTGAACTAATGTCAGAAGAGCTGAGGGGTCTGAAATCAGAGAAGCAGCTTCTTGCACAGGAGGGAAATGCTTTAAAGTTAGAAAAAGGCTCACTTTTGTCAAAGCTTGTAGAGGTGGAGGCCAAAATAACTTTACTTCAGGAAGACCAACAGAAGCTATGGTCAGTAAACGAAACTCTTAATTTAGAAAAGGAGAAAGTCTTAGAAGAAAAGCAAGATGCTGAAAAGCTTTATCAGCAGGAGCAGCTCAATAAAGCAGCTTTGGCTGTTGAGAGAGAGAAATTACTTAAAGAAATCAATAACGCACAGGAAGAACTCTTGAAGATAAATATGGAAAATGAGTCTTTGCAGGCTTCCAAAGCAAGCTTGCAGGCACTCACAGAGGAACTCCAGTTCAGCCAAGATATTTTGATGGCTGAGTCTAAGAAGAATCTGGAAGAAAAAGATCACCTGGAGGATCATATCAAGAAGCTTGTAACTGAAAACCTTGCGTTGGCTGAAGATAAAGATGAAATTATTCAGAAGCTTCAGAGCTCCTATGAGGAGCTAGTCAAAGATCAGAAAAGCTTGGTGCAGGAGATGGAAAATCTTACAACTGAGAAAAAGTCAGCTTTGGAGAAACAGTCAGGTCTTGATAACATGTGCATAGCCTTAAAGATCGAAAGAGACCATCTCCTCCAAAACAGCAAAGATCTGCAGTTTGAGAAGGACATGCTGCTTCAAGATCAGGAAAAGCTGAATGCCAGCCTGGAGGCTGCCCTCCAGGTCAAACATCTGCTCAGCACGGAAGCCAGTGGGCTCCGCGCGCAGCTGCAGGAGGCCAGCAAGGCTCTGAGGGAGGCCAAGCTGGAGACTCTGCAACTTCAGGCCACAAACACAAGCCTCACCAAGCTGCTGGAAGAAATGAAGACCAGTCGGGAGATCACAGACTCCGAGCGCATCCAGCTTCTGCGTGAAAGAGAAACCCTGGCCTCGTCTGAGAGAAGGCTCTTGGCCAAAAAAGAAGAACTTCTAAATGAAAATAGGCTCATCACTGAAAAACTCAACAAATGCTCGGAAGAGGCTGCCCACATCGAGATGAACCTGAACGAGAAGATCACTTACCTAACTTCCGAGAAGGAGATGGTTTGTCAGAAAATCACTAAGCTCAAAAAGCAGCAGGATAGTCTCTTGAAAGAAAAATCTGTACTGGAAATGCAAAATACAGATTTACTTGCAGAAAGGGAGAATTCCATCAAAGCCATAGAAGACCTTAAAAAGAAATACGATCAAGAGTCTGCAAACAGAAGAATCATTGTGCACGAGAAGATGAAACTGCTTGGTAATCTCGATGCCCTGAAGAAAGAGCTTCAAGAGAGAAAAAAGGAAAACCAAGGACTCGCAGCCGCCAGGCGTGATCTCGCTTTGATGCTGAAAGAGGCTCAAAATGCCAAAAAGACTCTGGAGAAAGAACACGCTAACGTACTGCAAGCAAAGGAGAGTTTGAACGCTGAACTCAAGGCTTGCTGTTCCGAAAAGAACATCTTGCTGAAGGAGGGGTTGAACCTGCAAGAAGAGTGTCAGAAGTTAAATGAGAAGATCCACATGATGCAGCAGTCCCTAGTCCTGGAGAAAGAAGCCAGGACCCAGGACAAAGAGTCGTCCTTGTGTGAAAACAGCCAACTCCACGGGAGAGTGGTTCTCCTGGAGCAGGAGGTGGGGGAGCTGAGGGTGTGCACCAGGGAGCTCCAGTCCGAGAACTTTGTGCTAATCCAAGACAAGGCCAACTCAGAGCAGAAAGTGGCGGAGATTGTTAAGGAGAAGGAACTCTTGAGCGCAGAGACGGCTCAGCTGGCCGCCAGCATAGAGACTCTGAAGAGCGATTTTGCTGCCTTGTCCAAATCCAAGCTGGAACTGCAGGAGCTGCACAGCTGCCTCACCAAGATGCTGGATGACCTGCGGCTGAACCACGAGGTGACCCTGGCCGAGCAGGCCAGGGTGATGCAGGACAACAAGAACCTCCTGGCTGAGAAAAGAGAGATGATGCTGAAGAAGGACGAGCTCCTGAAGGAGAAGGAGAAGCTGGCCGAAAGCTACTTCATCCTTCAGAAAGAGATCAGCCAGTTGGCCAAAACCAACAGCCATATCTCAGTCAACCTCCTAGAATCTCAAAATGAAAACCGTATTTTGAGGAAAGACAAGAGCAAGCTCACTCTTAAAATTAGAGAGCTCGAGACTCTGCAGTCCTTTACGGTAAAGTGGGAGGTTCAAGTGCTGAGCACCTGGCCTAACCCTGTGCACTAACCCTGCAGTGGCTGAGGGATTTGTCTTTGTTTCCGAAGAAGGAGACCCACCCCATTTAATCACTGGCTTAGATATCTCAAGCTCTTTGTCACCACCTGAAAGGGCAACTCTTTACTAAATGTCTAATAGCAGTTGTCCCTCTCCATTAGAAAAAATTGCAAACTGTGAATAAAAAGGATAGATTTTTTTAATGTAGGGAGAATTTATTTGTGAAAAAGGCAACAGTGGTTCTTAAAGGCTTAAGAACAATAGTAAAATGGGCACATGTTAAAACAAAGTATCTTCTATGTGACTTTTAATTGTTTCATTGTGTCTCTTCATTTGGAATTGGAAGATTCCAGGGAAATCTCCACAGTTGGTAACAGGGAAGGTATAAAGGCAGAATTCCCATAAGCTTTATTAGACCACATGAAATTGTAATAAGCAAGTGCCTAAAAAGATTTTAATTCGCTTAGGTGATTTTTTTCAATATCTTATCAGCTAAGGATTTGTTTCCATATGCATGTTATCTTTTTTATTCACAGCCATGCTTATGTTCATTACCTACAGCTTCTCATCGACTTTGTCCTTCAGTGCTTCTCATTAAACGCTTGAGCCTTACACTGTAATTGCCCAAATAATTTTTATTTTTATTTGAGAAGTTCCCAACCTAAATCCCAAGTGATCTCAAAAGCCCCGAATTTGAGATAGCAAGAGTAGTATTTTAAATTTTTAACAATAAATATGATGAAGAGAAAATTCGGCCACATAAGGATGTTACTCTGTATTATTGCTAAGCATTTCTCTCAAACATAAGTCAGAATAGTGAGCACTGTTGTTAGTGGAACTTGGAACTTAGAAAATGTAGGTTTAGAGGGGTCTGAAAAAACACAAATTGCATATTACAGTTAGCCTGTTGAAAAAATGGCACAAAAAGGGTCTGTAACTTTGTTCTGCTTCGGAGTAAAGACCTTTGATGTCTTGGTCTGTCTGCTTCGGCATGGGGTCAGTGATTGGCTCGCCGTCTCTGTGTGATTTCCTTCACCACACAGACCCTGAGCCCTATGGCCTGAGCGTTAGTCACCTCCCCGGGTTGGTGAGGGGTGCCCTCATTTCTCACAGTGCTTTCTCATATTTAGGCTGCTCAAACAACAGAAGATGCCATGCAGATAATGGAACAGATGACCAAAGAGAAGACAGAAACTCTGGCCTCCTTGGAGGATTCCAAGCAAACAAATGAAAAACTGCAGAACGAAGTAATCAGATTTAAATGGCTTTTTGTACAAAGGACAGCTTACCGACTTCATGGAGTATTTGATCACTAACTCAGGATTGTTTATTTTTTGAAGTGTGGCCTTACACAGGTTGGATGTATGTTAGTGGAGTCGAACGTACACCGGGATGATAATATTAAATAAAGTGTATTACTTCATTACTTATTTAGTAGGATCAACCTTTAAAAAAGGAGGGGAAAACCCTAACAGCGTGGCTTTCTGTGATAATTGTTCAGTGATAGAACTAATGAGAGGAGGTACCGATAACATTCTCTAGCTTTTGTATTTTTTTATCTTAAATCACACATGCTTTTTTTCTCAACTTTCTCCCAACTTTGAGCCACTGAATTCCATCCCGCAGCCCTGAGTTTGACATAGGCCTTTTTCTTGGCCTAATTCAGTACTGGTTCCCTTTTGTCTCATTTTGAATCAGTCACTTCTGGGTCTTGGATAGATTTGCGGCCTCAAGATAATTTTGATTCTGTCCAGAAGTAGCATTTCTTATTCTTGCACCTTCCTTTGATTCCCAGTCCCCCCACCCCCAGCTCATACCAACCCTTTCTTTCTTTGGAAAGCTGTTACATAAATCTCAAGCAGATTGCTTCGCCGAAATAGTTTTGTGAAGTTTTGTAGAACTTGAAATGCTTTTTAAAGCGATAGTCAGGTAAGAGGTTAAGAAATTAAAGCCAGGGAAAATCCGGAGAGCCGCATTGAATAGCTGCTATAAAGATCAGACCTTCTCATGATGCAAGGTCAATGATTGAAATCCATAAAGACATGAACATTTTGAGATAATTATAGGGTAAATAAAACTTGACATAGAAAAGAGTATGTTTATAAAATTGATGACTAATAAGACCCTGCTGTATAAAAAAACAAAAATAAATAAATAAAAATTAAAAAAAAAAAGAAAAGAGTGCGTTTAGGAATTGACAGTCCTAACAGAAGAGGACATCAGCTGAAAATATAAAAGCATCAAAAATAATAGGTGATAACCAAAATTAGAAAGTAAAGTAAATGAGAAGATTTTAGGGAATGTCTCTAACCTTTGAAGATAGATTCAGGGAGAATTGTGTGCTTCTAAACCATACCCCTTGGTGTCTTGTTACAGCCAGAATACAGACTGGAGGAATCAGTTTTTGGACCCACTGAACATTCCATGAATCTGGAATGTTAGGGGGCATTAAAAGGGAGATGGTGGTGTTGAAACTAGCAAGACACTTTCTAGGGCTCCTGACTGGTAGCAGGTGACAGGACAGAAGCACCTTTGGCTGTAGAGATAACGATACACGTCCTAGAAAGCCAGCAAGGCGCCAGAAGCACACCCTGTGTAATGGATCACCCGTGAAGAGCTCCCCATCCTTGGGGGATGCACACCTCGAACTCCAGCCACCTGCCAGAGCCTGTGGTCGGTCACATCCCCACTCATTCTAGTAATGTGTCTGGCTTTCCCACCAGGGGCCAGGGCCTGTGGTTGGTCACATCCCCACTCATTCTAGTGATGTGTCTGGCTTTCCCACCAGGGGCCAGGACCTAGGCTGGCTGTGTCCCCCATGGGCAGGTGATGGGGCTGAATGTGAGTGAGTGGTTTTCAGTCTCACTACATGACCTTTTCCTTTTCAGATTGAAGTTGAGATGAATAACTAAATCTTTTCCCATCTACAAATATCCCAATAATTTTTATAATGAGGACCATAGAAGTTTGGTACTGACATTGAAAAATATCTTATCCTAAATGACTAGTCTTTGGGGAAGAAAGTGGTTTATTTTCATTCCAGAGAATTAATCCTTGCTGATGGCATGCCTTTGCAATTTCTTTTTGGTTTTTTTTTAAGATGGATTATACATGAATAGCAAGTTCAATGATAAATTTTGAGAATTGTATACAAGGTGAAAGAAAACTTTTGCTTTAATTTATGTAGCAATTTAGTTTGACATTTTGGCCAGGTGTACAGGACATGTCTGACTAAAGTAAGGGGGAGGTTGCAGTTTATAATAGACTTGATCATTTATAATCTCTTCACCCACGTGATCTTTTTGTTTGTTTGTTTGTTTTGCAAATGACTAATTTCACCTTTCTAATGCACCTTTTCATGAATGATTTGTCTATCCAGTCATGTGATTGGAAAATGAAGTAATTTCATCAAGTTTTTTTCTCTTGGTGTTTAAGTTGGATACACTTAAAGAAAACAACTTGAAAAATATGGAAGAGCTGAACAAATCAAAAGAACTTCTGACTGTAGAGAACCAAAAAATGGAAGAATTCAAGAAAGAAATGTAAGTTTACCTCCTTTGAGAGAAATTATGGCACTAATTTAAAATTGCAAAAGGGAAAACAATGCTAATTATTTTTAGAATACTTGACAAGTACGTAGTCAAAAGTAATAGTCTCCCTCCTGCCCCCCGAACGCTGTTGCAAACCCGAGAAGTCACCCCTGTAACGTTACACTGTGAAGTCAGAACTATAGCTAAGTTACAGGATCAAAATGAAATGTGTGCTGGCTGATGAGTTAGGACAGCTGGAATTCAAATGTGACTTGGTAAAGCCTTATGAAAATCCAAGGGGATCAGAGCTTTTTAAATTTTTTATTTTTTTTAATAAGTATTTTAATTAATTAATTAATTAATTTTATTTTTGGCTGTGTTGGGTCTTCGTTTCTGTGCGAGGGCTTTCTCTAGTTGTGGCAAGCGGAGGCCACTCTTCATCGCGGTGTGCGGGCCTCTCACTGTCGTGGCCTCTCTTGTTGCGGAGCACAGGCTCCAGACGCGCACGCTCAGTAGTTGTGGCTCACGGGCCTAGTTGCTCCGCGGCATGTGGGATCTTCCCAGACCAGGGCTCGAACCCGTGTCGCCTGCATTGGCAGGCGGATTCTCAACCACTGCGCCACCAGGGAAGCCCAGAGCTTTTTTTTTTTTTTTTTTTTTTTAATTAGTTTATTTATTTATTTAATTGTTGGCTGTGTTGGGTCTTCGTTTCTGTGTGAGGGCTTTCTCCAGTTGCGGAGAGCGGGGGCCACTCTTCATCGCTGTGCATGGACCTCTCACCATCGCGGCCTCTCTTGTTGCGGAGCACAGGCTCCAGACGCGCAGGCTCAGCAATTGTGGCTCATGGGCCCAGCCACTCCGCGGCATGTGGGATCCTCCCAGACCAGGGCTCGAACCCGTGTCCCCTGCATTGGCAGGCGGATTCTCAACCACTGCGCCACCAGGGAAGCCCGCCCAGAGCTTTTTAAAGTAGTATGATTACATGGTAGCTAATCTCAACATTAGGAAACATCAGACCCTCTGTGAATCAATCCCTCAAAACTCTTTCTATAGGGAAAAAAAAAAAAAGCATGCACTTTTGAGATCGTCAGTAGTCTTGATTTTAAGAGTAATCTAATCTTCTGGCGTGGAAATTAAAAGAGCAGAATTTTGGGAGACTCTTTCCAAACAAGGTTCACCCATCAGTCTGCTGCCTAGATTTCAGGCAGACAGGCTGCCCATGTTTCCTTTGTCAATACCACCTTTCGAGTTTGGATCTTATAATCATTGCAGGTGGTTATTTATCTGGCATTGTAAGTGACAGTTACAGAGTAGATTTCATTTTGCTTATCTGTTCTGAGAACTATACTGTATCAGCCATGTGAACCTAAAATTCAAAGCCAACTAATCTGGTGAACATTTGAGTATGTCCTTTGTTCTAGGTACAGTTAAGCTAGGAAGGATACAAAGGTGAATTGCATGTGGACCCTGCCATCCGAGGGTTTGTATTATTTATTTCCAGTTTTGATCAAACGAATAGATGAGATTCAAACACAAACAAAAGCACCAGTTCCAAACTGCTGTTCCCAAGTCACCATCCTCAATACTATGTGTTGATCAAGCTCGGATTAAATTAGTATACTATGTCTAGTTCTTCTGAGAGTTCTTAAAATCCTCCTAGAAATGATCTCATCTGAGCTGCTCATCTGAGGGGATGGACAGCTCACGACATTGATGGTGGATCCTTTTGTCAGTCTTGGTTTTAGTGATGTTTCTCTGGGTGGTGTTTAAACAGCTCCCAACGGTTCCTTTTACACCGATGTGTACGTGCACAGTTGTGGTGACCGGCCACCAGGAGAGGCTTGAATCTCCTGGTCTGCCGAAGGCAAAGGGCACAAATAGAAACGGTCACTGTGATAGGAAAAACGAATTCAAATCAGTTCAGAGAGGATGGGTTCAGCTACAGTTCAGGGTACCCCCCCCCCCCCCCCGCCACTCCCCGGTGACACAGTAGCTCTGCTCACCTGAGTGTCTGGAGCCCATCATCTGCATCACAAAGGCAGCTGGTGAGGGAGGATCTGAGCGTCGGGAGAAGATACCCTCACCACTCCCCCTCTGCCATCACCCCACTCTGAGCTCTCTGGGCCGTGCTGGGTAGTGGAGGGGTGGGACCAGAGGGGACCCAGCTGAGAGGTGGAATTCCTGTCTCCTGCAGGGCTATCTGGGCGTCTCCTGTAAGGGTCGTCACACTGGTCTAGCGTTAAAGTGTCACCCTCCTCACTCAGTCTCTCTGTCATGTCCCCCACCCCACTCCGTGTGGGGTGGTTTCACCCCTGCTGAGAGGGAAGCTCTTTCTGCGTGCCCTTCTTTGAACGACCCCATTGAATAAGGAAAGATCAGCCTCGGGCCCACGGCCGCAAGGGAGCGGGAGCAAAAGCCTGTGGGCCGCGCTGCCGTCCACCTCACCTGCGCCTTCCTCCCCGGGCCCGGTTCCCGGGTCTCTGATCCCTGAGCGGGGAGTTCAGGCCAGGGGAAGCCAGACCACAGGGCAGACAGGGCCTGCGCTGCTTCTGATTGTCCTGGCCCAGCAGGGCTGCGAGAATCGTGCCTTGTGCCAGTAACTTGGCCGGTCAAGGCCGGGGCTCTTAGCAGGACGGAGGGGCAGTGGGAGACACAGCGGTGACATACGTGGGAAGCTGCTGGAGGGAGGTGTGAGGAGTGGGTTGAAAGCGCCCCCCGCCCCCAGTGACTCATTGTTCCCTGCCTGAGACTTGGCCGCATTTCAGGGACCAGCTGATATAAATGTACTGTGTCATGAGAACAGTGCTTCTTAAAAAGAAAAAAGCAGTCCTTTTACTGTTCCTTAGTCTTGTTCCCCGGTGCTCCGAGCTAGGGAAGGAGCAGCTGTTTGTTTTTCGAGGTTTAGCACGTACCTGGGATCTTCATGGCCTCTAGAGCTTTTCAGGTGTTTCTCTTCACCTGCCAGGACACGTATGCAGACCCAGGAGTTCTAACAGGAGCCACCTCCTACAGAAACTTGCCCTCTGCCCTGGAATCCCAGCATTTGCAACTAAATGTTCATTTTCCTCTATGTCACTTACTCAACTGGTTTTAGGAAAACTTGATTTTGGTGAGCCAGCTCCTATTTTTAGTTGGAGAGAGAGAATAAAATGGTTTCTCTCTGGTGTGTAATTTTTGACTCTCAGGGAAAACGATATAAGCCATCTAATTTTTGCCTTTAATTACTCACCTGGCACAGTAATAAATCTAGAATATATTTAGCATGGTAATTAATAGGTTTATGATAGATTCCTAAGTAGAATGTCTGCAAGTCAATATTAGCAATGTTTGCCTCTCAGTTTTAAAACTGCGACAGTCTCCTTTTCTGTTGCAAGACATCTATCTTATAATGTAGAAAGAAAAGCATCTTTAAAAATTGTGAGAGGGCTTCCCTGGTGGCGCAGTGGTTGAGAGTCCGCCTGCCGGTGCAGGGGACACGGGTTCGAGCCCTGGTCTGGGAGGATCCCACATGCCGCGGAGCGGCTAGGCCCGTGGGCCACGGCTACTGAGCCTGCGCGTCTGGAGCCTGTGCTCCGCAGCAGGAGGGGCCGCGATAGTGGGAGGCCCGTGCACCGCAGTGAGGAGTGGCCCCCGCTCGCCGCAACTAGAGAAAGCCCTCGCACAGAAACGAAGACCCAACACAGCCAAAAATAAATAAATAAATAAATAAGCTTTCATTAAAAAAAAAAAAAAAATTGTGAGAATTATATTTGTAGGTATTTTTGGAATTATTCCTTAGAGTATGTCCAGAAGTTGGGCTGTTAGAGCCTCCTTCTTCTATGAAATGTACATATCCCCTCTGGTCTAAAGAAAAATTGAAAGAGGTGTTTCTATATTCAAATCACAACTGAGGTCTGTCTGCCAGTTTTAACTCCAGTTCTCTTGGTTCTACAACTTACTTGATTTGGGGCAAATCTTTTCACTTACCTGAGCTTCAATTTTGTCATCTTTAAAATATAAATAATAACATTAGCTTCCTTGGGCTTAGAGGATTAAATGTACATGAAATCATTTTGCAGGTTTTAAAACATTGAACAAGTATCATTTTTATAAATCTTAGGTCATCTTGATATTTCTTTGACTCCTTATTTTAATTTTCTTTACTGTGGGCTCTTAATAGAAACCAAGGATTTAAAAAATTTGAAAGGATGAAAATCTTTAAAAGAGAAAGAACAGGATCTTGAACTTATCTCTGACAGGCCACACAAATGCTGAAACCAAATAGCCCCTAATGAAGGTGGTGACCACTTGGGAATAAAAGGTTTGGCTTATGATGATTTCATCATAAGTAAAATCTTCTGATTTGTCAAGAGCTGGTGGACTTTGGCCAGAAGATGAACTTTAGCTGTAGTGCGCGTGTGTGTATGTGTGTGTGTGTTTGTGTGTGTGTGTGTGTTTTGATCCATAATTAAAATCAAGCCTCCCAGCTTTTGAATGACTAATTACCTGAAGCTAAAATTCCTTCTCAGTTTTTCTTCACTTGCTAAATAAACATCTCTGTAAAATGACAAATTTAATGTGCTGGGAGGATTTTTGTGTAGACATCTTCCCCTATATCTTCATGAGGTCGGCCCCGTAGGTATGTTATAGGTACGTGGAGAATTAAAAATCAAGAAAACTGAAGATGCCAAGCACTACCACCCATTAGACAACTGAAGTTAAAAATAGATGTGTTCATGCATCAGCAGATGGATTCATACCCAGATGACTTGATTCAGAATTCAGCCACGTATGACAGCTCACTAAATGGAATATAGCCAGCACAGACTTAAAATTCATAATTGCATCAAAACCTTCTATGGTATAAAACTAAAATTCAACAATCAAATAAACTGTTTTCAATGTCCACGTGTAAAGGATAATTTGGGATGTATATTTGCAATTAAGCTTAATAATGGGAAGATGTTTAATAAATACATTTACCCTGTTCACATTTTATATGCTGATATTCATGGTATAATATGGTTAGCAAGCTGTATTTTTATTTGCTTCTTTTAATTTCAAGTTAGCAGTATGGAAAGAATACAATCAAAATAAAACACTTGTTATGTAATTAGAAAACTGCATTTCCTTTGGGCATTTCACCTCTAATTGTCCTGAAAATATACCCAGATTCCCACCAGCACTTGATTCTGACAAATACTGGCAAATGGAACCACCAGATATGCACTTCTGCCAGAAAAAAAAAAAAAACAGATTACAG
This sequence comes from Eschrichtius robustus, assembly GCF_028021215.1. Classification (NCBI taxonomy): domain Eukaryota; kingdom Metazoa; phylum Chordata; class Mammalia; order Artiodactyla; family Eschrichtiidae; genus Eschrichtius; species Eschrichtius robustus. Next base: position 7,787,869 of record NC_090837.1, read on the forward strand.
ATTTGTACAGTTAGAATAGTGCCGTGGCAGCAAAGTAAATCACTTTATCAACATGATAGGTTTAAGTATAATTTTCTAATGGAAATAAGGGGAATACTGACCATTTCATCTGTCATTTATTTTAGAGTGACATTGCTTTTTTGTATGGGGAGTATTTAGAAGTGGGGTAAGTGTGGGTGATGAGAGAGTGGATGTAGTGTTTATCAGGTTTGAAAAAAAATGGAATACATGCGAGCAGCAGTCCTCCTCCTGAGAGGTTAAAGCCATTTGGCCCCTCCTGCATGTAGATAACGCTGCCTTCTGTTGTTATAGAGCCTATCAGGCACGTGACCCAGATATATTTTCCTTGGTGCTGTGAAGCTGGTCGTCTCCCACAGTTTCCTTGCCTGTCTTGTTTCTATGGTAACCCTGCACTCACTGTCCTTGCAGAGAAACCCTAAAGCAGGCAGCAGCTCAGAAGTCCCAGCAGCTTTCAGCACTGCAAGAGGAGAACGTGAAACTTGCCGAGGAGCTGGGGAGAAGCAGGGACGAAGTCACAAGTCATCAAAAGGTCAGTGGGCGTTGGGTGGGCATTCCCAGCTCGGCCACGCTGATGTCTGCTGCTGTGGGCAGGGCGCTCGGAGGCTCCTCAGAGAACGTGCTCGATGTGGTGGGGTGGTTCAAATGGGATTTCAAGTCACCTGTGTTACATGTCTCCTCGTTTTCAAGCGTGCTGCTGTAGGACTTGGGTAGGAGTGAGTTGACAGGTCCTTTAAAAAAAAAAAAAAAAGCTCTGGGAACTTGCAGGCAAGTAGAAAATAAGATCTTTATCAGATGATCTTATGGCAATGCATTTAAATGGATAGGGACAGTATCTTTTCCCTACTGCTTGGTTTCAAATTTTTTTTTCTCGATTTTTTTTTTCTTTCATCAAAATTAATTTTAAGAAAAAGGTTCCAAGAATACAGATTTGGTGTGAGGGTTGGCAGCTGTTTTTAAATAGGACTCTGCTTTTCTTTAAATTAAAAAAAATGTTTAAACATCTCCTAATGGAACTGTGTGTACATGTGCACTTGTGCGCATTGGTGTATGGAACGTGTGTTACACTTGGAATGAACGATAAGCTAACCACAACCCACTTGTTTCCGTATTTAAATTACAAAGGCTTCTGACAAGTTTATTAAACACTGAAGCAAAACTGATTTTAAAGAATGCTGTATTCTGCTTTTTATTCTTGAATCAAAACGCTAGACTGTTAGTCACATCTGACCTCAGAGCAGAAGTTCCAAAAAATGACATTTTTAAGAGAATTTTACTGTGTGGTCATTATTTCTTGCTTTGCACGTCAAGGGGAAAAAAAAATTTTTTTCCCAAGCATACTTTGCAAATTTTTTTTTTTTTAATAAATTTATTTATTGATTGATTGGTTTTTGGGTGTGTTAGGTCTTCATTTCTGTGCGAGGGCTTTCTCTAGTTGCGGCGAGCGGGGGCCACTCTTCATCGCGGTGCACGGGCCTCTCACTGTTGTGGCCTCTCTTGTTGCGGAGCACAGGCTCCAGACGCACAGGCTCAGTAGTTGTGGCTCACGGGCCCAGTTGCTCCACGGCATGTGGGATCTTCCCAGACCAGGGCTCGAACCCGTGTCCCCTGCATTGGCAGGCAGACTCTCAACCACTGCGCCACCAGGGAAGCCCCTTTGCAAATATTAATTCTCATTTGGATGGAGTAGATTGAGTGTCCATTGACGTGGTGCCATTTGTAGTGAAAGCGCTCTTCAGAGAGTTGATTTCATACTTGAAAGTCTTCATTAGAGCTTTCCACAGCTGCCTTACTTCACTGGAGAAATGGCCCATGTCTCCAGACTCCAGGCCAACAATGATGCTCTTGGTGATAGTAGCTCACATTCATTGGCTCTTATTTTACTGTGTGACAGGCACAAATACATGATAGCTGTCCTCTCGATCTTCACAATAGTTCCATGAGATGGCACTGTCATTACCCCCACTTGTAAAAGAGGAAGCGGAAGCCCAAAGAAGGTAGTAATGTGCTCAACCTCATTCAGCCAATAGCATGCGGAGATGTGTGTCATTTTCTGATTTGGGTCAGGAAAAGGATCAAAGGGGGTTGACGTAAATAGGGTTGCTGCACTCTGCTTTGGTCACTATGTGAGAAAGCGGGGTTCATGGAAAACAGAAGCCCTTTGACCAGATGAGGTTCTTTTCTTCCTGGCACAAACCAGAGCGTCTGAAACCCTGTGGGTACCTCTGACATCAGTGTGTCTGTAAGGACTTGCAAGGGAAGGATCTCGGCCAAGTGCCGAGTCTGTTGGTCTCCTTTTATCTCATCTCACTGAACGTCTTTGGAGGAGAGCGTGGAATCCACCAATGGGAAGAACACACAGAGGTCAGCCTCCTGTCTTACGTTGTGACCTTAACTGGACTGTTGATTACATTTCTTGTTTCTGTCACTCAGAACCGGAAAGACTAAGAGGGAAGCATCACGATTCCTCGGGCAGAGGTTTTCAGGGTTCCTCTCCATCCTCCAGCCCTTTCTCTTTTGCCTTGGTATTTGAATTACCTTCTTTTTTTTTTTTTTAATTAATTAATTAATTTATTTATTTATTTATGGCTGTGTTGGGTCTTCGTTTCTGTGCGAGGGCTTTCTCTAGTTGTGACAAACGGGGGCCACTCTTCCTCGCGGTGCGCGGGCCTCTCTTGTTGCGGAGCACAGGCTCCAGACGCACAGGCTCAGTAATTGTGGCTCACGGGCCCAGCTACTCTGCGGCATGTGGGATCTTCCCAGACCACGGCTCGAACCCGTGTCCCCTGCATTAGCAGGCAGATTCTCAACCACTGCGCCACCAGGGAAGCCCAACCTTCTTTTTGAAAAGGTTTTGGGACTAAAACTTTGAAGCTCAGTGACTTTGAAGAATGTTAGAAAACAGCACCTGCAAGAAACAACCAGGGCAGTGACGTCCCTTAAAAGCAGGGGTTATTTTGCCCTTTGTAGGGCCCTGTGTTTTACTCTGGAGAGAGAAGCAAGTGGCTGTGAACTAAACCATGATAGGCTGCGACGCTAGAGATTGTGAACAGCGATGGTGAACACCAAGGAAGACTGCAGATACTGCTTCCCTTGACGTGTACACGTTTCAAAAGAGTGGAGAGAATCCCCCCATTTAAAATAACTTAGAAGCAGCCTTGGCTGAAGAAGACTGATTAATTCATCGGCTCTTATTACTCTTACTACATAATCTCCAAGAGTCTAGAGTGCTGCTTACTTATGTAAAATCACAAATTTCCACTTTGTTACTTGCTGCAGTTGAGCCAAACTATTGATCAACTTTGTTCAGAAATATACTACAGAGTTTGGCAGAAACCCTATTTTAAAAAAAAAAAAAAAGAATTTTAATTGTAGTACTATAGACATAGTCAGTGTTTCATTCTAAAGTGAAGACAGTGGAGGACTGTGGTCCAGTGGGTGAGGCTCTGCGTTCCCAATGCAGGGGGCCCGGGTTTGATCCCTGGTTGGAGAACTAGATCCTGCATGCTGCAGCTAAGACTTGGCGCAGCCAAAATAAGTAAGTAAATAAATAAATATTTTAAAAAAATAATAAGGTGAAGACAGTAGAGACTAGATTGACGTGGGACAGATAAACACTGACCCGGGACCCGAGTTCCATCCCGGTCCCTTTGCTCAGCAGCACCACATTCGCTGACCATGTACTGAGCGGATTGCTCTGCCGTTGTTTCACAGAATCATCACCACATACCTGAGACAGTAAGGTTATTTTGTAGGATGGAAGGAAGCTGAGGCTCAAAAATGAAGCGGTTCACCAAGGACACAGAGCTAGGCAGCGGAGGAGCCGAGATCAGAACTCGTGTCTGACTAACTCGTAAGCCTGCTTGCCTGCTCCTGTCCCTTACTGAGAATAAAACTTATTTCTATGTACTTCATAATTATCGTTAAAATTAAAAAAAAAAAAAACCCTCTGAGCTACGAATGGGGTAGGTGGGGTCAAACAGTACTATAAAAATATACTTTCAATTCTACTGTTACTTTTTTTCTGCCTCAAATATTTATTTTGCTTAGAAAACCCATGAGATTCCAGAATCTGTTCTGCATCTTTTTTTTTTTTTTTGACCTCGCCGCGTGGCATGTGGGATCTTAGTTCCCCGACCAGGGATCGAACCCACGCCCCCTGCATTGGAAGCACAGAGTCTTAACCACTAGAGTGCGAGGGACATCCTATCCTGCCTCTTAAGACTCTCACTGGGAATGTGGGCTAAGGATTTTGGTTTCCTTGAGAAGCCATCTTCATGAAGAGGGCTATTTCATTTCCTGTTTGTCATTTGGAAGTCAGATTATTTGTTGAAATAAAAGAATCCCTGCTCCCCTGTGACAGTGGTTTTGTAGAGCATTCTCTCTATCACCTTAAAAGGTGATGAAGGAGTTCCGAAATTAAGAGGGCCAACAGTGAGCAGGACTGGTTGGTCAAAGGTGGGGAGTGATGGTAGCTTCTGTGCTTTCTTAGAAACCCTCGTCTGCCGTGATTGGCAAGCGGGTGCCATGTCCCCCGGGGGGAAGTGTTTGAACAGTTGTGGGGCTTACCTGCTGGCTGGCAGCCCTCCAGGGTGGAGCTGGCTAAGCCACAAGCAGAGCCCCTATCAGACACTCTCCTTTCCTCTCTAAGTCCCCTTTACCCAGTAGGGTTTTTCATTTTAAGAGGGGAGGGCAGTGACAACCAGCATCAGTTAGGGTTGTGAGAAGCAGAAGTGTTGGAGTTATCTGGCATCGCCTGTGACAGAAATCTTCATAAAATGTCACAGAGGGTGCCTCGTCTTTTAAAAGAGGCTATATTAGATTGAACATACGAAATAGCTATTGTTGTGCAATTTCATAGGGTTCAACCTAATAGCTCACGTAATTTAGTTTTTCTTATGACTGATGGTTTTGAAGATTGTCATTATAATTGCTGTTGACGGTTTGCCCTCACACTGTTTCCTTCCTGATGGCCTGACTGGTTTCATGCTGCTTTGGGTTGGTTTTGGGGATGTGTGTGTGTGTGTGTGTTGTGTGTGTGTGTTCAAATACACGTAACATAAAATGTACTGTTTTACCCATTTTACATTGTACGATTCAGCGGCACTTAGCACATTCACAGCGTTGTGCGACCATCACCTCCGTCTAGTTGCGACATCTTCATCGCCCCGAAATGAAACTCCACTTAAGCAGCCACTGCCCGTTCCTCCCTCCTCCCAGCCCTTGGCAACCACTAATCTGTTTTTTTTACCCCGTGGATTTGCTCATTCTGGATATTTCACATAAATGGCATCATACAGTCCATGTCCAGTTGCGCCTGGCTTCTCTCACGGAGGATAATGTTTTCGAGGCTCATCCATGTTGCAGCCTGTGTCAGAACTTCATACCTTGTCGTGGCTGAGTCGCATTTTATTGAAGGAATAGACCACGTTTCATGTATCCGTTTGCTTCAGGCGTCTCAGTCTCTTTCTCCACTCAGACGGCCACCCGTCCCTCCTGAAGCCTCCACCCCTGCCTGGAGCCGCTGCGTCTCACCGCCCCTTCGGGTCTTCCGCGGGTCGGGATCCTCGTTTCTAAATCTCGCCACACTCTTCACACTTGCAGCCCTATCTTCTCAGCTTATCTTTACTTCCAAACTTTTAAAGTTTGTCTTCTGCCTTATTTCTCACTCCCCTTTCCTTCCCCGTCCGTTGCAGTCGGCTTCCTGCCGCCCCAGCGCACGCCGGCAAGGACTCTGGCTTGAGCGGTGGCTTCCGTGCGGCTGCGCACGCGCGGCTCCTTGCACGCTCTGTAGACGGTGCGCACCACCATCCGCGTTGCGACGCGCCTCCCCTGGCTTCCTCCACACCTCACGTGTCTCCCGCATCTCCCGCCACACCCCGTCCCTGGCCGTGTGCCTGTCTGCTTGTGCATCTCTCCTCCTCCTCCCCTACTCGTGCACTTTTTCCCTCACCGCTGGAGGCCCGTGCCGTGTCGTCACCTCTCGTCTGCAGGTGGCCGCTTCCTTCCCCGGTCCGGGTCGCAGTCTCCTCGGCTCTCTGCGCGTGACCCTCGGAGCCGGGTATGTGGTCGACTCAGGCTCTCTCCCCGCACAGCTCGGAGACAGTGGGCCTCCTAGAGCAGGACATGCAGGTTTAACGAGTGAATGAATGAACGGGTGATGAAATGACTATCTCATCTTTAGCCAGGCCCTCAGGTCCCGTTTTACAGCATAAGATATGGAGACTGTGTGACTGCTCTTTCTGCTTTCTTCCCGTCCACTTACTTCCAGTTTCATGGCTCTGTTGCAGAGCTGCGGTTGCCAAAAGACGATCACCACACGAGCGGGACGTTTGCTCTGTGTGGATGGTGGACTGTACAGTGAATTCGGGCAGGGTCACGTGGTGTCAAGCTTAATGGAAACCGTGCAGAGCATTATTTCTTATAGAGAATACTAAAAATAATCAGAATGATGTGAGTTCTTCTATAGAAACAGTCACCTTAGGGAGTCACTTTTGAAATGTCTGATGTATCATTCCCAAACCTCACATGTATTCTCCTCTGTGAGGGTTGCAGATACACTGAACTGCCGCTATGGGAATAGTGCTGGTTTTTCCCCTGGTTATTTGCAAAATGAGGTCATAGTTGGCTTATGGAAACTGGACAGATATGAGATGACTCAGTAACTGTATTTCATCAACACCTCTTCCTAACAGAGGTTATAACAGATGCAGTATACAAAAAACTGGGGTTATCATCTAAATTGATCCTTGAATCATTGCCTGCCTTTTAAATAAGCCTACATTCCCAGACCTGAATGTTTAGAAAGAAAACGCTGTTTTTAGCTTGTGGTATTTTATTTTGGAAAAGTAGTGATCATCGGCCATCAAATTTTAATCTGGAGTTGGGGTGGGGTGACTTCCGGGCGAGTAGGGCCAAGTGAAGCTGGATCACAGAATCTCTCTCCCGCACGCGCACGATACCTAGTGAAATGAACACACTTTTTCGACTGTTAAAAACACCTTCAGGAAAATCCAGCAAAGCCAATCAAGTTCATGCTGTAAACACTGAAACTGACAACCAAGAAAAGAAACAAAATTGTGGTGTGACTCTGTTTGAAACTGTGTCCACCGGTGGTAAGAGAAAGGAAAACAAATAGCAAAATCCCCAGAAATTTCCCTCTAATTCTCCCCATCCCCATGCCCAACCCAGTTTGGAGAAAATTAGCCTGAAGAAGTGAGTAGGCAGTCAGGGAAAAATCTTTGAGGCCAGAGGTGCTTCTGCCACCCAGCACTCTACCAGAGCAGGAAAAACGGCTAGTCGTCATTTTCCATAGCTGGTCTAGCCGACAGGGTGGCTTAAGTAAACAGGGGTGGGTGGGAATGGGTGGGTTTTTACTCAAATGATGATAAGTTCACAGGTAGGTAGTCCCCGTGGGTCCAGCCACTCAAGGATGTCCTCCGGGAACCCTGCCCTCCCTCTCTGCTCTGCTGCTGTCCTCAGCAGATAGTTTTCATCCTCTCAATCTCAGTGGCTCTTACACCCCCAGGCATTGCAAAACTCTCCGGGAGGAAGCAGGCAGAAGGACAAGTGGGGAAAGGCAGAGGGCTCCTCTTTACATCGTTTATCTTTTCATTTGGAGAGGACAATTCAGATCTCTGTAATAGTGTCACCTCCAACCACGAGTGAGGCTGGATTCCTCCAGGAAGGGAAGGAAACAGAGGAGGTGAGAGTAGACGTTGAAAGAGCCAACTTGTAATATCTGCCTGGAGCTGAAGCTGAGCACACACTCCTTCAGGAATAGAGTGGCCTCTTTTCTGATGCAGTAGATGAGATGCAGGACACTGAAGGGAAAAGCTCAGAGACAGAGCTCCAGCAGATCGTATAGTCACCCGAACAGCACTCTGCCCACCCTCGCCCCAGGGCCCTCTGGCTACAGACATATATAGACTGCAATGCCCGATTTTTCAGTTGTAGCTTGGAGGTCTCAGATAAAGTAGGAGGGGCATAAAGGAAAATTCATTTACATTACATGTGAGCAAATAGAAGGTCTAGGTAGAGCTGCCCAGGGTAAGATGAACAATTGACTACATACTGTACCAAAAGAGGAAAGAAGAAAAGAACCTAGAAATCCAAAGAGAGATGAGGGATTCAGGCCATGAGAAAACATTACCTAGAGTAAAATATTGCTTTGTGTTATATAAAAGCTTAAGTGATGTAAATAAAACAGCTGTTCAAAGAGAAGATGGTAAAATGACACAAGCTGAACAGAGAGAGGAAAGAGTTAAGGAAACAAATTGAAGACCAAAACCACACCGTATCAGAACTGGTAAATACATCAGAAACAGACAGGGACCTAATGAACGTTTCTGAAAATATACAGAGAATTCTTCAGGTCCCCAGGCAGAAAAAGCAGATTCCTTATAAAAAGGAGAAAAAATAGCCCACTGCAGCTGCATTCAATGCCAGAAAAAAAACCCAAAAAACATAGTGCACTGTTTCCAAAGTTCTAAGGGACAGAAGATATGATTAGGAGCATCATATCCAAGCAATTATTATTCAGGTAAGAAGACAGGTGTTTCCAAACTTGAAAGAACTTAGAAGCTATAGCATCTATGAGTCCTTCTGGAAAGTAGCTTACTTACTGGTAAAATTTGGCCAAGCAAGACATGACTCAATATACAGGACTTACTAGCTCAAGAGAAGCCTGGCAAAGGAACTGGAGGTGAGCACTAAATCCAGGTAAATAGACAGCTAAGCTAACAGTTTAGGGAATCACAGATGAGGAACAGAGTTGTGATTTTAACTTTTTATTTGGAAATCATTTCAAGCTTTGCAAAACGTTGTAAAAATAAAACACAGAGGGCTTCCCTGGTGGCGCAGTGGTTGAGAATCTGCCTGCCAATGCAGGGGACACGGGTTCGAGCCCCGGTCTGGGAAGATCCCACATGCCACGGAGCAACTAGGCCCGTGAGCCACAACTACTGAGCCTGCGCGTCTGGAGCTTGTGCTCCGCAACAAGAGAGTCCGCGATAGTGAGAGGCCCGCGCACCGCGATGAAGAGTGGCCCCCGCTTGCCGCAACTAGAGAAAGCCCTCACACAGAAACGAAGACCCAACACAGCCATAAATAAATAAATAAATAAATAAAATTTTAAAATTAAATAAATAAATAAATAAAACACAGAGTGCTCATGTAGGCTAAGGATTGGTTTTTACCTAACCACAGTGCGGCTGTCAAATTCAGGAAGTTGAACACTATTATCTAATGTATGGGCCCTATTCCTGTTTAGGCAGTTGTCGTGATATCCTTTATATCAATAGTTTTTGTGGGGTTTTTTTCCCCCCGATTCAGGATCTAGTCCAGGATCATGCGTTCCATTCATTGACTCAGGTCCCTTTAGTTGTCTTTATCTGGAATGGTTCTTCTGCCTTTGTCTTTTATGACTTGACTTTTTTGAAAACAGGCCACTTATGTTGTATAAAATCCTTCATTTTGGGTTTGTCAGGTGTTTCCTCATGATGGTATTTAGGTTATTCATTTTTAGCAGGAAGACTATATAAGTGATTACCATTTCCTGCCCGGAGGCAGGTGATGTTGCTTTATCCCATTATTGGTGATGTCAGTTTTGATCATTTAGTGAAGGTAAGTTTAAAGCATTTGCAAGACAAAAAGAAAAAAATCAAAGACAAAGGAGAAAAAAGAAAAATATACAGAGAGAATATGACTAACAAAATTTGAGGTGATAGAGTTGAAAGAACGTGGAAGTATGCAAGCCTCCTCATCTTTTATATCAGGGTGATGTTTGATATTATTTAAAATTAAAATTAACTTACACCTAAGAAAATGATATTAACATCTATGTTTTTTTAAAAATATATTCTACTTAAAAATTTTACAAAATAAATGTATAAACCTAGTGGGAGTTCTTAGAAAGGAATATATCTTTGTGGTAAAGAACATTTTTCTGCCCTCAGCCATTTTCTTTTATTTACTTTGATTTTTCTTTCTCCTGTTAAATTCAAGTCAAATTAAATTTGCTTTTGTCTCCCCTCTCTGTCCTTCTTGCTCTGTGTACATGGAGAAGTCTGTCTGTCTGTGTGTGCGAGGAGAGACAGCTAATGTTCACTGTTTCTTCTCTGAAGGGGCTTGTCCACAGAATTGACTAAATCCTCCTCTTCTTTCCTCCCCATTACCTTCTCCACTTCCAAGAGCACGAGTCTGTGTGGGAGGCGAGACTAGCGATCCGCAGACACAGGGGATGGGGATGTGTCTTGTGCTGTCAAGGTAGCGCCGCTATTTTGGACCTCAGAACACTTGCTCCGAGAAGAGGCTGAAGTCGCCCACACGTGAACCACTTCCCTGGGGAAGTCGGTGAGAAAAGCAGCAGCTGAGCGCCAGCTCGCTCAGACTAGCTGAGCAGAGAGTTCCTCCGGTGAGAGCCCTGGCTCCTCGGCGTCACTGCCAGCTCACACCCGAGGACAGCACCAGCTTACCGGCTCTCTGACCCCGTCGTGTACGCGACACGTAGTTACTGAGTGCCTACTGTGTGCCTGCCCGTGCTCCAGAAACGGAGGAGACAGCGGTGAACAAAACAGAAAACTGGTCGTCCTCCCTCAGTCAAGTGGTCTGTGTAATGGTTCCGAACTTCAGCACATCCTTCACTTCACACAAGCTAGTATTTTTATTAGGTGATAGATTGAAGACAAATTACCCACCATGTTTATTGTATTATGAAACAGTTTTGTGGATAGATCAGCTGTGTGAGATTTTCTGGTCCAGAGTTCCCCAAATCATGGTCACTTGTATACTGTCTTCACTGTAATGTTATCTTCTTAATATTTTTCTGTAAAATAACCCTCCCTTTTATTCAGCCTTTTATTACAAAAAGTTTCAAACACGCACAGAAGCAGAGTGAGCAGAACAGTGAATCCCCATGTGCCCCACTCCAAAGGCAGTCAACTCTTGGTCACTCTTGTTCATTTTTTTTTTTTTTTGGCCACGCAGCCTGTGGGATCTTAGTTCCCAGACCAGGGGTTGAACCCGCACCCCCTGCTGTGGAAGCACGGAGTCCTAACCACTGGACCCCCAGGGAAGGCCCAGTCACTCTTGCTTCAATTCTACTCTCACTCACCCTCCACTCCATCATAGATCAATTTGAAGCAAATCCTAGAATACTGTCATTTTATCTGTAAATATCTTTGTACCTCTAAAAAATAAAATTATTTATCCCCCCCTTTTTAAAATAAATTTATTTATTTATTTATTTATTTATTTATTTATTTATTTATTTATTTTTGGCTGTGTTGGGTCTTTGTTTCTGTGCGCGGGCTTTCTCTAGTTGTGGCGAGCGGGGGTCCACTCTTCATCGCGGTGCACGGGCCTCTCACTGTCGCGGCCTCTCTTGTTGCGGAGCACAGGCTCCAGACGCGCAGGCTCAGTAGTTGTGGCGCGCGGGCCCAGTTGCTCCGCGGCATGTGGGATCTTCCCAGACCAGGGCTCGAACCCGTGTCCCCTGCATTGGCAGGCAGATTCTCAACCACTGCGCCACCAGGGAAGCCCAGAACCCTTTTTTTTTTTTTTTTTTTTTTTTTGGCCATGCTGTGTGGCTTGCGGGATCTTCGTTCCCAACAAAGAATTGAACCCGGGGCCCACAGCAGTGAAAGCACCGAGTCCTAACCACTGGACCGCCAGGGAATTCCCTATTCCTTTTAAATTGTAATGTTATTTTAAAATTAAAAATAATCATACATGTTTGTAACATGAAACAATACAAATACATACCATTTCAAAGTTATTACTCCTCCCATTGTTGTTTCATCGAGGCAACATTATAAATGGTTGGGTGTACCTTTCCATACTGCTCTTCATGTGTGTAACAGCATATACATATAGTTTGTTTTTTACAAAAGCAATATTGTATACACTACTCAAACTCACCTTTTTCCCCCGAAGTTATATTTATTAAGGTATAATTTACGGGCTTCCCTGGTGGTGCAGTGGTTAAGAATCTGCCAGTCAATGCAGGGGACACGGGTTCGAGCCCTGGTCCGGGAAGATCCCACATGCCGCGGAGCAACTAAACCTGTGCACCACAATTACTGAGCCTGCGCTCTAGAGCCCGCGAGCCACAACTACTGAGCCCGCGTGCCACAACTGCTGAAGCCCGCGCACCTAGAGCCTGTGCTCTGCAACAAGAGAAGCCATCGCAATGAGAAGCCTGCACACCGCAGCAAAGAGTAGCCCCCGCTCGCCGCAACTAGAGAAAGCCTGCGCACAGCAACGAAGACCCAACGCTGCCAAAACATAAATAATAAATAAATTTATAAAAGAGAAGGTATTAAAAAAAAGGTATAATTTACATAAAATTCACCCTTCATAGGTATATGGCTTGATGAGTTTTGACATATATATATAGTCATATAATTTACCCCGAAATCAAGATTTCCTTCACCCCCAAAATTTCTCTCATGCTCCTTTTATAGTCAATCACTTCCCAATCCCTGAAAACCATTTCTCTCTTTTATGGTGCTATAGTTTTGCCTTTTCTAGTAGGTAACATAAATGGAATCAAAATAGTATGTAACAACAAAATATTAGCAAATTAAACCCAACAATGTTTAAAAGGAGGAATGATAGATTTAAAACAAATTACTAGCGTGTGTGAAGAAAAATACTAGCTTGTGTGAAGTGAAGGATGTGCCGATGTTCGGAACCATTACACATACTCCTGCTTTTGTAGGCTCAGTCAGACCACTTGACTGAGGGAAGAGCAGCAGTTTTCTATTTTGTTCACCGCTGTCTCCTCCATTTCTGGAACATAGTATATAATTCCTCGACCAAGTAGGATTTATCCCAGAGATGCAAGGCTGGGTTCAGCACTTGAAAATCAGATAATGTAATCTATCTCATCAACAGACTAAGGAAGAGAAGCCACAAGATCATATCAGTAGATGCAGAAGAAGCATTTGAAAAAGCTAATACCCATTGTGATAAAATCTCTCTGCCAACTAGGAATAGAGGGGAACTTCATCAACCTCATAAATAATACCTACAAAAACTACTGCTAACATCATACTTAGTGGTGAGAAATTCAAAGCTTTCTTTCTAAGATAAGAAACAAAGCAAGGATGTCCCCTCTCACCACTGCTTTTCGACATCGTACTGCTAGTCCTTGCCAATGCAGTAAGAAAAGGAAATAAAAGGTATACATATTGGGGAGGAAAAAATAAAACTCTTTGTTCACAGATCACGTGACATAGAAAATCCAAAAGAATGACAAACTCCTGGAACTAGTAAGTGATTATAGCAAGGCTGCAGGATACAAGGTTCAGTGTACAAGAATCAGTCACTTTCTTATATCAAAGCAATGAACAAGTGGAATTTGAAATTGAAAACATAATACCATTTACGTAAGCAGCCCCCAGAATGAAATACTTAGGTAAAAATCTCACAAAGTATGTACCAGGTCCATCTGAGGAAAACTACAAAACTTTAATGAACAGAATCAAAGAGCTAAATAAATGGAGAGATATTCCATGTTCACAGATAGAAAGACTCAATGTTGTCAAGATGTTGGTTCTTACCAACATGATCTGTAGATTTAACACAATCCCAATCAAAATCCCAGCAAGTTATTTTATGGATATTGACAAACTGATTCTAAAGTTTGTATGGAGAGGCAAAAAGACCCCAAATAACTCAGTATTAAAGAAGAACGAAGTTGAAGGACTGACACTACCCAATCTCCAGACTTAGTATAAAGCTACGATAATCAAGTACAGCAAAAGAGTAGACAAGTGGGTCAGTGGAACAGAATCAAGCGCTCAGAAATAGACCCACATAAATATAGGCAGTTGATCTTTGACAAAGGAGGAAAGGCAATACAGTGGAGCAAAGATCATCTTTTCAGCAAATGGTGCTGGAGCAAGTGGATACCCATATCCAAAAAGTGAATCTAGACACAGATGTTATGCCCTTTATAAAAATTAAGTCAAGATGGATCATAGACCTAAATGTTAAGTGAATAACTATAAAACTCTTAGAAAATAACGGGAAAACCTAGATGGCCTTGAGTATGGAGGCAACTTTTTAGATACAACCCCAAAGACATGATCTGTGAAAGAAAGAATTGATAAACTGAACTTTCTTAAAATTAAAAACTTCTACTCTGTGAAAAACAATGTGAAAAGAATGAGAAGACAAGCTGCTGACTGGGAGAAAATTTTTTTACAAAAGACACATGTAATGAAGGACGGTTAGCCAAAATATACACAGAACTTGTAAGACTTAAGAATAAGAAAATGAATAGCGCAATTAGAAAATGGACAAAAGACCTTAACAGACACCTCACCAAATAAGACATGTAGATGGCAAGTAAGCGTATGAAAAGGTGCTCAGTATCATATGTCATTAGGGAATTATAAATTAACAGTGAGATAATACTACACACCTATTAGAATGGCCAGAATCCAAAACTCTGGTAACACCAAATGCTGATGAAGATGTGGAGCAACAGAAATTCTCATTCCCTGCTGGGAATGCAAAATGGTACAGCTGCTTTGGAAGACAGCTCAGCAGTTTCTTACAACACTAAACGTACTCTAACCATATGATCCAGTAATTGTGCTCCTTGGTATTTACCCAAACGAATTGAAAATTTATGTCCACACAAAATCCTGTGCATGGATGTTTACAGCAGGTTTAATCACAATTGCCAAAAACTTGGAAGCAACCAAGATGTCCTTCAGTAGGTGAGTGGATAAATAAACTGAAGTACATCCAGATGATGGAATGTTACTCAGCACCAAAATGAAATGACCTATCAAGCCATGAAAATAGATGGAGGAACTTTAAATGCATATTACAAAGTGAAAGAAGCCAATTTGTAAAAGCAACATACTGTATGGTTCCAAAGATATGGCATTCTGGAAAAGACAAAACTATGGAGACAAAAATATAGTGGTTGTGAGGGGTAAAAGGGGGAGGGAGTGATGAATAGGCAGAGTACCAAGGGTTTTTAGGGCAGTGAAACTAAACTATACATGTCTTTATCCATTTGTCAAAACTCGTAGGATATACAACACCAAGAGTGAACCTAATGTAAACTATGGAAATTTGGGTGGTAATGATGTGTCACTGATTGTAACAAATGCACCTCTGTCCTGTGGGATGTTGATAGTGGAGAAGGTTGTACATGTGTGGGGACACGGAGTTATGGGAAATCTCTGTACCTGTTGTTCGATTTTGCTGTGAACCTGAAACTTCTTTAAAAAAATAAACTGTATTAATTGAAAAAAAAAGTATGTAACCTTACGCATAATAACATTAAATGTAAGTGAATTAAACGCTGATTAAAAGGCAGACATTGGCAGAATTAATTTTTAAAAAGCATCATCTAACTATATGCTGCCTATAAGAGACACAATTTAGATTCAAAGACACAGTGGATTGAAAGTAAAAAGATGTAACAAGATATATCATACAAATAGTAACCAAAAGCAAGCTGGAGTGTCTATACTAATTATCAGACAAAGTAGACTTTGAAGACAAATATTGTTACTAGAAACAGAGGAAGAAATTTTATAATGGTAGAAAGATCAATCCCTCAAGAAAATACAACAATTACAAATATATATGCAACTAATGGCAGAGCCCTAAAATACAGAAAGCAAAAACTGACAGAATTAAAGGATGAAATAGATAATTCAGCAATAATAGTTGGAGATTTCAGTATTCTATTTGATTAATGGATAGAACAACTAGACAGAAGATCCACAAGGAAATAGAAGACTTGAACATCAGCTAGGCCTAACAGTCATCTTTAGATCACTCCATTCAACAATAGCAGAAGACACATTCTGCTCAAGTGCACGTGGAACATTCTCCAGGGTAGACCATATGCTAGGCCATAAAACAAGTCTCATGAGGTCCTGCAAAGTATGTTCTCTGACCTAGAAACTAGAAGTGATAACCCAAGTATCTCAGGTGTAGTTTTAATTTGCATTTCCTTGATGGCTAATGATTTTGAGCTGCTTCTTTGGTCAAGTGTCTGTTCAGATCTTTTGCCCATTTTAAGATTTGGTTTGTAGTCTGTGTATTATTGAGTTGTAAGAGCTCTTAATATGTTCTGGATACAAGTCCTTTATCAGATTGAGTTTTGCAAGTATTTTCTCTCAGTCTGTGTATTCTCATTACACTTTCTTAACAGTGTCTTTTGAAGAGCAGAAGTTTCAAATTTTGGTCAAGTCCACTGACAGGGCTTAGAAGTAATAACACTCCAGTATCAATGAGCACACCTAACTACCTAGATTTTGGTTTCTAAATACTCTTCCCCACTAAAAGGTCCTTAGAGAAATGGCTGATTCCAGGGCTGAGAGAGAAAGACTACAAGATGAGCCTGGAATATCTTGTGTACCAAAAAGCAAGGCAGTGCTTAAAGAATACTGGGGATTAGTCAGAAACCTATCAGAACCATGTTGAAGGGGCTTCCACTGGCCAAATCTGAGATAATTTGAGCATCAAAAGAAATAATGATAGTAATGGATTATAGCCTATTGAATAAAATAAGAAACCATGATATATAAATATGCCATGGAAACAGATATAAATAAGTAAATGAGGGAAAAGTGAAAGCCCTTCTTGGGACTTCCCTGGTGGTGCAGTGGTTAAGAATCCGCCGGCCAGTTCAGGAAACACGGTTCGATCCCTGGTCCGGGAAGGTCCCACATGCCGCGGAGCAACTAAGCCCATGCACCACAACTACTGAGCCTGTGCTCTAGAGCCCGTGAGCCACAACTGCTGAAGCCCGAGCGCCTAGAGCCCGTGCTCCGCAACAAGAGAAGCCACTGCAATGAGAAGCCCACACACCACAACGAAGAGTAGCCCCTGCTCGCTGCAATGAGAGAAAGCCCGTGGGCAGCAATGAATACCCGACACAGCCATAAATAGATAGATAGATAGGAATGCCTTTCTAAAAAAAAAAAAAAAAAAAAAAAAGAAAGCTCTTCCTTATGGTAAAATGCCAACTGATAAGTATGTGAAATGATGGAATTATAAAATCACTATTTGGTATCCATCATGGTAATTATTTCAGCAAGAGTCATCAATTGGTGCTAAAACCAGTGGGTGAAATTTTGTTAAGGAACAGAATGTTTACATAGTTTCAGAGTCTCTCTCCACAAAATAGTAGTATTTTTACAGTGGAGAAACATGGAAGATGCTTCTTTAGCCAACTGATTGAAGTTACCCTCACCGAAAATCGACATTGTGTGCCTCTTAATATCACATACTGAGAAGGACATGGGATCACTTCTGTGGTATTTCTGCCAAAAAGTGCATAGTCTGACTCTACTCATGTGGGAATATCAGGTGAATCCAAATTGACGGACATTTTACTCGCCTCTGTGCTCTTCAAAAATGTCAAGGTCAAAAAAAAAATGTCAAGGTCAGGGAATTCCCTGGGAGTCCAGTGGTTAGGACTCCGAGCTCTCATTGCTGAAGGCCCATGTTTAATCCCTGGTTGGGGAACTAAAATCCCACAAGCTGCGCAGCCAAAAAAAAAAAAAAAAAAAAATAGTCTGGGTCACAAAAGACAAGGAAAGAATGAGGAACTAGACAGGCTAAAGAAATTTGACTACTAAATGAAGCTTGTTATCCTGGATTGGATCCTGGACCAGAAGAAGAAAAAAACATTATTTCCTATGAAGAATCAGTACAATAAGTATCCTAAAATTCTGTTCTGTGGAAGTTCAGGTACAAGAAATTCAGCCTCCAAGAAATGGGGAGAATCTCTGCATACTTGTTCTTTGCAGTGTTGAATGATTTTCCAAGTGTTTATTAATTTTTTGTATTTTCTCTGTTGTGAATTATCTGCCATGTCATTTATCCATTTATATCTTCATTGTAGTCATTTCCCAGTCTTGTTTGTTTATTGATTTTTTTCTTTTTTAATTTTTTTAACTATAAAAGTTAAACAGCTTCCTTGTTTAAAAAATAAATATAAACCATATAAAAGGGCAAAAGGAAATAATGAGAGCCCCTCTCGTCTCCACATCCCACTCTCCAGATGTTCTCCCTCTTGTTTCATTCCTTTAAAGTTTGCCTCCCACTGTTCTTCCTTCCTTTTACTCTTTACAAATTTCTAAATATATCCGTGAATTACTCATGCAGCAAAAGCATTTATCTTAATGGACTAGGAAAGGAGAGAGTCTACAGTGGAAAAAAACTGTATGTTAATCTCTATAGATTTCTTGATAACCTTATGTTCAAAACATACATGTTTATATTTAAGAACTTCTAAAGTATAAAAGACTTTTATAGCAAAGCATGTACATAACTGACACATAATCAGAAATAAAACCACAACGACTTATCGTGAATTAGTGGCTTAAATTCTGGGCCAATCCCAAATGGTTGGAAACCATTACATAGTCTTTGTTGTTATCCTTTGATTAAAAAAAACCATGTAAGAGCTTTTGTTACCTCTTTGTTTTATTAACAGTGTGAGTTAAAATTGGTACTGTATTTGGCTAAACTGTATGTGGTACAGATTGGGGGTAGAGGTGAATCTTTTCTCACAAGATTGACTAGCTGAATCTTTTGTTTTTTATCCTTAATAGAATAACAGAATTTTAGAACTAAAGGGCCAGTGGAAATTCTTCTGTAACTTTCTTATTTTATAGGTGAGAAAGAAATGCCTGGATATAGTAGGCATAAGATAAGGCCCGTGTAGAATAAATTACCTGTTCCTAGCCCTACACAAGTTAGTGACCTTTAACTTCTTTTGTTTCA
This sequence comes from Eschrichtius robustus, assembly GCF_028021215.1. Lineage (NCBI taxonomy): Eukaryota > Metazoa > Chordata > Mammalia > Artiodactyla > Eschrichtiidae > Eschrichtius > Eschrichtius robustus. Next base: position 7,806,658 of record NC_090837.1, read on the forward strand.
GTAAAGGAACCAGAATGTTAATAGTGAAGCTTTCACTCGTTCATCTAACAAATGAAGGAAACATTTATTGAATGTCTAAGATATGGCATGTACATGGTGTTGTTTAATATTTTAACTCTCAGGTCCCTGATGTACACTTGGTCCTTTTTCACTGCCTCTGAGGAAAGCCCGTTGCTTTAGCGGTCCTGGAGCATGGGAATGTGACCTGGGGGATGAGAAACTGACCTCTCTGTTATGCACTGAACTTTTTTGTGTGTGTGTTTTTTTTCCCAGCTGGAAGAAGAGAGATCTGTGCTCAATAATCAGTTGTTAGAAATGAAAAAGAGGTAGGCTTTCTTTTTGTATATATTGTTTTGTGTGTATGTGTGTGTGTTTAATAAGGAAAATGTTAGAATATGCTGTGTACAGTGACTTGTAGAAAACATACGACCTTCTTATATTCAGAAAATTGCATCGTGATAGTTTGGTACTCATAATTGACAAATTTGTAAGAGTTTCAGTATGAATTACTAAAAGAATAGTTCGATTTTTAAGCCATGTTCAGTTGCATTTGTCGAGAAGTGTTCTAAATTAGATTGTCTCATATTATACTGCTTACCTCCTAGTTTCAGTAACTAAAGTACTATAATTTTACCTAGAGTAATCTGCAAATAAATTCAGTTATATAAAAATTTCATTTTTTCAATAATAATGGGAAACATTTTAAATGTTTCTACTTACTTTCTTAAAAAGAGCTTTGTTATTTGTTATTCTTTGATGATAATCGAATGCTGTTCACATGGAAGCTTCCAGTACTTTTGAGTAAGGATAAACGGGCCCCCAGGAGTAATCATTTAGAAGCCTGATGCTTATGCTTTCTGATGGTCTCTGTCTGCTTTTTTAAAATGTGCAGTTTGTGTCTAGAGAGATTCTCTGCTTTACTCTGCATGCCAAGTAGGCATAGTGTATACTGTTGCTAAGAACCACAGCCTGTACAGTGGTTTGCTGTAGAGTACATCACAACAGAGACAGGCGTTTTTGTCTTATTAATTACAAAAAGAAAAATAAACCTTTAGGAATAGTATAATCAAGAATTCTTCTATACCTCAATTAAAAAATAATAAGAAAATAAAATAGAAAAAAAAAGAATTCCTTCATGGTCTTGCAGAGCATTTTATTCTTACTTGTCAGAGCAGAGGAAGTCTCCCTTACTGACCACTGACGCATGCGTTTATGCTGACGTTGTCCCTCCTGCCAGTATGGCGGTTGCTTCAGAGTCGAGGGCTTTATTTAGCCCACAAAGATACTTGAGTTCCATAAGCTCCATTCTAAAGGAAATTAGGCCTCAGTTCAGGGGTGCCTTCCTCCTTTCTTTTTTTAAGACATCCTTAGACTCATTCTTCTTTAAAGTTTCACATCAGAATGCATGTGTGTTTCATGACTGCCACGCCCCTGGTCCAGCCAGGTGTTCGCCCAGTGCCCATGAGCTGTGGTGACTGGCCTGCCATGCCTTAACCTGGGGCCCAGGTACAAGCACAGCTCCACCCGTGGGGGCCTTGGGATATTTAATTTTCCATGAATAAGGCTTTGTTTCTTTAAAAAGAACCCCATGTATGCAGTTGTCAAGGGTATGTGAAAAAATTGATAGCACTTATTCCTGAGGCATTCTGACAAGGGAATGAATAAAAACAGGCTGGTGTGAGTACTGATGTAATCCCTTTGCATTTATGTAGCCCTTGTAATTCACAAATTTCTCATATCTCAGAACAAACCACTGAAATATATGGTGGGGCTTGCATTTAAAAATGATGAAACTAAAACCCCCAAAGTTAGGCAACTTGGCCAAGAACTCAGATGCAGGCACAAGACCCAGGACTTAAGATTTTTACAAGGGGTCTTTTCTCATTGTACATTTATTATTTATTTATTTTTACTTTTTAATCTTCTTTAAAAATAAAGATGCTATTGCTTTGTTAGTCCTTTTCATGTGACTTTGACTGAATTACCTGCCTCTCAAAATGTGATTAGACATGTGACTTTTTTCACGGCTTAAAAAGATAGAACAAATTTGGGTACTTGTCCATTCCTCTCTTCTTATTTCACCCTGCTCCCATTTTAGGTCCTGGATAATTATTCTTTTAATCAATAAACGTGGATAAAGATGATAATTTTTCTGGGAGTGAAAAATGTTAAAACTTAGTTTCTTATATTTAGAACTGTTTTTTTAATCAAATTGTTAATTAATCCTCACAGAAAGTTATGTCTCTTTCAGAAATCTGAATAAAAATATATTTTAGCTAATATTTTGGGGGCCTTAAATGCCTTCTGAAAGTCAGTTTGGTAAAGGATTCATATGTAGGTCTATGTGTGTAATAGTTAAGTACCTGTAGCATAGAGTACTAAAAAGAATTGGATACTTTCTTAATTTAAAAATCTAGAAAGTACTTAAATCAGGAAGATATTTGAAAGGTAGTGGTTCATGCAAGAACCGAGATCTTAGCCAACAGTTTAATTTAGAGGTGAGAACTGAACATACACAGTCAACGTAGTATATGATGGCTTCATTCAAACTCTATTGTTCATTATGTTGAAGTGCAGTACTTACTCCTGATGTAGGGTGAAACTACTTATCGTTAAGAAATCAGTATCACCCTCTTGTACTTGCTCTGTTTTTTTGCTATCTAGCATCGAATTGCAAGCAACACGTAGTGTAAGTTTTTCTCTTAGATTAAAAATGTAATCATTTCTTTGGGAAAGTGGTCTCCAAGTTAGGCAAACCTCTTTCAGAACAGGTTCCAACACGTCTAGTAGATAAAGTAGAGCCAACCTTGAGCGCTCTAACTGATGGAAGTAGAGAAGTGTGTCCCTCTGGCCAGAGAGCCTACGGCAGATTTGGGAACCTGTTGGGCTCCCCTCTCTTCTCTAGGCTTTTTGATGTCCTAGAAGGAATTCCAGAGCCATCATCTTAGCTGTGGACTTGTAGAGTCAGGCTTAATTCTGTGGGCGTCAAGGCAAGACTCCTGTCAGGAAGGAAAACTGGCCAACGGTCCCGTCCACCAGTTCTGAAGAGGTCACTGCCACGCCAGCTCATTCAGCTCACCGTGGGTTGCTAACTGTCTGACTGTCTCCAGCTTGCGCTACTTATCAATGCTCATTTCACCCCTCTCTTTTCCCTTTCCTACTCTTGCTTCCTTTGCTATATCTGTGTGTCTTTAATGGTAAGACTAAAGAAAGTCTATCCACGTTATAATAAATAAATTTCATATATTTTTAGTAAACAAAATTGTTGTATATATTTTTTGGCTGCCTTTGTCCCTCTGTGTCTTGCTTTTGTTTTGTAAAATATTCTCAGCAGTATATACATACACACACACACACACATATCTTTTTTATATCTATATACAGCACAGAACTTCAGTGCAAATTGAGTTCTCCTTACTGCATTTGCAGTTCTCTTCATGTTCCTAATATTTGGTTCTTGTTATCTTGCATTTTTAAAGCTTGCCCAGTAACACTTTAAGGTATCTGCTTCATTACTGTAATTTCTTTCTTATGTAAGTAGTAAGGAAAGAATCTGGGTAATACGTTCCCTTGGGGGAAAGATTTCTGGCCCCCATAACCCTTCTTTCATGTTATGTTTATCTTTCCTTCTTGATACTTTTAGTAACGCCAAGTCACTGGGGCCAGCGTGGCTTTAAAGTAACACAGGCCTTACTGTCAATGTGATGTGTGACTCAGGTGTCAGTAATGCTGGCATAAATGGTTTAATTTAGCCCCTCTTGGTTTGCACGGTGGGATTTTGGCTTAGAAATCACCGAAGATGCTAACACTGAAGACCTGTCACAGAGATGAGCTGCCGAGGCCTAGTTGTCCCTTCATTTGGTGTACAAATCGCAAGTCAGATCCCTTTTTTTTTTTTTTTTTTCAGATCCCTTTTTTAACCACGCATCTTTTGATAACTTTTGTACGAGAAACATCTGCTTGCCATCTTCTTAGAAAGCAGCCTCACTTAGAGGGTGGACGTATGTGGCGATAAGCAAAGATACCTGCTCCTTTTTCCTTCTGCCGGCTGATGCCGGCCTCATCCCTCCCTAACACAACCTGTGAGAGCTTGACTAACTAGAGTCCTGATTACAGAGGAATCTAAATCCGTTAACCCCCAAATCCTGGTATTTCTCAGTAAAAACATTTAAAATCACGTCTTTCAAATTTGAGCTGGATTTACAAGTGAATCTCTTGAAACGGTTTTTATAATAGAGTGAACTACCAAATAAGTTTAATAGAAACTTAAAGAGCCCAAGAGTTATTGAATCTTTGGATAAAATCAGATATTTACTTCCCAGCTGGAAAAAATGCCTGTGTACATTCCTTTCATTTAAATCTTTGGGGGTTTTTTTGTTTGTTTGTTTTTGTTGTTGTTGTTTTTACTTAAACAGGATCCTATTTCCTAGCGAGGTGTTATGCAGTTAGTAATTTAACAGCACCAAGTATTCATATAATGCTTGGGTGTTGAGTTCAAGACATTTTCTGTAAGTCTCAGATTCTTTTCTTACTACTTATTCTGGGGTTTGAGTGTTATCCACACAATGAGATAAATACAACACTTATATTTTTCATCTTTGTGTAGAATAGAATTTCAATTTACCATAAACCATGAGAATTCTGTAATTCGTGTGCCGGATATCTTGGGTCTCACTAACCAGACATACATTCTGCCATTTCTAACCTGGGCCTCAGTTTCCAATCCCTCCAGTTGGTTCGATGACAAACTGAACCACAACATGCTCTGCACTCACCCAGCTACTTCTAATAGAACCGGGAGTAATTCGGTTTGTTGTGGTTTAAGCCATGAACTCTCACTGATGATTATCTACTCTATGTGGATGCAGATGAGTAGGTTGTATGGCCTGAGGGCGGCCGGGAAATATTTCTCCAGTTGTGTTTTCCCCAAATATTTTTGTGATACAAGGTCTTTTTTCCTCTTGTTTCACACTGCATGTCATTTTTTAAAAACTTCTTATTTCAAAATCTGAGGTTTCCAGAAGAGCCGCAAAGGTAGTACCTGGAGGTCCCGCCTTCCCTTCACCCAGCTTCCCCTCATGGGCACATCTTACATCCCCTGGTCCTTTGATCCAAACTGAGAGTAACATTGGTCCAGTACTCTTAGCCAGACTCTAGACGTTGTTCAGATTTCCCCAGTTTTTCCATTCATATCTTTCTGTCTCTCCCAGGATCCGGTCTAGGAGACCACAGTGCATTTAGCTGTCCCATCTGTGACAGCTCCTCAGTCTTTCCTTGGCTTCCGTGACCTTGGCACGTTTGAATTTTCACCACGAAAATTTAAATACACTCACACATTTATAAACACATAGTAGCCTGCCCTCTGGGGTTGTCTCTATTGTGTCTTGCCCTCCTCCCCTGTCTTCCCTTCATCTTTCCCTTTCTTTTCCCACTCCCCTGACTCCAAGACAAATGTTCTCCTCTCCTGGAAAGCCCGGCCCCCGTCCCTGTGCTGATAACCAAGTGCTGGGTCGGCCTGAGAACATACATCCCGTGTGCTGACCTTCTCCCTCCAGATGCCCCTTGGCTTCCATTCTACACCTGGAAATCCATCTTCACATTTCCGTTCTAGCCTTTATGTCATTACCTTTGATTTCTATGAGCAACTTAATGTCTGTCCTCTTCAGAGTCTATGGACGAAAAGTAATAATCCTTCCGTTTGAATAGTGGTAATAATCTCTGCTACTGTTTTGGCCCAGAAGATCTCCAAAACACACTCTTGGAACTTGCTGAAAGTTACTGAAATTAGTGAGAACCAATCGATACTTCCAGCATAAAACTGCTCTGCATGACATCTGTTTAATCGCTTTGCATGTGTGTATTTTAATTGTTGTTATTGCTTGGTAATGATTTATTCAAGAAGTAACAGAATTCATCTGGGGGGGCTTAGATTTTTAAAGTAATTATTTGGGGGTGTAACAGTCTTGTTTTTTAATTCTGCGTCTTCCAAAGTTATTAACTTGTTTCTTTAAATTCAAACGGATACAATGATATGCAGATTCTGGCATGTCTCTGCATAGGTAAACTTTTTCTCCCCTCACAGTAAGTAAAATTTCAAGTAACATTCTGCAAGCATAATAGCCTTAACCCCCTGTAAAACTTCCCCGTGATACTTTCTCCCTGTATATTAGCTAAAGTTGCGCGTTTGTTCTAGGACAGTTGTACACTGACCGCTCTCTCGGTTCATTTCTGGAATTTTTAACTCTTTGATCTTTTAGAGAATCCAAGCTAATAAAAGACGCAGATGAAGAAAAAGCTTCCTTGCAGAAATCCATCAGTATTACTAGTGCCTTACTCACAGAAAAGGATGCAGAGCTGGAAAAGCTGAGGAATGAGGTAGAGTACCACCTCGGGGACCCTGGCGGTACCCGTCTGTGTTCCGACCGGAAGCTAAGCCCAGCCTGTGTTTCAGGTCACAGCGCTCAGGGGAGAGAACGCCTCCGCCAAGTCCTTGCGCGCAGTCGTTCAGTCTCTAGAGTCCGACAAGGCGAAGCTTGAGCTCAAGGTAAAGAACTTGGAGCTTCAACTCAAAGAAAACAAGAGGCAGCTCAGCAGCTCGTCAGGTAAAATGGCCACGTGCTTCCTCCCGACCCCGCTGCTTCCCGCGGACGCGGGGTTCGTGGCGGGCGCGCGCTTTGTAGGCGGCGGCTGCGCCGCGCCGCGCCGACGGGGCCGCTCTGTGCCGGGCTCGCCCGCCTGTAGTCGGATGAGGCCCCACGCAGAGGGGCGCGCCTGCCTGTCCCCACTTCCGGACCTTCCCGTGGGCAGGAGTTTATATAAGACAGTGGGTGATAGCTGCCATCCCAGCAGCCGCCGCGGCCTCTGCAGGTGCCCTGCCGGGGAGGAGGAAATGACGGCCGTGACCGTGACCGGTGTTCCTCCCCGCAGTGGGCCGGCCTGAGAGAGGACGACCATGTCCGAGGGGTCCAGAGAGGAGACAGGAACCTCAAACGTGTTCTCAGAGAGGCGCATGTGGGGCTCCACATGAGAATGCGTTTCTAACACTGGCCCTTTCAATGCAATAACAAGGAAATAAGATTGTAATTTTTAAAAAAAATCCCCCCTCCACTTTTTTTTTTTTTTTTTTTTAAATATAAGGTAATACTGATACTCAGGCAGAAGAGGACGAAAGAGCCCAGGAGAGTCAGGTAATATTCCTTCCTTTTGCTTTGCTTACTTGCTATTTTTAAAAAATCATTTAATCTTTTGAATAGGTAATATATTAATATGTTCTAAACATTAAACAACGTTAAAAATACGTACAGTAAAAAAAAAAAAAGAATCTCCCTCCAAACGCCATCTCTCTCCTGCTCAGTTCCCAACCCCCCAAACAGGTAATCAGGGTTATTAACGTCTTTTTTTATTTTTTCAGAGATTTTTTTAAATGTACATACAAGCCAAGACTAATACAGTCTTTCCCCCTCCTTTTTTCTTACACAAATGGGGGCATATTACATAAACTGATCTGCACTTAGCTTTTTATAGCTGTATGGTATTCCATTATATGCGTGTACCATAATTTAATCAGGCCTTATTGGTTGACATGACATTTGGGGTGTTTTCTGATCTTTTAGATGTATTATAAACAATGCTATAATGAACTGTCTTGAACACCTATCATTTTACAGACATACTAATATTTCTTTAGGATAAATTTCTAGAAGTTGAATTGTTCCATAAAAGTTTCCTTCCTCATCTTTACCTTCAAAAGACAGGGTTCTGGGCTTCCCTGGTGGCGCAGTGGTTGAGAGTCCGCCTGCCAATGCAGGGGACACGGGTTCGAGCCCCGGTCTGGGAAGATCCCATATGCCGCGGAGCAACTAGGCCCGTGAGCCACGGCTACTGAGCCTGCGCGTCTGGAGCCTGTGCTCCGCCAACAAGAGAGGCCGCGATAGCGAGAGGCCCGCGCACCGCGATGAAGAGTGGCCCCCGCTTGCCACAACTGGAGAAAGCCCTCGCACAGAAACGAAGACCCAACACAGCCATAAATATAAAAAATAAATTAAAAAAAAAAAAAAAAAAGATGGCTAGCAGGACATCAGAGCCGTTTAAAAAAAAAAAAAAAAAGACAGGGTTCTTTTTTTTTTTTTTTTTAAAGAACAGTATCTCCTTTTTTATTTTTTATATTTTATTGATTTATTTATTTATGGCTGTGTTGGGTCTTCGTTTCTGTCCGAGGGCTTTCTCTAGTTGCCGCAAGCGGGGGCCACTCTTCATTGCGGTGCGCGGGCCTCTCGCTGTCGCGGCCTCTCTTGTTGCGGAGCACAGGCTCCAGAGGCGCAGGCTCAGTAGTTGTGGCTCACGGGCCTAGTTGCTCCGCGGCATGTGGGATCTTCCCAGACCAGGGCTCGAACCCGTGTCCCCTGCATTGGCAGGCGGATTCTCAACCACTGCGCCACCAGGGAAGCCCCAAGCCCCAAGACAGGGTTCTTGAAAACTGTTTCCTAAAGCCAAAATTATCAAAATAGCCTTAGTTTTAAAAATGGTATTATATGGAGGCAAACTATTCTGTTTTTGGAAACGTATAGCCCACAAGCAACAAACATCTATTTTCAATTTTTATTACATATTTTGGACATACTTACCCCATTCAAAATTCAAAGGTACAAAAGCCTTCTTTGACTTTTAAATAAAAGAGAAACTCAGTGCATTAGTGATTTGTTTTAGTTATGACATCTCCTTTGAAAGGCATGTAAGGATTCAACGCACAGCCTAATTTACCCTGAATAGCATTGTCTCTGCTTAGTTTGTATGTCTGATGAGCACAAACTTAATTCACAATGTTTTCTCTTTCCCCCTTCCTTTCTGCTTCCGTTTGTTTCATCTGCCACTGCCAACACTTTTCTTCCAATCAGCAAATGGTTTGTTTTATGTTTCCTAATTTGTGAGCACGTGTGTGTGTGTGGTTTCCCACTGTACTTACATCCATTTTGTGGCTTTTTCCCCCCTTTCTGATATGTATCTGCTAACAGGATAAAGTCTTTAGAAAATACAGTTTGAGCAGTGAGATGAGATTCAGTGGGTCTTGCCTTCAATGGCAGAAGGGAGATTCTGCAGAGAATCACAAAGCTAGTGATTCCTAGCTTTGTTTCATAACTGCCCCAGCAGGAGAAAAAGGCCAAATATTTCTTTAAAAAGTGAATATGTATGTATGATGAATATATACACACACACAGATGTATTTTTTAACACTGTAAAATGGGATTTTTTTCCCAATGGACATTAAGAGAAATGAGACCTTTGTATTTGTAGAAGAGGGAAGAAACTTACTGATTTTTTTCTTTTCTTGGCTGTGCCCTGCGGCATGTGGGATCTAGTTCCCTGACCGGGGATCGAACCCTCGCCCCTTGCATTGGAAGCACAGAGTCTTAACCACTGGACCATCAGGGAAGTCCTGAAACTTAACTGATTTTAAATTAAAGTGCCCTTGCTTTGCAAGGTTAGGACAAGAGCGTTTCCTCCTGGTGGGCAGTCATCTCGTTATCCCACTGCCCCAATTCTGGGCCCAGGTGGCCTGAATGCTGCCCCTTTAGTGTGTGGCCACACCTCCTCAGGTGAAAGAGAGCTTAAGCCTTCTCTTTAGAACGCCTTCCTTTTTCTCTGAAGACCCATTTACCATCCCACCATGACTAATAAGTGAATGTTAAATCGTAGTTGGAGGAGAATTTCCATGAGCTTTTTGAAATCTACAGAACATAAAAGTCCTGGCTTAGTTGTAGTTTAGTGTAACAAGTAACTGGTTACGCTTTCTGTACAGTGTGTGTGTGTGTGTGTGTGTGAACATAATGTAAAACACGGTTGAGTCACGGCTGCTGTGGGCCCCTGCGACTCCAGCATATACTCTGTAGCCACAGCCTGAGAGTGTACTTGTAGACTGCTTGATGCTCCAGCGAACACACTTCAGACATTTTACACATCTGCTTTTGTTTTTTCCCTAAAAAATCAGATCGATTTCCTAAATTCAGTAATAGTGGACCTTCAGAGGAAGAATCAGGATCTCAAGATGAAGGTGGAGATGATGTCGGAAGCAGCCCTGAATGGGAACGGTGACGACATGAACAATTACGACAGGTATTTCACGTCCAGCGATACTGAGCGGAACCTTAGTTCCATCTAAATAAATGTGTGTTTTTAAAGTTAGGTTCTCCAGACAGAGGACAGATATCGCATGATATCGCTTCTAGGTGGAATCTAAAAAAATGGTACACATGGTACAAACAGAAATAGTTACAGATGTAGAAAACAAACTTACGGTTACCAGGGGGTAAAGGGGGGGGAGGGATAAATTGGGAGATTGGGATTGACATTTACACACTACTATTTATAAAATAGATAACTAATAAGGACCTACCGTATAGCACAGGGAACTCTACTCAATACTCTGTGGTGATCTATATGGGAAAAGAATCTAAAAAAGCGTGGAATTATGTATATGTATGGCTGATTCACTTTGTGTACAGCAGAAGGTGACACAACGTTGTAAATCACCTATACTCCAATAAAAATTTTTTAAAAAGAATAAAGATATGTATAACTGAGTCACTCTGCTATACAGCAGAGATTAACAAAACGTTGTAAATCAACTATACGTCATCAGTAAAATTAAAAAAAAAAAAAGTTAGGTTCTCCAGTGGATTGGAGAAACAATTGCTTTGTGGTTATTTGGCCATAAATTGACTTCCACAAATCTGGCAAGAGAGTGAAAATGGTTTGATGTGAAAATTTAAAACGTGTACCGTAGTACTTAAACACTTGAGGCTCCCAGACTTAGCCATAATTCTTGCTTATTTTTTGTTCATTACAAGTGATACTGTCTCTTGAATTTCTTCTGATGGAGATGAGTTTCTGATTATGCACGTTAACATTTGTAGTGATGACCAGGAGAAACAGTCCAAGAAGAAACCTCGCCTCTTCTGTGACATATGTGACTGCTTTGATCTCCACGACACAGAGGATTGTCCTACCCAGGCACAGATGTCTGAGGACCCCCCCCATTCCACACACCACGGCAGTCGGAGCGAGGAACGCCCCTACTGTGAAATCTGTGAGATGTTCGGGCACTGGGCAACCAACTGCAATGACGACGAGACTTTCTGATGAAGCCTCACATCCAGAACTGGGCTTTCTCAGATGCACTAGCGTTTAGGCAACTGACCACCAGCATTGTGTGTGCAGACTTCAGGAGAACTCGTTATTTTTGACCCCCCATCAACAAATCTAAGAAAATATTTTGATCTTCAACAAATCTCCCTTTTAGTCTCCCCTTATAAGTTTATCAGTTAGAATAATAAATAGGTGAGTTTTCACCTCTGATTTTGTCTTGATTTTTAAAAAGTATTAACAAGACATTGCACCAGATGCCATTACATTAGTTGTCCCTAGGGAGACCTCAGAGAACGACTCCTACCCTCACAGTACCTTATTTAAGTACTTTAAATTATGCTGTTACTTTTCATATTTGCACTAAAATATTTCCAGGCTGCGTTTGTATATTTAGATGTTTTGGTTAAACTTTGACACTGGAATGAGTTGAAAAAATGTGCCACTTTGCATTTTCATCTACTCATTTAAAGTATTTTATACTTAAAGAAATACCTGAGCTCTTTGCACTACCTGATGTCAGTAGTGCCTTTATTTCAGGCTTGATGATACTTAGGTGTGATTATAAAATCATGAAACAGGTAAAGGGAGGGGGAAGCCCCCAAACTGCTGTGGGGACATTTTATAATCTCTATGCTGCACCCACTTACTCTTCTATGGTGTTTTGTTTATTGGTTTTGCATAATTTCAGCTTATATATTATATGTATATATTTTTGTAAAATTTCTATTTTGGGAAAAAACATATACAATGTGTCTTTCTTTTCAGATTTTTACCTTTATGAAAAAGAAAACACTTAAAATGTTCATCAGGACCTAATGGACTAGGCCAGAAATAGCATCATGTGGCTTTGCAGCTCTTTGTTCTTTGTGTTTTCATTTTATTTCTTTATCAGATATAAATAACTGGGAGAATTTTCTCCAGATTTTTTTTTCCTTCTCCAGCAGATATCCCCAGCAGTCAGTTAATTAGATAATAAGCCACTATAAAACACCTAAATTAACCAATCTACAATCTTTACAAGTTTTTTTTACTGTGTTTTTAGATGAATGTACGATGAGAAATTCAACATTAATAATTTTGGATTTTCTTATCACAAAAAATAAACTGAAGGACCTCAACCACAAGAAGTTTATCAACCAGTTTGAATCTATTTATCTTCATTAGAATATCTCCTAGAATATGTAAAAAGTAATAAATAAATGTATCTTCCATGAGACATGTATAATAAGAACTTCTATAATTGTATATATGCCTTTGATGTATTTTCCTCTCAAGATTATCAACTATGTGTTTGACAAGTGAAAAAATAATGTAGTCTGTTGAAATGTGGGGTTATAAACATATAATAGGAACTGTTTCACAAACACAATATGTAAAGCAATATTAAAATCTGAGCAAACAGGTGTTCTGTATCTACTTTAATAAATGGTTATTCTTTTTTGCCAGTGTAGTAAACTGGTATTATTCTCAGGTTTATTTGTCATAGTGGTTTTTCTTTAAGTGAGCAAGCACTAGAGACCCAAATAGCAATTTCTACTGCAGTCTGTTGATAAATTGCTTTTAAGAAATTATCTCAAAGCATTCTATGACCCATTCAGCATAAGATAAATATCCAAGGTGGTTATCCATTGCTATGTCTCACTGTATTACCTGACAGAAATGTAAGTGGCACCATGTAGTACCCACTACCTATTACAGCATGAAGTTTTGGAAGGAAACTCTGTGAAAGCTGTTGTGGTATTTTCCAAAATGATAACTGAACCAAGCAATCTGTTTTATGAGCTCTGACTCCCCCACAGGTAGATATTGCCAAAGCAGAGTTACCAGCTGAACATTATTTTGACCTAAAAATTACCCTGACAGTGGTCCTTGACTTCAGCATTGACCAAATTGATGAAAAGACTCAAAACTATGAACTACGTTTGTTGTGGTGACCATTTCACAACATATACATATATCAAATCATTATGTTGTACACCTAAAATTAATATTAAATATCCATTATGTCAGTTAAAAATACATTTTAAAAAGAAAAAAACACTAAACAAGTCTATGATATTTATAGGGCAACTGCGGTAGTACTGCAGTATCTCCAGTTGGGTCTTTACACAAAACACCTCTGTTGATCATTTAGAATCCTGGTCCTGTTTGCAGAGGATCGTTTATCATCCTCGTCTTGCTCGTTTGCACCCACACATGCCTGAGAGTTCGCTAACCGTGGGCATTTTTACCTCTTAGGTGGGTGTGCCCTCATTTACCAGTTCAGGACATGGCCTGCTGAGCTCAACATCTATTCTCACAGATGGTGCTAAAATAATACATGTTCTCAGTTGAGCAAAAAACCTGCGCACGTGAGAAGAGTTTGTGATACAGGTTGAGAAGAATCCCTGTGAAAATCGGGTGAGAACTAGGGCATGGAACAGTCTACATGTGTGGAAACGTTATTTTAAAATTAAATGTCTTTGATAGAGTCAAGAAGTTGAGAGTGGAAGTATGTAAATATGTATAGTTGATCACTGTATCATCTCCAAATTCCACTCTTTGCTTATTCATACTCCATGGTAATTGCTTAGCGATTCCTTTCTTGGTAACAGTGTATAAAGGGTTGAAGGAAGCCAGGCAAGACCAGACATTTTCAAGCCTCTTTCACCAGATCCCAAATAGCCAATTTTACACCTCAAAGTACTGAAACGCATATATCTTCCTAATAAGTTATTTACTGAGCACTTATTAAATTACAGGCACCCTGCTAAGCCTTTTACATAAATCACACGATGTAAATTACATCCTGTTTCACCCTCGCAACTCACGAGGTAACATGCGAATTTTACCTAGATTCCACATCGGATAGTGTTTGTGTGAAATACCATGTCGCATGAGCTGAACAGACAAGTCACTCAAGGTTCCCTCAGCCCTTAGCCATTTTTGTAGATTTTAGCTGACAAACCAAACGGGCAAAGCGCAGGACCTTTTTGATTGCTATAATTTAAAAGATTTCCATTCAAGTTTAGCTTCGTTACCATTTTACAGCGAGTATGCTTGCTGCTAAGATGAAAGTCTCGATTTTTAAACGGGACGAGTAGGATCCGGTCTCTGCCCTTAAACCCAATTCTCAGCGCCCAACTGAGGTGCCCTGGACTGAGGCGGGGTCTGGACGGGTCTGTCGGTCGTGGGGAGCCTCGGAACCCACGCAGGGGAAGAAAGCGGCGGGCGCTAGGGCCTGGGGAGAGAGCAGCAGACACCCGCCGATTCCGGTTTCCGGGTTTGGCTTGCTGTCAGCGGCCCTCGTCACGTGAACATGCCGTCACGTGACAGCGTCTGTGGGCCTCGCGTAGGGGTAAAGCCGATCCGGTTGGATTGCGGGGAAAAGAGAGCGGTGGGGCAAGATGGCGACGCACCTGTCCTACGGGCGAGTGAACCTGAACGTGCTGCGCGAGGCGGTGCGTCGCGAGCTGCGCGAGTTCCTGGACAAGTGCGCGGGAAGCAAGGTGAGGGGCAGTGCGCGGCGACACCGCCTTCCGGCGCCGTCCGGCCTGGCCTGATCAGGTCCCTGACCGCCTGGGCTTCAGTTGTACGAGGTTTCCTAGGGCTTCCAGGAGCAGAGCTGGCGGCAATGATAAGTCGGGGAGAGGGGCCCGCTGGTGGGGCCTGGGGCGTCCAGCCCGCAGTCCGCGTGGCATCGTGATTGTTTCATGACAGCAGAATAAGCCACCGTGCTGTCTCAGCCCCTAGTGAACCAGCTTGTGTCAGGTCGAGGGGCGGATCTGGTGCCCCCCAGCTCCCACCCCAGACACTGGAACTGGTGAGGCGGGCCCGGCCCAGGGACGTAGCTGGTCCAGTGTCCATTCATTACAATGATCATACGTGTCGTTACAAATCATACCCTCAAAAGTATGAAGCACCAGCACCTTACAACCTGCTGCTCCCTCGGATTATGAGAAGTTGTAGCTATTTGAGGTTTTAACGTCGGCTTCCTTAAATAGTATTGTTCCTCCTGTTAGACGTTTATTAGCACCCAGCTCACAATGGGATCAGAAACCGTAGATTAGAGACTTCATAGGATTTCTTTTAAGTGGTATTACCTCTCCTCTCTCCCCTTAGGATTTATCAGTCCCTCTAAGTAACTGGCAATACAACTCTGAAGAGAAAAGGAAAATTGGGGAAACTCAGGAATCAGTATTAGAAAGAATAGGACCTCAAGAGGTAGAGTGGATGCTAGAAGCTATTGAGAGAAAACAAAAGCAGGCTAAGTCCTACGTGCTCAGTTCAAGCTCAGGAAATAAATCTGAAATCTGAATGAGATCATGGATTGTATCAATGTCAATATCCTGGTTGTAATACCTATTGTACTATAGTTTTGCAAAAAGTTTCCATTGGGGGAAACTGGGCAAAGTGTACTAGGGGGTCTCTGTATTGTTTCTTACAACTGAATATTAATCTACAGTTATCTCAATAAAAATTTCAATTAAAAATGAAAGAAAAAGAAATCACACTGGAGTTTAGCAGTAGTAGGGCCCCAGAGCACTACCCTGTGGGGTCATTAAGTCCTAGGTTGGAGTCCTGACTCCCTTACACTGTATATGTCCAAGGTCCCTATATGGCCTTGGACGTTACTTAAACTTTCCGAGCCTTTAAAAATTTCCTCTTCTGGGACTTCCCTGGTGGCGCAGTGGTTAAGAATCCGCCTGCCAATGTAGGGGACACGGGTTCGAGCCCTGGTCCAGGAAGATCCCACGTGCTGCGGAGCCAACTAAGCCCACGCGCCACAACTACTGAGCCCACGTGCCACATCTACTGAATCCCGTGCGCCTAGAGCCCGTGCTCCGCAACAAGAGAAGCAACCACAATGAGAAGCCCCCGCACCGCAACGAAGAGTAGCCCCTGCTCGCCTCAATTAGAGAAAGCCCGCACGCAACAAGACACAAAACAGCCAAAAACAAAAATAAATTAATTAGTTTAAAAAATAAAGTATACAACTCAATTAAAAATAATTTCCTCTTCTGTCAAAATAAGATTTGTAATACCTATATCAGAGGTTTTAATTTTTATAATTCGATTATATGATACTTCTATATAAAATACAAGTTGAGGACTTCCCTGGTGGTGCCGTGGTTAAGAATCCGCCTGCCAATGCAGGGGACACGGGTTCGAGCCCTGGTTCAAGCCGCAGAGCAACTAAGCCCTTGTGCCACAACTACTGAGCCTGCGCTCTAGAGCCCGTGAGCCACAACTACTGAGCCCGAGTGCCACAACTCCTGAAGCCTGCGCACCTAGAGCCTGTGCTCCGCAACAAGAGAAGCCACTGTGATGAGAAGCCGTAGCCCCCGCTCGGGAGAAAAAGCCTGCGCGCAGCAAAAGACCCAATGCAGCCAAAAATAAATTAATTAATTAAATAAAAAATAAAATAAAATACAAGTTGAATTGTTGCAATTGGCAGTTTCCATATGGTTCAGTCCAATAATAATACCATGACACAGATACACAACAAAGTACAGTTCCTTCTTTCCTTTGAGGACAGTAATTAGGTCTTAACTTTACCATTACCACCAGTAACATCACTTGCCCTGATGCTACTTTTTTAAGACCTGTAGGATATGAATGTGACCAGAGCCAGTTACAATCTTTGTTAATTCAGACTTTGAGGCCAATAGTTCTACTACGTATGACTGCTATTTTCTGTTGATATTGTTGAAATTCCTGATATTAACTGTAATAAGAGAATGTTTCTCCCCTCTTGTAGGCAATAGTTTGGGATGAGTACCTCACAGGACCATTTGGCCTGATTGCACAGTATTCACTACTGAAGGTAAATGAGCTATTTGGGTTTTGTTCAGGGATTGATAATTCTGTACTTTAGGGACCTCCCTGGCAGTCCTGCTGTTAAGACTCTGCGCTTCCACTGCAGGGGGCACTGGTTCGATCCCAGATCCGGGAACTAAGATCCCGAATGCCGCGAGTTACGGCCATAAATTTAAAAATTAAATTAAATTAAATTTTAAAAAATAATAATAATAATTCTTTACTTTAGTAATAATAATAAGCTTACATTTCCTCCTGAGTAGTTGGCTTGCAAGGCTGTTCGGTTTTTATAAACACCAATACTAATGCCTGGCTAACATTTTGTATACAGTGGTCCTTCGGCTGATGATTCTATACTGATCCTAATTACTAACATTGTATTATGTGACTGTTCCCTGGTGTCTTTGATAGTTCATCACGTGAGAGTCATTTAAATTCAGATACAGTAGCAGTGACTTCATCCTGAAACCTTGTCCTTTATACAGCTGGCTTTGGGAAATCTAAATTTTGATAACAAAATATTGATGTACATTTGACTGGGAGTGTTTATGATGTCTGAGTCTGGATACCATACGTAAATTTCAGAGGTTTTGTTAACCTTTTGTGTGTGTGTGTTTTCCTAGGAACATGAAGTGGAAAAAATGTTCACGCTTAAAGGAAGTCGTTTGCCAGCAGCTGATGTCAAGAATATTATTTTTGTTGTCAGACCCAGGCTAGAATTGATGGATATAATCTCTGAAAATGTGCTCAGGTATCTCTCAGAGCTTATGTTTGGGCCAAAAGAAGTTAATCCTTCTCATGGTTTTAATGTCCTGAGCTTTTCATTGTGAACCCCTTCTCTTGCCAGTACCTTGGAAAGTGGTCTTTTGGAAAAACTGGGACAGGCACGGAAGAATACAACGAAGGAAAGTGGGAAACTTGTGACATTGTTCAAACAGTTTGAGAGGGCGGTCATCATAAAACCCCATTCTTTCAGGACAGCTAAAAGTTTGGACGTGTATCAGTAGAAAGGACACTGATTTTAAAAACAAAAAACAAACAAAAACACCTCTAATGGTTATGCTGAATATAAGGTGCTTGAATTTCATAAGCAAAGTAAGAGCTGATTAAAATTTAATTTAGCATCCAGTTTAGAGAGAGGAAGTTCTCTCAGCCCAGTCTGTACTCTGTGGTATAATCGATTGATGTGGCCCCTAAAATCTTAAAAGCATATGGGCTATTTTGAGAAGTCCACTGTCAAGGAGAGATAGGAGTCAAGAGTGATGTTTCGTTTTAATATGAGACACTGTGGCTGCATTGGTTTGGTTAAAGAACAATTTGTTTTCAACAAGACACAGATACCCTGTTTCAGTAAACCTGAGCGCTTTAATGCCCCCATAAATAGTTTAAGAGAAAGCTAGAAAATGCAAATACCGGCTATGAATCAACGCTTTCCTGTCAGGGAAAAAAAAGAGAGAGAGAGAGAGAGAGAGCGAGAAAGCGACTGTTAACAGTTTGGGTCTGAAAGTCAATGTTCATATGTTTATCTAACCAGCATTTATTTAGTGACTCCTGTGTGCCCGGCAGTTTGAATAAAATAAGTGAAAGAGTCTGTGGCTCTAAGGAGCTCGTAAGCTAACAAATGTTCCTTCTTTTGCAGTGAAGACAGACGTGGCCCAGCAAGAGATTTCCACATTTTGTTTGTGCCACGACGTAGCTTATTGTGTGAACAGCGGTTGAAGGATCTAGGTGTTTTGGGATCCTTTATTCATAGGGAGGAGTACAGCCTAGATCTCATTCCATTTGATGGGGATCTCTTATCCATGGAATCAGAGGGTGCATTCAAAGTAAGTTTGGCGTTTTCTTTTTTAACGTCAGACTTTAATTTTTGCCAAATTTGTGAGCATGATGGTCATGTTAATCTCAAGTGTACAGCAGAGTGATTCAGCATTTTTGCAGATTATATTCCATTATAGGTTATTACAAGATACTAGGTGTAATTCCCTGTGCTATACAGTAAATCCTTGTTGCTTATCTATTTTATGTATTCTAGTTTGTATCTGTTGATCCCATACCCCTAATTTGTCCCTCCCCCCTTCCACTCCCCACCGGTAACCACTGGTTTGTTTTCTGTGTGTCTGTGAGTCGGTTTCTGTTTTGTGTATACATTCATTTGTATTTTTTTTTTAGATTCCACATATGAGTGATGTCATGTAGTATTTGTCTTTGTCTTATTTCACTAAGCATAATATTCTCTAGGTCCATCCATCTTGCTGCAAATGGCAATATTTCATTCTTTTTAGTTTTTTAAGGAACCTCCATACTGTTTTCCAGTGGCTGCACCAATTTACATTCCCACCAACAGTGTAGGCGGGTTCCCTTTTCTCCACACCCCCTCCAGCATTTATTATTTGTAGATTATTTTTTTTAATTAATTTTTATTGGAGTATAGTTGCTTTACAATGTTGTGTTAGTTTCTGCTGTGTAGCAAGGTGAATCAGCTATACGTATACATATATCCCCTCTTTTTTGGATTTCCTTCCCATTTAGGTCACCACAGAGCACTGAGTAGAGTTCCCTGTGCTATACAGTAGGTTCTCATTAGCTATCTATTTTATACATAGTGGTGTATATGTCAATCCCAATCTCCTAATTCATCCCACCCTCCCTCCCCCCGCCTTGGTATCCATATGTTTATTCTCTACATCTGTGTCTCTGTTTCTGCTTTGCAAATAATTGATTGCCATTCTGACCAGTGTGAGGTGGTACCTCATCGTAGTTTTGATTTGCATTTCTCTAATAATTAACGATGTTGAGCATCTTTTCATGTGCCTATTGGCCATCTGTGTGTCTTCTTTGGAGAAATGTCTATTTAGGTCTTCTGCCTATTTTTTGATTGAGTTGTTTGGTTTTTTGTTATGGAGTTGTAGGAGCTGTCTGTATATTTTGGGAATTAAGCCCACGTCGGTCGCATCACTTGCAAATATTTTCTCCCGGTCCATAGGTTGTCTTTTCGTTTTGTTTATGGTTTCCTTTGCTGCGCAAAAGCTTATAAGTTTGATTAGGTCCCATTTGTTTATTTTTGCTTTTATTTCTATTGCCTTGGGAGACCGACCTAAGAAAACATTGGTATAATTTATGTCAGAGAATGTTTTGCCTATGTTCTCTTCTAGGAGTTTTATGGTATCATATATTATATTTAAGTCTTTAAGCATGGCACGTTTTTAGAATTGGGCATTTATCTTTTCGTTATAAGAGTTTTAAGAATTCTTAATATATTCTGGATGCAAGTCTCTTACCAGATATTTGATTTGCAAATATTTTCTCCCATTCTGTGGGTTCTTTTCACTTTTTGGTGAAAGGGATATCTCAATGCACCAAAGATTTTAACTTTGATGAAGTTCGATTTATCTATTTTTTTCTCTTGTTGCTTATGCTGTTGGTGTCATATCTGATCTAAGGTCATGAACTTACTCCGATGTTTTCTTCAAAGAATTTTACGATTTTGGTCCTACATCTAGGTCTTTGATGCGTTTTGAGTTTATTTTTATTGAATGTGAGGTCGGGGTCCAACTTCCTTCTGCATGTGCAGATACGCATGTGGATATCCATGTGTTCCAGCACCATTTGCTGAAAGAGTATATTTTCCTCAGTCAGTTGTCTTGGTACCCTTGTCGAAAATCAATTGTCCCTAAATGTGTTTATTTCTGGTGTCTCAGCTCTACCCCATTGATCAATATGTCTGTCCTTAATGCCAGTAACACGCTGCCTTGATAAATGTAACTTTGTAGTAAGCTTTGAAATTTGGAGGTATGAGCCCTTCAAAGTAGTATATCACTTTTTTTCTTTCAGTCTGTGTTTTTTGAGTCTTACTAAATCCTTCTCTACCTGAAGACATAGAAAATCTTGTATTTTCTATGCATATCTTTGTTCCCCAGTTCTGGATGGTTTTTCCCAATGTAATTTTATATATTGTTTTTTGTTTTTTTTTTTTTAAAGAAACCACTTTTTTTTTTAAATTTTTATTTATTTATTTATTTATGGCTGTGTTGGCTCTTCGTTTCTGTGCGAGGGCTTTCTCTAGTTGCGGCAAGTGGGGGCCACTCTTCATCGCGGTGCGCTGGCCTCTCACTATCGCGGCCTCTCTTGTTGCGGAGCACAGGCTCCAGACGCGCAGGCTCAGCAACTGTGGCTCACGGGCCTATTCGCTCCACAGCATGTGGGATCTTCGCAGACCAGGGCTCGAACCCGTGTCCCCTGCATTGGCGGGCAGATTCTCAACCACTGTGCCACCAGGGAAGCCCTATGTATTGGTTTTGTTTACAACTTTATTTCAAAGAATGCTTTCTCTCGTAAGAATATTACTTTATGTTTAAAAAAGTAATTTGAAAATCTTTTGTAAACATAATCTGTGTACATGAAAATTTTCTTTGAGCAAGAAAGGGTACAGAATGAAAAGTAAGCCACTCTCCACCCAATTCTCAAAATGCTATCCCTCCCAGAAGCAATCACTATTACTCGTTCTTTTTTATTTGTTTTTGGAAGTGCTTTAGGCAGCTACAGCTCATAGTATATATGAGCTTTTATTCAAATGGTAGCATATCCTATATAACTTTGGTAACTTGCTTTATTCTCTTAATATATCTTGGAGTCATTTTCTACCATTTATGAAAATACTTTTTTATTCTTAGCTGAAGCTGCATACTGTTCCATGGTTTGGATATACCGTGATTTATCAAGTCAGTCCCCTTTTGAAGGACATTTTGTTGTTTCTCATCTTATGCTTTTAGAGGCAGTGCTACAGTGAATTACCTCATGCATAGATCACTGTACACGTGGGCCCTGTATCTGTAGGCTCTTTACCTGCCTTTGACATTTGTCTTTTGACTTAGCTTATGGTAGTTTTTGCTATGCGTACTTTCTTAGTGTAATCATATTTATCTGTATTTCCTTCTTTGAGTTATGTGTATGTGACGTTGATGCTGCTGGTCTGGAGACTAGAACTTCTGAGAACCACTGGTGTTGTGCAAAAGATTATTTGAAACTCTTTCTTCCCTAGTATGTTGTTACAGTGACCACCGCCTTCAAGGAGTTAACCTGAGGAAGAACTCAGTGGCACCACTGATGAATTTTATAACCAGGAGAGTTTCTTGGCTCTTCTTTTCAGCCATGTTCCCCACCGATTTGCTTACACTAAATCTCTTCCAGTGATGGGACAGATTTCCCGCCCCCCAACATTTTATATGAAAATTTTCAAATATACAGAAAAGTTCAAAGAATGGTACAGTGAACACCCATATACTCATCACCTAGGTTCTGGAATTAACATTTTGCTCTATTCGCTTTATCACGTAGCTATAATGGTATACCCTCATGTAATTAATTCACATCCGTGTAATTAATGTGAATTGGTAGCAGCTGAGGTAAACTTGTCCTGGCATGACAAAACCTGTCCAGAGGAGAGATTTCCTCTTTATTTAACTGCTGGTTTGCAAAAAAAGAACAGAATTCTTTTCTGCTGAGAATTTCAAGCCCTTGGCTTATATATGTTCACTTAAGATTCTATTTTAGAAGTCAAAGATTTCGCCTGGATAATAAAGCTGAGAGTTCTACCTAATGTTAAATTCAAGCCCGATTTCTGATAGAGTTGAGGTAATTTTACTTACTTATGTGATTTTAAACAGTGAGCATAATTTAGCTTTTCATGGCATCAGGAGGCACATGTATATCTTTCTGTGCTTTTGGGCTATGATTATGATCGCCTTGAACATTGCACTGTACAAAACGTGGGAATTAGAGTTCAGCTCATTGAACTCTAATGCTCAGTCACAGGGCTTAAACTATTGTGGCCTTCATATGTATATATAGAAATCAGTATACATAAAATCTACCTACCTCCTTTGCAAAAACTGCAAGGTAGCGGACGGTAGAGGCCTCCCTTCCGAGGCGGCGGTGCGGGTGCTACCCGCTGGGGCTCTGCTCCCCCGCACGGCCTGTGCATCCTTCCCAGAGAGGCCTCCGCGTGGCGTGACCAGGCCCAGTGGCACGGGTTTTTCCATGCAGGCGATTTTGACAGCAGTCATCATACCAAGCTATTATGAAGTGTGATGTCAGTCTGGAGGACGGATAATATATAAGCCAGTTCTTGGCACGCTGTCTTACACGGAAACATCTGAGACCATCAGTCCACTTCACTTTGCCATTAAACATGATCCCTATAAGCATATTATACATAATTGTTGAAATGTAACTAAAATGTGGAAAATATGTATATCTTCTTCTGGTTCAAGGAATATTATTATAAAAGAGTTAAAAACTGGCCTTTCGGGCTTCCCTGGTGGCGCAGCGGTTGAGAATCTGCCTGCCGATGCAGGGGACGTGGGTTCGAGCCCTGGTCTGGGAAGATCCCACATGCCGCGGAGCAACTGGGCCCGTGAGCCACAACTGCTGAGCCTGCGCGTCTGGAGCCTGTGCTCCGCAACAAGAGAGGCCGCGATAGTGAGAGGCCCGCGCACCGCAATGAAGAGTGGCCCCCGCCTGCCACAACTGGAGAGAGCCCTCGCACAGAAACGAAGACCCAACACAGCCATAAATAAATAAATTTAAAAAAAAAAGAAAGGAAGGGATCACCTCTTAGTAGGTATACTAAAGGAAGTTCACCACTTTAAAAAAAACAAAAAAACAAAAAACTGGCCTTTCATTTATACAAATGGAAAATTGTATTGACTTCTCTCAAGTAGTAAGGTAAGGGAAGAAAAATAAAGTTTCTCCAGCCTATGCCCTAGTCACAGTACCGTATTTTTTTCTCCTTAAGACTTTCAAAGCAAAGTTTAAAGGACCTGCATGATTGAATGAGTTTATGTTGTCCTTTTAATAATTTTAGAATGTAAAGTTTTCCTTAAAAGGTCTTACTTCTTATATGGTGTGCTAGACTCGCTGGTGTTATGTGAGTGAAGCACTATAATTTTAGTTAAAATCAAAACCGCCTGCCCTTTTTTTCCCCAACCTGAAGTAAGAATTGCCTACAATTAAGAAAACAAACACATTCCAAGTAGTTACAAGTCCACCTGTTTAAAATTCATTTTCATTGGTTTGATAAACATAGAAAAACAAAACAAAACAAACAACAAACAAAAAAACTGCCAGGTATTCTATTGTGTAGGCATGTGGGACTTTGGGGTCAAAAAATATGTGTACTTAAATGTTAATGGGTATTAGCATTTGTCCCTCCAAAAATGTCCTCATGGCTTGAAATACCAGGTGATTCCACAAGCACAGAATACAGGGATATTAGTACAAATAATCATCCCACCACCAATTATAATAGAGCAAAAAATTCAAGATTAATATGTCATCAACTTTTAAATTTTTTTTAAAGAGAATTACAAAAAGAATGTCTATAGTAATACAACTTCTTACGTTTAAAAAAATGAATACGATTTTGAGAGATATTCCCTAATATATTTTTTTTCTTGAATTTTTAGCTTAGCTCTGGTCTGATAGGGAGTTTTAAGTAATTTTTCAAGAAAGTATGTCTTCGGACATTCTTGAGTTGGACATGTCGTATGCAGTGAAATGTTAAAATCATCAGACTTGGAAGAGCCGCCAAGCACTCTCCCCAGGCTCTTTCCAGGCACAGCCCTCCTTCCTCCCTGGGTGGAGCACATGAGTCCCACCCTTTCGTCCTTAATGCCTCCAGTGTCCCCTCCCTCCTGGCTTTGGAGGCTAGAAGCACGTTGGGAGGGTCGGTGAGGGGTGTCTGGTACAGTGTTCCATTTTGACTTATGAGTGGATGATGATTGTAAAAATATAATAATAATCAAACAATTTCTAATAGTAAAAGCTAACATTTGTTAAGGACTGACTATATGTTTCAGGTACTGGGATGAAATGTTTTACATGCAATTACCTCATTTAATCCGTATACTATGTTGAATATACTCCCTTCTGCAGACAATAAATAAGGCACAGAGAGGTTATCTAAGTGGCCGAGGGCACCAGTTGGGAAGTGACACAGCTGAGGTTCAGATCAAGACAACCAGAGTCGAGAACCTGTGCTCTTACCCATGTCAGAACTGCTAGAGTCTCTCCTCTCACTTCCTAGCTGGTTTTGTGTATATTTTTTGGTCCCTTTTTCTATGCAGAAAAGTATAATTTTGTCTACTTTACAAAATATACCCTGTATATTTTATAAGGTGAAATATATCTTCTGAAAATGAGATCACTCTCTAAAGATTCTTCAGCTACCCCTTTCTCATTTCTCAAGATGTTATGGCCTTCATTTGCTGTCAGTATATATGAAATTGGCGTCATGTTTGTAAAAACTGCCAGGTATTCTGTTGTGAGGTCATCTGGGACTTTAGGGGGGGTCAAAGAATATGTGCGCTTATGTGGCCCTCCTGTGGTGTCCTCCCAGCCTTTACACTCACCACGGTGAATGAGAGCCCAGTTCCTGTGTCAGTCTTTCTTAATCAGTAGCTTATTCAAGAGCTGACAAACTAAGAGGAGTGCCTTCCAGAAGGCTCTGCCACGGGAGAATTGCTGCCATAGCTGCCCCCGACGGCAGAGCTGTTGGCCTCCTGGCCTGGGCTGGACCCGAGTCTGCAGCTTCCTGGCAAAGTGGGGAATTAGTGGAAACGGTCTTACCCAGTGGCTGCGTAGTCCCAGCGCCAGACAGAGGTGGGTGCCTCACGCACCCAGATGACCGTGACCGTAACCGGCCCTTCCTCCCCGCAGGAGTGCTACCTGGAGAGCGACCAGACCAGCCTGTACCACGCAGCCAAGGGGCTGATGACCCTGCAAGCTCTGTACGGGACGATCCCCCAGATCTTTGGGAAAGGAGAGTGTGCCCGGGTGAGAAACGGCAGGTGCCTCTGGTGGTGGAGGAAGGGTCCCCTGGTCCCCAGGAAGGGAAGGAGTGGGAATCTGTTTACAAATACAGTCAATCCTTTTTATTTGGGAACTCACCTCTTTGCTGAAATTTATCTGTAGCCCCCAAATCAATATTCACACTGTTTTGTGGACATGCTCAGAGCGGCAGTAATTTGAGTGGTCCCAGCTGAGGACACATGAGTGTGCATGTTCCCAGCTGAGGTCGCACAGAGCAACCCTCTGCCTTCAGCTCATACCATAAACAAGTGTCCTTTTTGCCGCTATATAATGCCATGTGCTGCTCAGTGCCACTTTTTTTTTTTTTTTTTTTTGCATTTTTGTGCTCTTTTTGATGGTGATTTTGCTGTTTAAAATGGCCCCCAAGGGTGGTGCAGAAGCGCTGTCTAGTGCTCAGAGCGCAGGAAGGCTGTGATGGGCCTTAGGGAGAAATCTCGTGTTAGATGAGCTTCGTTCAGGCGTGAGTGACGGTGTTAGAGAATCAACGGCATATATTTAATGTGTCTTTAAACAGAAACACACATAAGACAAGGTTATATATTGATCAGATGACAAAAATGTTATAACCAGAGGCTCGTGGCACCCTAACCCTGATTGCCCCTCGGGGCAGTGGTTGGGTGTTTGCTGATTCAGTATTCACAGCAACTTTATAGAACAGAACTACTGTGAATAACAGAAATAGACTCTCTGAATTATGCCCCGTTGAGAAATAGCTGCTGCCACTGGCTAAAGTGTAAGTGTTGGGACAGGCAGCCAGCAGCGAATGCTTTTCTGTAGCTGCTTATTTCTTATCCATCTCACTCTTCTACAGTTTTTCTCCTTTTTTCACTTTTTTGATTCTTTCCGTTTTTAGCCGAATTTTTTAATCTGCTTATTCCCAGGAGGGCCCCACCTGATCCCATGTTTTGTTTCCAGCAAGTGGCCAATATGATGATCAGGATGAAGAGAGAGTTTACAGGGAGCCAGAATTCAATATTCCCTGTTTTTGATAATCTCTTGTTGCTCGATCGGAATGTGGATTTGTTAACGCCTCTTGCCACTCAGCTTACGTATGAAGGACTCATTGATGAAATTTATGGCATTCAGAACAGTGAGTAAAGTAACACCTACTTTTACTAATAGGTAATCTGATAAAAATATCCAAAAGGCCGTTCTTTTAGAAGGTGCTTCCTTTTCAAATAAATCAGAGAATATTTGAAAAAAATAAAAATGCTGACTTTACACCTGCAGACGCTAGGATTAAATGACATCTGAGGGACTTCCCCGGTGGTCCAGTGGTTAAGACTTCATTCTTCCAATGCAGGGGGCATGGGTTCAATCCCTGGTCAGGAAACTAAGATCTTGCATGCCGCACGGTGCGGCTGAAAAAAAAAAAAAAAAAATTAAACGACATCTGAGCAAACTACCATTGTCTGTCACACAAGGGCAGGCAGATGTTTACTGCACAGGACTCTGCTTGCCCGCTGTGAGCAGAGGCCAAGGGCTAAATAAACAGATGGCTCTGCAGTTGCAGAACATAGATGCCGTGGCAGGCAGTTGTTCAGGAAAGCTTCTGGAAGAGGTGGCCTTGGTACTGGGTTTGGAAAGAGGGGTAGAGTTTGGGGGGGGTGCTGGCGAGGGGCAGGTGGCATAATACCTTCAGGGAACCATGGGACGACCAGCTTGCTGAGGCAGAGAGCACAGCTGGGACCTTCTGGGGCAAAGGCTGATACGGGAGGTTGGGGACACTCGACGGAAGATTTGAAGGCCTGCTAGAGTTTAGGCCTGACAAACTGTTGGGGTCAGAGGTCACAAATGTTTTATTTGGTTTTGGTCCACATGATGTTTGTCTGTTTGTTTCTGTCAGCACTTAAAATTGGAGAGAATTTTTAATAATTATCCTGACGGATGCCATGTCTTTTTTAAAATTTATTTTTATCTTTTTGGCCATGCCACGTGGCTTGCGGCTTATCTAAGATAAGATCCCTGATCTTAGCTTCAGGGATCAAACCCAGGCCCTTGGAAATGAAAGCACGGAGCCCTACCCACTGGACCGCCAGGGAATTCCCATGTATGCCATGTCTTTAAAAACATCTGAAGCTCTGGCGACCCCGAGGTCACATTTCCACATTGCAGCTGGTGCCCGGTGGAGATCCCGCTTTAGACAGGCCCCTGTCTCCAGTTTACGACAGGTCCCACCACTCCCTCTGTCCCTTCCAGGCGCCCTTCTCTGGCTTCCATCAGCCCTGGCTTCTATTGCCATCCTGAATTACATCACAGGGAGCCAAGGAACGGCCTAGAAGGAGAAAATACAGAGACAGAAAACAGAGTAGTGGTGGCCAGGACTCAGGAAGAGGATGGGGAGTGACTGCTTATTGGGTATGGGGTTTCCTTTTGGGATAAAAAGGTTCTGGAACTAGGTACTAGCTGTGGTTGTACAAAGTTGTGTATGTACTAAATGCTACTGCAGTGTTCACTGTAAAATGGTTAAAACGGTAAATTTTATGTTGTGTGTATTTTACCATAAGGATGGATGGATGGCCAAGGGAATAGGTGAAGACACAGCCATGAAGAGGGGTTTCCACAAAACAAAGAGTCTTTAATGTAAAGTTGTAAAGTTGTCTTATTTTTAAATTATTTGTTCCAAAAGATGACATCTTAAATACTTTTTAAAACTCCATTTCATTGACAGAGGGGTTCTGTGCTGGATAGTGGGTGGGAGTCAAAGAAACGAGGTAGCAGGGCTGTTGGAAAAAAAAAACCCAGAAAGAAACAAGGGTGCCTCTCCTCTCATGGTCCCAGAGAGTGAAACACCCAGGAGACCATTAAAGGGAGCTAGAGTTTAGAGCAGGGAGATGACCTGTGAGGCGGCCTCAGGGGGCTCTGTCTAAGACAGGTGAGAGGTAGGAGGGGATTCTCCAAGAAGAGAAGGAATATGTATAAATTCACAGTTTCTCTGCAGCAAGTTTTTTTCATAATATGAGTCAAATATCAAGGGAAAATTGGAAAAATAAAGAAGGAAAACATAGATCTCCCATTATCCCTGAAGCCCTATCCCACAAACCTTGGGACAGCCAATGTTAATATTTTGGTGTATTTCCTTATAGTCCTTTTTCTATGCAGAGTTTATTTTAGTTAACAAAAAATAAATAGCATCAGCTTATCCAAATTATTTTGAATCTCTCTTTTTGTCGTTTTTTTTTTCACCACACGGCTTGCGAGATTCCCCAACCAGGGATTGATAAATCACTGGCCCTCGGCAGTGAAAGCACGGAGTCCTAACCACTGGACCGCCAGGGAATTCCCTGAACCTCTTTTTTGATTTGGTATAATATGAGCATTTTCTCAGCATATGCATAATTTTAATAGCTTAATTAAAATCCGTAATATGTATTATACCATGGTTTGCATAATCCTTCCCCTAATGTTGGGCATTTTAGGTTATTTGAGGTTTTTTTATGGTTATAAAAGCATCTGTATACAAAAAATATTTTTCATATAGCATAGTACTTTCTTTCGCTACATTCTCTGATGCGGGATTTTGGGGTCAAAGGTGTTAACGTTATAAGGCCCTTGATTCATATTGCCAAGCTTCTTAGAGTTAAACCGGTTTATAGGCAACTCATGGGGGCGTGTGGGGTGTTCCCGGAAATGGTGACTAAGTTGGTTTGGCAGGAACAGAAACGGGAGAAGAGGGTTAAGGCTACTTAGTGGAGGAACTGGACGCTGTGCTGAGGAATTTGGGAGCTTGTTTGAGAGCCGGGTGGACAACTTCTGTAAAGAGCCAGATAGCAGATATTTTAGGTCATGCAGTGCCTCTGTGGAATCTCACTTCTTCATTGTAATGTGAAAGCAGCCCCAGATGAGACATAATGAAAAGGCATGGCTTTGTGCCAATAAAACTTTATTTATAAAAACAGGAAGTGGACTTTCAAACTATTTTCGACAACAACCTATAGTAAGAAATATATTTTATATCATGACCTAGTACATGCACACATATGGGTGTGTGAAAGTGAAGCAACATTTTATTTAAAAAAAAAAACCACCCTACTTCATATGATGCACTATGGTATTTAATGTTTTGTTTGTTTGTTTATAATGCTAATTGCAACCCACCAACTTGATTTCATGATATACTAATAGGACATGACTTACAGTTTGAAAAATACTGGAAGATAATGGGGAGAGCCTTGTAATTTTTTTTTAAGTGAAAAAGTAACCTGATCCCTGAATAAGTTTAGGAACTGGTCATTGCTGCGGTGATTCAGATAGGTGCCCCCAAAGAAAAGTGGAACCATGATATTAATATTAAAGAGTCACTACATTCTGTACTTTGATCGTGGAAAAATCAAAACCTCAGTGCTATACTCCAGTTTTTTCTAAAGCCGGCTTCCATCCTCTCCTAAGTTGGAAGATTCTGTTTTGTGCCTGAGCACTTGACTGGTTCTTCCATTAAATGCGCGCAGAGCCTTGTTCCCTTCCACTGTTGTTCAGGTTACGTGAAATTACCTCCGGAGAAATTTGCACCTAAGAAACAGGGCGATGGTGGTAAGGACCTTCCCACGGAAGCAAAGAAGCTTCAGCTGAATTCTGCGGAGGAGCTGTATGCTGAGATCCGAGATAAAAACTTCAATGCAGTGGGCTCCGTGCTTAGCAAGAAAGCAAAGGTGATCTCTGCAGCGTTTGAGGTGAGACGGTTTGGTTGTCATCCTGATTCTGGCTAGACTGCCCACCCCACGAAGGAAGGAAGAGCTGCCAGAAGTGCAGCCACTAAGCAGAGCTGCAGTTCTCGTCCTAAGAAACTGCGGACTCTTGGGAGGACCCAAAATCTTGGGAGGACTCAAGATTTTCTTTTTAAACTTCTTCCCAGACCCATGAGAAAAGGTGTTAAGTTTTTCTCCTTTTGGGGGAGAAAGGGGTAGTGTTTGCAGTTTACAAGCTTTCATCATAAATATTTGTTTTACCTTCCTTTTAATTATTTCCTATCTCACTTAAGAGGAAGGCAGCTGTAAAAAAAAAAAAAAAAAAAAAAAAAGAGGAAGCCAGCTGTACTCTAAATAAAATATCCTCTATAATAGAACTTGCAATTTGGGCCAAAAGCTCCCAGTTTAGCCAACATGCAGGGGAACCCTGCAGATGTGGTAGGTGATAATAAGAGTGAGATCCCAGCAGCCCAGAGCTTTTAAATTGGCGGCTTCATGATCACCTTCCTGCCTCCTCTTGTCCCACCACTGATTTATTCTTGGTTAAGCTCGTTTCTGAAACATGCGAATTTAGTAAGATGCTGAACTCTGCGTATTTAATCTTTGGAAACATAAATTGGGAGAATTTTTGAAGGCTGATTTTTTTTTACTTGAGTGTGTATTCCAGGTTTCATCTTTCTTAGGAATTGTATTCGCTAATTGATTTTCTTCAAATTTCTGAAGTTACTTTTGGCTTAAATTACTAAGTTTTGCAAAAAAAAAAACCTTCTCATCACCCAGTAAGGTTCTGTTTATTCATGGACAGTATTCAAGATTGAGGTTCAGCAGTAAGAATGGATTTTTTTTTTCTATTACGGAGGAAATGTTTTGCCGTTTATGTTCCCCTCTTAACATGTCTTTGTTTTAGTTTTTTACTCAGAAATGTTTGTGGACAACCTAGTACTGTCCCCCACAAATACTAATCACAGTATGATCTGATGCCTGGGAAGAAAAAACATTAGGCATTTGCTCCCTTAAAAAGTACTAATGCAGTGAATGGGAACAACGAGCCTATCTTTTCTGTTTTTCTGTGTCATGTTGGAGGTGGGTTTGGCCTGATTTATTTGTATTCTGTTCTTTCGCATGAGTATAAATTAAATGTCCTCTAAGCAATACAAAGAACAGAGCGCTTAAAATATTTTCCCCGCTCAACGGTTCTGCTGTTTTACGCGTTTCAGGAGAGGCACAACGCCAAGACCGTTGGGGAGATCAAGCAGTTCGTTTCGCAGCTGCCCCACATGCAGGCAGCAAGGGGCTCCCTCGCAAACCACACCTCGATTGCAGAGCTAATCAAAGATGTAACCAGTGAGTATCCTTGGGAGTGATCGTGCTCACCTGGGGCTGACTTGCACGCGCCATGACCGACACCGTGATCACTGGCACCACGGTACTCCCGTGGGAAGGTCAGCTCTGTTTTAACACCCTATGTTATTCTCAGCGTTAAGTATTCGAATGTTTATAGTCAAAAATGTTCCCTTTGTGGCTAACTCAATTTTTCTCATTATTAAAATCACGTAATCGTATGATAAAATATTTGGAATGTCGAAAAGAGAAAAAAATTCTTCCCGTAACATGAGGCGGTTAATCTTTTCAGTCTGGGTTTTTTCCTGTTGTTAAGGATTACTTAATTAGGGCAGCATCATGTTTCTGTTTTAGTTCTTGTTTGTCTCTTGAAGACTCTCTGCAGAATTGGTAGAGAGTGTATGTTAAGTATTTTGAAAGGGCTTGGAAGATGTGAGTTTATTCATTAAAACACAGGCTGTAAAAGCTGAGTTGGCGATTGTTCAATGCCCTGTTTTATAAAGTAGACTTTGAATCTTATATAAAAGTGTTGGAAAATCAATCCATTGTTTTCATATTAATAGAAGTGGAAATCAAGTGAAACTGGGTTGGATCTGATGATGCAAGTAAAATGCTCTTTCAAAATTAGCTTTCATTGATACTGAGAAAAAATTCTTGATGTGGACCATTTTTTTTTTTAAAATAAATTTATTTATTTATTTATTTATTAAACTAATTAATTAATTTATTTTTGTCTGTGTTGGGTCTTCGTTTCTGTGTGAGGGCTTTCTCTAGTCGTGGCGAGCGGGGGCCACTCCTCATCGCGGTGCGCAGGCCTCTCTTGTTGCGGAGCACAGCCTCCAGACGCGCAGGCTCAGTAGTTGTGGCTCACGGGCCCAGTTGCTCTGCGGCATGTGGGATCTTCCCAGACCAGGGCTCAAACCCGTGCCCCCTGCGTTGGCAGGCAGATTCTCAACCACTGCGCCACCAGGGAAGCCCGATGTGGACCATTTTTAAAGTCTTTATTGAATTTGTTACAATATTGCTTCTGTTTTTTATGTTTTGGTTTTTTGGCAGCGAGGCATGTGGGATCTTAGCTCCCTGACCAGGGATCGAACCCACACCCCCTGCATTGGAAGGCGAAGTCTTAACCACTGGACCGCCAGGGAAGTCCTGAGAAAAAATTCTTGAGTCCTTATTAGAGTCCTAAGGCTAGCAAAGGGGTACAGTGCTCGACTATTTCTAGATGTAATTTAGGAGCTCAGGATTGTAGGGGTTTCCATGTTTCTTAGAAGATTCTTTTCAGGTGACGATTTGAACTTTTTGCTTGCTTTCTTTTTTGCGTGTCTTGTTTCTTAATCATGCTCTGTGTATAAAAGCGTTAACATTAATTTCTTAGTTACAAATTTGCTAATTCCATTTTAGCTTCTGAAGACTTCTTTGATAAATTAACAGTGGAGCAGGAGTTTATGTCTGGAATAGACACTGATAAGGTATGTGTACAATAAAGCTGTTCTAACAAATAATTGATACCTTATCAAACATAAGATTATAGCTAGAAAAGCAATTGCTTTGATTCCCATGCCTTGTCTACATATTTTGAAGAGCAAATGCAAAATGTGAAAATAGAGATTTTATCAAGTATCAAATATTTAACATTATCCTATGCAAGGCACTTTCTGCGGTGCACGGAGAGGTGAGACCCAGCCCCTAAAATCAAAGACCTTTAAGGACTGTAATAGATAAATGAATAGATTTGCTTTCTGAGAGAACTGATCATATAATTTCCCTTACATATTCACCTCTATTACTAAATTTAAAATTATTCAATTTATGAAAATTCCCATCTTCTAAAAAGATTCCTGTTACTTTATGCTGATAAATTGCTGCTGTTAACGGTCACACACCCGGGACGTGTGGCAGCCTCTCCCGAGGTTGTCCATGGAGACAGGTGAGTCCAGACAGGCCGCTGGATTGCCTGCGTGTGCCCTCACTGGCCGGTGCTCCCCATCGCTGGTGTGTCTGCATGGTGACGGGGGTGCGTGTAGCAGGGGCCAGAGGAGCTACTTTGGAGGGAGCTTAGGGACAGTGAAAAAAAAGAATGAACCGTTCTCCTACTCATCTCCTTTTTTTTTTTTTTTTCATTTTTAATTTTATATTGGAGTATAGTTGACTAACAATGTTGTGTTAGCTTCAGGTGCACAGCAAAGTGATTCAGATACACATATACATATATATATACACACATATGTATAGGAGTAGGTTATGGTATCTATTCCTTTTCAAATTCTCTTCCCATCCAGGTCACCACACAATATTTGACTTTGAAAAGTAATAGTAAATATCAAGTTCTTTAGGTCCCCAAACCAGATGCTGGTACCGGTATATATTTTGTTTCCAGGTCAACAGTTACATTGAGGATTGTATTGCCCAAAAACATCCGCTGATCAAGGTGTTAAGACTAGTTTGCCTCCAATCCGTGTGCAATAGTGGACTCAAACAAAAAGTTTTGGATTATTACAAAAGAGAAATCCTGCAGGTCAGTATAGTTTTAAATTACTAATTTGCCAGGGGAGAAAACATCTTTTTAAAAAAATACTTCCCAAAGCTGCTATTTTGGTATAGTGTTTCCACTATCTTTTAAATGTTTTAATACATGGAGGGATTGTCCTTGGTATTCATTGTTTACTGTGTTTGCATAATAATAACAATAGCTAATGTTTACTGAGCTTTTACTATGTGCCAGGCTCAACTGGAAGAGCTTTATGTGTATTCATTTGTTTAATCCTTACAACAGCGCTGAGTTATATACTCTTACCATCCCCATTTTATGGATGAGAAAACTAAGGCACAGAGTAGTGCTATAACTTGCCCAAGGTCACCAGCTAGTATGTGGCAGAGCCAGGGCTAAAACCCAGGCAGCCAGGGTCTAGTGCTCTTGTTGTTAACCCAACTATTCGATGGAGGAAGGGAACTTTTTGCACATTTCTGATGATGATTCTTTAGCCAACTTACTTAAATCAAGCCTGTTACTTTATAATAAGGAAAAGCCCACCATTGTTTTTAAAATTCTCCCTTCTGTTTAAAAATGTCTCAGGCACTATTTATTTGCTATTACTAGTCACAGTTAAGTATGTTAGTGTTAAAACTAAATACTCATTCAGGTTGGGTTTTGGGGGGGGGGGGTTTGTTTGTTTGTTTTTTGCCTTTTAAAAAATTACACAAATTACACGTGCATTCTCATCATATAACATTCAAACAAAGCAGAAGTCCATGGTGCAAACCATGACCCTCCCCCGCCTCCCCCTCCCCCCATTTCCCTCCCTGGAAGGGACCAATGTCAGCAGTTTGGTTTGTGTGCTTCCAGATTCCTGTCTTTGCATCTATGTACAAAGAATGTTTATATACACAGACCATGGGGTGAGACCAGCTGGATCCACGGCCCAGCTCTGTTACTCATTAGCTGTGTGACCTTGGGCAAGTTATTTAAACTTCTCTATGAAATGGAGATAATAGTGGCTACCTCGTGGGGTTATAATAAGAATGACTGAGTTAACGTATGTAAAGCACTTAGAACACACCAGTGCCCCCCACCATAGAAAGTATTATATAAGTGTTAGCTATTATTATTACTTACTATATCTTTTTTAACAAAAATAAAATCCTACTATACGTAATAGTCTTCTTATATTTTTTTGTCCTTAAGAATAAATCCAGAAGGTCTTTCTTATCAGGATGTATAGATCTGCCTCTTTCTTTTTTTAACAGCTAATTATATCCCATATAAAAATATACTATAATTTATTTGACGCTCACTTAAGTTGGGTCCATAAATTCTGACTTTAAAGTAAAAAATTTACATCATTCTTTGAGTGATCCAGTGAGCTGGATTTGCTGTAATGGCAAGCAGTTTTAGGGCAGGCTTCACCCCTGCCCTGCACCTGTGCCCACGGACGGTCATTGCCTGGACTTCGCTAACGTGCCCCAGAGTACAAACCAGTGGATTTGTTGCAAGTGCTCTTTTTTTTTTTTTTAATTGAAGTAGAGTTGATTTACAATGTCATGCCAATCTCTGCTGTACAGCAGAGTGACTCAGTTATACACATAGAGACATTCTTTTTTTTCATATTCTTTTCCATTATGGTTTATCACAGGATATTGAATATAGTTCCCTGTGCTCTACAGTAGGACCTTGTTGTTTATCCATCCTATATACAATAGTTTACATCTGCTGACCCCAAACTCCCAGTCCTTCCCTCCTCACCCCCCTTCCCCTTGGCAACCACAAGTCTGTTCTCTATGTCTGTGACTGTTTCTGTTTTGTAGATGGGTTCATCTGTGCCATATTTTAGATTCCACATGTATGTGATATCACATGCTATTTGTCTTTCTCTTTCTGACTTACTTCACTTAGTATGATAATCTCTATTGCATCCCTGTTGCTGCAAATGGCATTATTTCATTCTTTTTTTATGGCTGAGTAATATTCCATTGTATATATGTACCACATCTTCTTTATCCATTCATCTGTCGATGGACATTTAGGTTGTTTCCATGTTTTAGCTATTGTAAATAGTGCTGCTATGAACACAGGGATGCATGTATTTTTTGAATTATAGTTTTGTCTGGATATATGCCCAGAAGTGGGATTGTTGGATCATATGACAACTCTATTTTTAGTTTTCTGAGGAACCTCCATACAGATTTCCATAGTGGCTGCACCACCTTACATTCCTACCAGCAGTGTAGGAGGGTTCCCGTTTCTCCACACCTTCTCCAGCATTTGTTATTTGTAGACTTTTTAATGATGGCCATTCTGACTGGTGTGAGGTGGTACCTCGTTGTGGTTTTGACTTGCATTTCTCTAATAATTAGTGATGTTGAGCATCTTTTCACGTGCCTACTGGCCATCTGTACGTGGAAGTGTTCTTTTTTGAAAGTCGCAGAAACCGTTCTCCTGATTCGACTTCTCTTGCAGACATACGGCTATGAGCACATATTGACCTTGCACAACCTAGAGAAGACTGGCCTGCTGAAACCACAGACGGGGGGCAGAAACACTTACCCAACCATCCGGAAAACGTTACGCCTCTGGATGGACGATGTAAACGAGCAAGTAAGACGCTCCTGCTCTGCAACTCATTTGAGTTCCCAGTCAACGGGTAGTTGCAGCGACATACGCCACTTGATGTCCGCATCCACCTTGCTTTCTAAAGACAGTTTTCTAATGTTTTGGAGAAAGTCATGCATTCGTGTGGATCCCAGCAGGAAGCACAGGGTGCTCTTGCACTGGGTAGTTTGAGGGAGTTTCATAAAGACGGGGTGGACCGGGGAGAGGCAATGCAGTGGGGAACCCTCCCCAGCGAGGCCTGAGGGCAGGGGAAGGGGGCTGTTCCAGAACCGGGAGAGAAGAGCTGTGTGGCCAGGCGGTCTGACAAGCCGAGGGACACAGCCAACCTCTGGCAGCACCACAGAGGGGAAGTGAGGGCGACAACTCACGCTGCCATCCTCTCTCCAGTTTCCAGCTGGTGTAGCGCCCACGGGGCTGCCTCTGGGGCACAGAGCACCAGGGAGAAATGCGGGAGGGTCAGGCAAAGATCCAGTACAGGGAAAGCAAACGGTGAGAAGCAAGGCTCCTCCCACATCCAACCTCAGTTTCCCCTCAGAGGCGAGCACTGTAACCCGTTTGTAATCTATCCTTCCGGAAGGAGTCTCTGTACAGACAAACATTTTTACATAAATGGTGCATTTTCTATACCACTGGTCTCCAAAGTAGGGTGCGCTTTGCTTTATATTTATTGTTTATTCCAATCTTTCTAAGTTTCATTTTTCTTATTTTCTTTTTTGGTTTTTCATAAGGGACTTTATTAGGCTGCGTCTTGCCGCAAAAGCTAACAAACAGTCTCCTGCCTCAGTAGCAAAATTGGATTGTTTTTGTCCAGTGGGAATATAGATAATCTTAATTCCTGTGTTGTACAACGTAAATCATAGATTAGTTCAGCTCTTCACAGCACTGACCTGTCTTTCCCCACTCCACCCACCACTTAACACCGTATCTTGAAGAGCCTCCTGTGATCTCCTCATTCTTTTAAGTTCTTTTTCATTGCTACATAGGGACTTCCCTGGTGGTCCAGTGGTTAGGACTCTGAGCTTCCACTGCAGGGGGCCTGGGTTCGATCCCTGGTCGGGGAACTAAGATCCCTCAAGCTGAGCGCCAAGGCCAAAGATAAAATAAAATAATTTTTTAAATTAATTGCTAACTAGTGGTTTTTCAGATACATCTTATTTTATGACTTATCAGATTTCTACTGATAGAAATTCAGGTCGTTTGCAGTCCTTTGCTAGTTCGCACAGTGTTGCAGTTAATATGTTTGTGCTTTGGT
This sequence comes from Eschrichtius robustus, assembly GCF_028021215.1. NCBI lineage: Eukaryota > Metazoa > Chordata > Mammalia > Artiodactyla > Eschrichtiidae > Eschrichtius > Eschrichtius robustus. Next base: position 7,844,855 of record NC_090837.1, read on the forward strand.
CTTTTGTCCTCTAGAGTACAAGCCCCTCTGTGGGATAAGTGCCTGAAAGTGGAATTGCCGTGTTCAAGGGTTATATTCTCAGCTAGGGAGTTCCACTTTACCGTCCAAGAAGTTTCTTGCCAAACCAAGTAACAATTTTTCATCTTCAGTACCTATAGATGCTTTGAGTGGCTGTTGAAGATTTGAGTCGAAAGTGAACCTTTGGCTGCTAAGAACAGAGCCCAGCGGGGGTGGATTGGAGCAGGATATTTCGATATTGCAGCAGGATATTTCAATATTGGAGCAGGCTATTTCGGGGGTTTGTGTTTCTGCCTTCAAAGCCAAATCAAATAATTTTGGTTACCCCACAAGCCACAGTTAGGCGGCTATACGTCTCTCTCTCTCGCCCTGTCTACAGGCCTTTTCTCCTTTAATTGTTCAACAGAATCCCACGGACATATCGTACGTGTACAGTGGTTATGCCCCTCTCAGCGTGCGCCTGGCCCAGCTGCTTTCCCGGCCCGGCTGGCGGAGTATTGAGGAAGTTCTGCGCATTCTCCCAGGGCCCCACTTTGAGGAGCGGCAGCCGTTGCCCACAGGGCTGCAAAAGAAACGTACGTCCACAGCCCGTATCCACAGATGATTATGTAGTGTTAGTGTGCTTTTCATGTAATATGCAATTGCTTTGTAAGATACATTTGTAAAGTACTTAGGAGTCAGAGTCCGATGTACATACCTCTTTTGTTAGTCATGAATTATATTGTAAGCACTAGAACCCATTACTCCCTCAGGAGAAGCCGCTTTCAACCTCTGAACTGAGGATCTCAGAAGGTTAGAAAAAACATTGAGATCACAATCATGGTCCTGAGTTTCAAATGAATTGTCTGTACCAAGACATATATGACTATTTTTCCTTAGGAATGGTGCAATTTTTTTAAGAGGTGGGGAGAGAAGCATCAATAATAATCCTTCATTCTGAAATGTTTATATTTTAGGTCAACCGGGAGAAAACCGAGTCACTCTGATATTTTTCCTCGGGGGTGTAACCTTTGCTGAAATTGCTGCCCTGCGATTTCTTTCCCAGCTGGAAGATGGAGGTACAGAATATGTCATCGCCACCACTAAGCTAATAAACGGGGCCAGCTGGATAGAGTCGCTAACGGAAAAACCTTTCTAGGGCGTTCAAAGGAGACTTACCGGTGAACTGCAGAATAAACTGCTCCTTTGAAGAAGCTGCTGGAAGGAAGTGCAACCCCATGGAGGAATAACACGAGAACACAGAATTTACTTTGGGGTCAGCTTCTTAAATTATGCTGTTTTCTCCTTTCTGCTTGTCTTTTGTGTTCCTAATTTCTTACAGAAAGAAGAATGGAAGAGAATCAGCCAGGGTAAAAGACCTAACAGTTTTTAATGTTCTGAGCTCAGGATCTTCATTAGGGACCTCTGGAAATATATTAAGGATGGTGGGATGGATAATGTATACAGCCACACAGATGGGTCCAGTTCTTAAGGAAGCAGGGACCAAGCAGGTAAAAATGAAAATAAAAGTGGAAGGTCCGACCCCTAATAAATAGTGCTGAATTTCTTAAAGGTGCATCATGCCTAGGGCAGTGGCTGAGTGCTGGGGGCCTAGGGCTAGTATTATCACTGAGCTGAGATTTCTTTTTCCTGCAGAACATGGCACATTACATTCAGTGTCACCAGTCTCTACCTTACCTGGTCATTAAGGCAAGTTGTGTTCCTTCTGTTTTTGATTCCTCTGCTTCTAAAAAGCAAGAGGTTTGGAAGAGCTTCTTTCCCCAGAACGAGATTAGGAGCTGCCTGATCAACTAAGTCAGTGTGGGTCCCGTGCTTATCAAGGGCTTTTTACATCGAGCAACATAATAATTAGGGAGCAGCTTCCTGAGAACGTAACCATTCAAAGACGCGTCCTTAGTGCACGTGTTATTAACGCTAAGACATTTCAATGGTAGATGCCTCCAGTTTTCTTCCCTGCCCATCGTGGGCCGCACCAGCCAGCCAGGCCCACTGTGAGCGGTGGCAGCTTTGCTTCTCCAGCATCCGGCAGCTCCCTCTCCCTGGTAAGTGCCACACGCGCTTCCCCAGCAGTCTGCAGACACACCCTATTCGGCCTCTGGCATTTATTTTGCTAGAAGACACCCAGCCCCATTTCAGGCCGTGGGCCGGTGACTTCATCCCCCTCTGGTGCAGCCTGTCAATGATCTTGGAGTCCAGCTGCTACCCTTCCTACAGGAGACTGCTAGACTGCAGGACGGAGGAGCTTGGGTGCTGGTGGGGGAGTTGGAAATCTCCCTCCTGCTCCATCCCAGTGTCTGGAGGAGTCAAGGCCAAGAAGGGGACCAAATTGATGGTTTCACAGCCCTTGCCTGAGTCTCCATCCAAATTAGCTGATCCCCGTCTTTGCTGAGGGCCAAAGTCAGTGTCCTTCCCCAGGTGTCATTTCTACTGTTAATTAGTACCTGTATACGTTTTCCTCACTTTCTTTTGCTAGTGGAAGTCTCTTAGCACACTGCATGTTATGAGTGAAGGAGAAATTCTGTACTTTTTAAAAATCTCCTTAATGTAAGAATGAGGGGTAGAAGAGGGAATATTTAAAAGATTAGCTACTCGAGGATTTAACTTGGCTTTGACGTTCAGTATTTGGAAAGGTCTTAAAATGATTCCTGTTTTAGGAATCCTTTTTCAGCTACTTGTTATCCCAGGGAGATTAGTTTATACCTTCCAGCCCCAGCGGTTGTGAGTCTCAGCTGCTTTAGAGAATGAAATCCACCTTGTCTGTAAGTGTTTTCGGCTCATGGGATTCAATTCAAGTCCAGTCAAGTCTCCGTGGCTGGGGTTTTGTCCTGTGAACAGGTACTCAGTTGTGTCTCGTGTGTCTGCATTCACTGGTGACTCTATACTTGCTTGCTCCGAGCATAGTTAGGTCAGCTCCTAAAAATGCATTCAGCAGAAGACTTCAAAACATCAATTGCTTCATTTGTATGCAAATAGAAAGTGGTGGATAATTATATATTATACGCCTTTGTGTAAGTTCATTTAATACTTGAAGCAGTCTTTGTCTCAAAGGAGTGTGCCCTTACTGAGAAAAAGGGTATGTGAATGGTACGTTTATTCTTGGAGAGGGTGGATTGTTTACATCGTGTCTGGACTTTTGTCTAGTTGGGTATAGCAGTCCCACCAAAAAGAAGTCTACATAGACAAAGAAGTCTACATAGACACTATTGTGTGTCATACTGTACACTTTTGAATTTTAGCCAACAGAGAAATAAGTATTTGAACTGTAGTTTAACTGTGGAGCAAGAGACTAATGGTTAAAAGGAGGAGGATTAAAAACAGCACATTTAGTTCTTGAAGAGAACTGGGAAGGGAGGGTCTCCGTGCGATAGTCCCCTTTAGCTCTGCCCTCACGGCAAGTGGATTATGATTAATCCGACATGGAGTCCGTCTCTTGTTCTCAGTTGTATGTTAAAGACTGGCCTGTCACCAGGAGGAAGTGTTTGTATTCAGCCGAGTTGAACTCAAGAAGAAATACTTTAAAAAAAAAAACAACAAAACACCAGAACGGACTGAGTATCTAAAGCAGCCAGGAAGAGGGGCTGTAATAAAGATGGCAAGGCAGAGAAATACAGATATCACATAGACTATGAATTATGAACAGACTGTGAATTATACTCTAGAGCCTGGTGTATTATATTCAATCATATGGTTTAACGATGACCTACTGTAGAAAATAGAGGATGCCTTTTTGTCATCCAACAATTAAAGGCAGTAATGTAAAATTTCTCAGATTCTCTTCTCAATGAATGCATATGAACTTCAAGCTACATAATGTTTCTCAGCTCCAGTTACTCCGTTGCTGTAAAATACCCCCAAATTGGGTGGTGACTAGAGTCTGCAAAGGCTGGAACACATAACTGACTTGAGATATCCATTTGAAGGATGTGAGAGTTAAAGGGGAACAGAATCAGGCCTATTTTAATAGCCTTTTTCATCTGTTACTTTGGTGTGGGATGAGGGTATAAATCTCAGCTGTACTTTCTTTGCTGTGACTCGGCAGGACACAGAGCCCTCCAGATGACCAGTTCTCTGGGGGAGCAATTACTACTCACTGGCTTCCTGCGCAGCTTGATAATATTCTGCTCCTGTTTTCAGCCCAGCTGCGGCGGGGCAATGATTTGATAATAGGAGATCCTGATCAAATTAGAGAGCCATTTGCTTCTGGATGATGATGTTGATAAAAGGGTTGATGTCCACACTGCCTGCTTTTTTTTTTAAAGGTCAAAACATATTCTTACTACAAACTACTACAAAAAGCAGAAGAATCAGAAGCAGCATAAAGTTTGTGCTTTCTTTTCCCTTCATTGTTACATCTGGGAAAGGGTCTGTTCTTTATTGGCTGAAATCCTGACTGGTTCTTTTTGCCTCGCATTTGGAGGAGTTGAAATTGGAAGTGGGCACATTGGGAAGGTGACTGTATAATGAGTCTCTAACCTGCTAAACTCTGTGAATTAGAATCAAGCACTTGGGAGCTTTTGGTTCTCTGAGCTGGTTCTCACACACACACACACACACACACACACACACACAAATGCTCGAACTTGCATATGTTTTAAGACAACAGCTTTTGCTTTAGCGGGGCAGTCATGAGTGTTGTATGTACGGTGGTTCTTCTTGTCTGAGACTCAGGAGTAGGATGGGACTGCTCTCCGTGGGAGTCTGTTAGGATTTGGACTGTATCCACCTGCAGTGTTTAGAAAAGCCAGACAAGAGGCATGAAATCCCCCCTAGTGTGCCACTTGCTCAGCCCATCTAAGTCAGGAGCTTTGCAGGCAAGTTCAGAGCTCTGTGGGCCGTCGTGGTGACATAGGCAGAGGGCGGGCAGGGTTGCCAGCGCCCCGCCTGGTCTGGGATCGCCTGTGCGCAGCTCTGTGAGAGCTCAGGGACCACGTGAAGATTGTGATTGGTCTCTAGACCACACCTAGCTGGTGAGTGCAGCTGCTGCCTGAAAATCCCTCAGCTCTGCTGACATCCCTGGAGTGCATGCAAGCCTACCTTTGGACACCAGACCGGAGAGGGACCGTGGAGCTGCTGCGGTGGACGAGTCGTGGAAACTTTCCTGAGTGAGTGAAATGGGGAGAAAGGGAAGCTGGTGGCTGGCACTGAGGGACGTTGCTGGGCAGGGCAGCAGTGGAGGTAAAGAAGTGGTTTGTGATTGTTACTATATGATTCCATCTGTGGTGGAAGTTAGAGCGCTGGAGCAGATGCCAAGAGCACGATGGGGAAGGAGATTAGCCCAGAATCAAATTGATACCCACCTCTTGGCACTCCTGCTATCCTGGCTGGCCAGAAGGGCAAGCATGCCTGGCCACAAAGTAGGGATCCTCAAACTCTTGTGTACTAATAAGCCTTGGGGCCAGAGGAATTGCAGAGGGGCTGCAGTGAGGGTCTGCTGTTTTCCCCCTACTCAAAAGGCTCTTTCTTCTCTTCCCCTCCCAAGTAGCGCTGACAGCCGGGGCTGCAGCTTGAATGATGGCAAAAGAAAGCTTTACTTCACCAGCCCATTAGCAGCACTCACAACATTAAAAATGAAGGAGGTGGATGGGAGGAGAGGGCTGGGGATGAAGACCAGTGCAGCAAAGGGGTCTGGGAACCGCCAGGCTTCTCTCTTCTCTGAGCCCAGATCCAGATCGGGAGCCGAAGAATGAGGGGAACTTTCGGTTTAAAAGAATTCTGTAGTGTCAATGCAGAGTGTCCAGGTTGTTGTTAATGGAGAAAATCAGCACTTTGGGCTTCCTTAGCCTTAGGAAAGTATGTTCACTCTGTAGAGGGCCGGGACCTAGTCTAGCCCCCTGTGTCCACGCTGCCTATAACAGTGCCTGGCTCAGCAGCGCTTGCTCAGGGTCCAGCGGAGGTTGGTCAAGGGAGGGAACCGTCCTCTTTGCGTGCTCAGGCTCTCCCGGGTGCCCTGCTCCGCAGGTCCTCGGGCCTCCCGCGCAGGGCGATGCCGGCCTCGACCACCATCCACGTGCTGCAGCTGCTGCGGGAGCTGCTGGCCTTCGTGCTCCTCAGCTACACGGTGCTCATCGGGGCGCTGCTGCTGGCCGGCTGGACCACCTATTTCATGGTGCTGAAGTGACAGCGCCGCTGGCCCGGCTCCCCGCCCCTCCCGCCTCCCGCCCCGCCCCTGCCCCAGCAGCAGCCTGCCCAGCAGAGCGCTGCTCCGCCTCCGACTTCTGTCCTGACGGACCCGCACGGCCAGCTAACGAGAACACTCTCCCGAGGTGAAGGGCCCCAGTCCAAGCACCCGCCACGACGGCCGACTTGGCTCCGCCCGCTCCGCGTCCTCACACGGCCCGCCTCGCCCCACGCGGAAGCTCCGGCAGTTGGGTGTCCGGCCAGGCCGTTATAGCCGTTACCCTCAGCCCCGCCCCCTCTCTCCCCGTCTGTCCAATCCCGGCTGCGCCCTCGGGCGGGGGCGTGGTCATGTGAAGCGGCCCTCTCAAGTGGGGGCCGTGCCCCGCCCCCGCTCACGAAGGGGCGTCACTTCCGGCGTGTGCGCGTGGGGTCCGTCCGACGCGAAATGGCGGCTCTACGGAGTTGGCTGTCGCGGAGCGTAGCCTCCTTCTTCAGGTAGGGCTGAGGCCGTGTAGGAGGTCAGGGTCGGACAGAGGGAGGGGACGCTGAGAGCGCCGCACCCGGGCCGCAGCCCCGGCCTTGCGGGCGCGCGCTTCCCTTCTCGGCCCTCGAGAGGGTCACGGCGTCCCGCCCCTCTCGGAGGTCTGAGGACGTCCCGCCTCTGCCTCGGGCCAGAGGCCTCCCGCCTCCTCGGCCAAGCCCGGGGTTCGTGTCTCACTGACGGCTTTTCCGTTTTCCCACCTGCCGAAAGCGCGTTCCCCCATCCTCGGGCTGTCTTTTGGGGGGCGCTCGGCCTGCCCGCGAAGTGACTCTCGTTGGCCCATTGAAGTCACTGGGGAGAGTAGGGGGAGAGGCCCGGGCAGGCGGCGGGTTCCCGGAAGAGGTTTTCCGTGAGGGCGGAGGAGCCCCAGGAACTTGCCGGTCTCCCCGCGGGCCCTGCTCCCTAGGCCTCTTGACGCCTGCGGGCTCCAGGGGACCATCAGAGCCCTTGCAGCCTAGGCCAGAGGGCCAGCGCTAAATCCTGCCTGCAGAAGCGTTTTATTTTGGCCGGAGTTTTTTAAAAGCTTTGAGACCACCTCTTAAACGTCCACACCTGGTAACTCTTAAACTGCGGCACCGTCGGCCCGCATTCCCGCGCGTGGAGCCAAGTAGCGGTTTCTTCGCGCCCGGGCCTTTCCGGTCCACCCCGCTCCCCACAGAGCCCTGTCGTGTGGAAGGCCACCCTGCGTCGTCATTTGGGTTCCAGCGTGGCCCGAGTTTGAGTCTCCAGCCCCTGCAAATATCAGTAAATTGAAGAGGCTGTTACAGGTTGGTGGTTGTGCCTTACTAAATTTGACTTCTGTTTCCAGGTACAAACAGCGTGTGCCAGTCGTGGCTAACTGTGAGAAGCGCTGTTTCTCGGAATTGATAAGACCATGGCACAAAGCTGTGGCTGCTGGATTTGGGGTAGCCCTGTGTGCAGTTCCTATTGCACAGGTGAAGTACTGTCCTGTCACTCCGTGTTGTTTGTCTTTGTGTGCTGTGTCCTCTTGAAGTCTCAGGTGGGCAGTGAAGCATCTGACAAGCTTTCATGGTTTTACCCCGCGCTCCTCCCCACCCGCATGTGATGGTATACTTTCTAGTGTGTCGGCATCTTCTTTTCAGAGCTGCGCAAATATAGTAATATTTCCATTTTAATCGTATTATTTGGTAGGAACGCTATGTCAAGTTGGTCAGATTGTATGAAGAGGGAAGAAAGAAAAGAACATATTACAGTATCAACAAAATAGTCTTGCATTCAACAAAAATTTACTGGGCAACTTTTATGTGCCATACACACTGAGACCGTACGAGCAAATCAAACGAAGTTTCTGCTTTCATAAAGCTTACATTCTGGAGAGAAGGAAGAGGAGAAAGTGGAATGAGAGGGGGAGAGAGAGAGAGAGAGAAATAGATGAGCTCAGCTCACAGAGTTAGCTCAGGACCAGATGTGCTTCGACTTCTGTACTTTGTGGGCCATTGTAGAGCTTTGGATTTTATTATGGAAAAGAAGCCACAGAGGGTTTTAACATAAGATTATTATGATGTGACATAAGTTTTTAAAGGTTGCTGTGTGGAACTAAAAAGACCAGCAGGGGTCCAGGCATGAGATGATCGCGGGCTTGGATCAGGTGGGGGGAAGCCGGCTGAATGTGATCAGCTGGAGTTGCTGATGGGTTAGGTGTGAAGTATGTAACTTCGATTCCAATGCTTTTAAAAGGCCTAAGCAACTGAAAGAATGGTGTTGCCATATACTGGATGGAGAGGAATGGGTTTTGGGAGGAAGAAACCAAGAGTTCAGTTTTGGAAATGACATCTAGGTGGAGTTGTCAAGTAGACAGTGATATGAAAGTGGTACCTTATTAAAAAATTGTTGGTTATATGCTTTATCGGGAGACCTAAATAAGAAATCGGCAAACCCCATTTTGGCAAAACATTCCTGATACTTAAATGTGTGTTTATCATAGCAACAAGATTAATTCCATCTATCACAAGTATTTTCAGCATCTTCTGAGGCTCACTCATGAGCCTTTCCCTTTTTGTGCTCACTTCAGCCCTCATCTCTGTGTACTAATGACCCTTTAACCCTAAAATCCTTACTTGGACACCAAGCCATTTTCAGTCATTGTTAGGACAGCCTTTTCTTTCTTCCTCCAAAAGATTTTTTGTGTGTTTATCCTTTTTTTTTTTTTTTTTAATGTTTACCTATTTTATTTATTTGTTTGGTTGCACTGGGTCTTATTTGCGGCTCCCCAGCTCCTTAGCTGCAGCATGTGCACTCGTAGTTGCGGCACGCATGTGGGATCTAGTTCCCTGACCAGAGATAGAACCCGGGCCCACTGCATTGGGAGCGCGGAGTCTTAACCACTGTGCCACCAGAGAAGTCCCCTGTGTTTGTCCTTTCTAGTTCGTATACTATTCTTAAGCCCTAGTTACCTCAGTTCTAGGCCACATGCCAGGAGCCTCTGGTTGACAGGAGCCTCTAGTCGTTCTCTTGCAGGAACAGCAATGCCACTTCCGTTCTTCAGAGCCTGCAGTGGCTCCCCATAATGTGTTACAGAACTAAAATCCAGCAAACTCTCCTCGCACTCCAGTGCCCTAGCCAGTCTCATCTCCCTTGTGCCATCCACTCCAACCAGGCTAGATTCCCGACATCCCCTGCATACATCATATGTGTTCTTTTCCTCATTGTTTCTTCTCACCCAGGACGCATGTCCATTCTAATCCTAGTTGTCTTGAGACCCAAATCCCACCTCTTTTTAAAGCCTTTCCTAGTTCCTGGCCAACAATGATTTCCCTCTCTGACCACTTACATTGTCTATTTTGATATTTGATGATAATCTGTTTGACTCCCCTGAGTCAGCAGAGCATAATGGAAACTTTGGAGTGAGATTTGGTTTGAGGTCTACATGTGTACTTTTGGGGAGAGTTACATAACTATTCTGAGCTTCCGTTTCCTCATTAAAAGAGAAGTGCTAATACCTAGACTGTTGTGAGGAACAAGTAAACGTGCATTGTAAAATGGAGAGCATTATGAAGACACAAATTATCAGAATAGGTCAAAATTAGCTTCTCATGAGCAGAGATGATATCATTCTTTCCATCATTCTTTCCTTTCTAGCCCCTCAGTGCGAGGTAACATAATGCTTACTTAGTTGATTGAATGAAATATAAATATGATAAAATCCATGATTTGTTTGTGTATCAGAGATATTTCTTTTTTTTTTAAATTAATTTATTTATTTATTTTTGACTGTGTTGGGTTTTCGTTTCTGTGCAAGGGCTTTCTCTAGTTGTGGCAAGCGCGGGCCACTCTTCATCGCGGTGCGCGGGCCTCTCACTGTCGCAGCCTCTCTTGTTGCGGAGCAGAGGCTCAGTAGTTGTGGCTCACGGGCCTAGTTGCTCCGCGGCACGTGGGATCTTCCCAGACTAGGGCTCGAACCCGTGTCCCCTGCATTGGCAGGCAGACTCTCAACCACTGCGCCACCAGGGAAGCCCCAGAGATATTTCTTGATTGCTGCTTTCAACAGGTAGTGATCCAGTGTGCTTATACTTTAAATAGCAAAACGACAACAGATGATAGAGGGATTGGTTTGTTAGTGCTGATACAATAAATCCTCTGCTATGGGAGAAAAAGGGAGAGTTAGGGATGACTTGTCATCATAGTTGCCAGTATTTAATCAAGGTGGCCACCACATTCCCTTAACTCGTCAGATAGTTATACTGCCCTTTTTTTTTTTTTTTTTTTTTTAAACATAACAGCTGAGGTCAGAGGGAAGCGTCTCCTCTCCCCCACATCAAGACTGTACAGCTCATTCTGCAGATTTGCCCTCTCCACCATTTACTTTCTTAGACTCAGCTTAATCCTTATCAACTCTATGAAGCCTTTTCTAAGTTATTCTCATTCAACGTAGAAGTGATTGCTGTCTTACGTGTGCCCCTCCAGACTTCTTCCACAGCTCCCATGGTACTTGATTGCATTAATTTTCTAGTTTATCTTTATATCCCAAGCATCTAGCACTGTGGTAATGAATGAATCATAACTTCATGAAATTTGTTGATGATAAATACTAGCCTTTTATTTGATAAAAAGAAATACTTTGCTTTTTGGAGCAGAGAATAAGCAACAAAAGTAGGTAGAAAGCATATTCTAGAATTATTTTCATATGTTGTCTTCAATAGCGAAAATAAAGCTTAAAAAGAAAAAGTTAACACAGAAGCATCGTAGTGCAGTTGCAGTGTGAGAATTACATTTTTCACGTGGCTGTCTATGGTCTCAGCTGGAGCTTTAGGTTCAAAATTGACTAAAAATGTTTGTGTTTCAGAAACCGGAGCCTCATTCTCTTAGTAATGATGCATTAACAAGGAGGGCTGTGTCTTTGGTAACAGATAGCACCTCTACCTTTCTCTCTCAGACCACATATGCATTGATTGAAGCAATCACTGAATATACTAAGGTAAGTGTCCTCTTGTTAATAAGTCTTGGTCATCTAAGTCAATGGTTAGCAAACTATGGCTCACAGATCAAATCGGGTCTGATGCCTGCGTTTGTAGTTTGATTGGTACACGGTCAGGCTCGTTTTTTTGTGTATTTTGTGTCTATGACTGCTTTCGTGAGTTGAACAGTTGCAAACAGAGACTGTAGGGCCACTCTCTGGCCCTTTACAAAAAAAAGTGGGCTGAGTCCTGATCTAAATTACTGGTTTTTAGACTTTCTCCAGGAACCCTTTTTATTATTCATTTTATTTTATTTAAAAAAAATTTTTAATTGAAGTATAGTTGATTTACAATGTTGTGTTAATTTCTACTGTACAGCAAAGTGATTCAGTTACACGTATGTTCTTCTTCATATTCTTTTCCATTATGGTTTATCACAGGATATTGAATATAGTTCCCTGTGCTATACAGTAGGACCTTGTTGTTTATCCATTCTCTACATAATAGTTTGCATCTGCTAATCTCAAACTCCCAATCCATCTTTCCCTCACCTCCCTCCCCCTCAGCATCCACAAGTCTGTTCTCTGTATCTGCGAGTCTGTTTCTGTTTTGTAAGTTCATTTGTAGCATTATTTTAGATTCCACATACAAGTGATATCATATGATTTGTCTTTCTCTTTCTGGGTTACTTCACTTAGTATGATCATCCATGTTGCTGCAAATGGCATTATTCCATTTTTTAAAAATAATTAGTTATTTATTTATTTATTTTGGGCTGAGTTGGGTCTTTGTGGCTGTGCATGGGCTTTCTCTAGTTGTGGCGAGTGGGGGCTACTCTTCATTGCGGTGTATGGGCTTCTCCTTGTGGTGGCTTCTCTTGTTGCAGAGCACAGGCTCTAAGCGTGCGAGCTTCAGTAGTTGTGGCTCACGGGCTCTAGGGCGCAGACTCAGTAGTTGTGGCGCACGGGCTTTGTTGCTCCGCGGCATGTGGGATCTTCCCAGACCAGGGCTTGAACCTGTGTCCCCTGCGTTGGCAGGCAGATTGTTAACCACTGTGCCACCAGGGAAGCCCCTGTTCCATTCTTTTTTATGGCTGAGTAATATTCCATTGTATATATGTACCACATCTTTATCCATTCATCTGTCAGTGAACATTTAGGTTGCTTCCATATCTTGGCTACTGTAAATAGTGCTGCTATGAACATAGGGGTGTGTGTATCTTTTTGAATTAGAGTTTTGCTTTATCCTCATTTAATGTAGGGCCCCTGCAGGTGGGACACTCGCCCTCTGGGACGGGGCTGTGGTCGGCCTCACTGTCCAGGAACGCTTTTTAAAAGAAAAATCTTAAATATAGCAGCCCAGTATATAAGACAAGGGGACCACACTGATCTGGTTCAGTTGGGGGTACCAGGGGCTTCTGGGTGAGGACAGTTTGAAAACCACTGATCTGCGCTAATAGAGAGTATATGGATAATCAGAATCATTTTTAAAAGTCTCATTTATATGTTTCTTTACCTTCATTTTCCAGCAGCTTTATTCCCAGATTTCTGAGTTTTCCATCTGCATTACGTTCTTTTTGTATGTCTAAATTGCTAACAAGCTTTTAAAACACAAAAGTTGACAAGTAGAGATACTGATGGCTTAGGATAATGCCTCTGCTTCATACAATAGTGCAGGTTCAGTGAGGCAGAAGGACTGAAGAGCCAGTTTGCTGCAATGGGACTTCATCACCTTGAGGTCTAAGTCTCACTAACCCTAATACGTCTCACTTATTTTACTCATTTATTCTATATTTGTAGGCTGTTTATATCTTAATTTCTCTGTACCGACAATACACAAGTTTACTTGGGAAAATGAATTCACAGGAGGAAGATGAAGTGTGGCAGGTGATCATAGGAGCCAGAGTTGAGGTGAGCAAAAAGTTACTTGGCGTTTCTTTATTAGTGCTCCTACCTCATTGTGGTTATCTAAATGATTGAATGAAGGTGTTTTACCAGTAGCTGTTCTCTCAGTCTGCTATTGAGTAAGTCCATTTAAATGTGCTTAATGACGTAATGCAGAGTCATGGTGTCTGAAGTGCTTTGTTTAATTTATAGATGACTTCAAAACAGCAAGAGTACTTGAAGTTGGAAACCACCTGGATGACTGCAGTTAGTCTTTCAGAGATGGCAGCAGAAGCTGCATACCAAACTGGTAGGTTAAAGTTCTTACTGTGGAGGTGCTGTTTGAGTTTTCAGCTAGCTGAAAAGTGAGGGACTATTGTGGCTATAATTTTGTGGGAAAATGTTCCCATTTCCAATATATTAACCAATATTTCATCTGCACAAAGGAAAAATTAATGCCCTTGTAGACCAGACCCATAGAAAGCTAGATAGTTAATATCTAGAAAATGAGAAATGATAAAACTACTGTCAGCTGGAAATTTTGATTGCTTCCAAATAGTTTTTGAACATTTTATTTTTTAATAGCCTGGATAATTTATGAATAACTAGTATCTATATTTCAGGCTTTGTGGTAAACATTTTATAGACATTTAACCCCCATAGTTCCTTTAAAGTAGGAGTTACTATCAATCATCATTCCCACTTTATAGATGAAGAAACTGGCAGATAGAGGGGGTTAAGTAATTCACCCAGCATGCTGTGGTACACAGTAAGTAAGCAGCCCAACTGGGATTCAGTGAGGTAGGTCAAATTCTAAAGCCTTTGCCCCTGGTAGCCAGGGCTTCATCCTCTGTGCCTTGGTGCCTGAGTATAGAAAATGCAGTTATTCATTCACCAGGCGTTTTTAAACCATCACTATCCATCCAGTGGGCTTGAGCTGAATGGTTTTTCTAATTAAATGTATTTGAGGGAACCCCTCATTTGACATCTTACCTGGTTGGGCCCAAACTATGTCACCACAGAAATTCTTATTAGGAAACTGGTTTGTTAAAGTGCTTTTGTTTTCTGAAATCTTAACGATATGAAAGATTTTTTAAGTAAAAACAAAAAATTCTTCGTTCCTAATGCCCGAGGAATAAGAGATTCTGAAAACAGGATTGGAATGAAGAGCAAAACAACAGACATGTGAAAGTAGCATTTTAGTAGTGGCGCACCAGAGGTGGGAGCAGGGTTTCCAGGTGCAGTGAACAGGGAGGTTTGCTGAGGGTTCTACAGCAGGAACAGTCCCAGGCAGCCCTCACCACTCACTAGGCTTAGATCTAGCAGGAGAAAAGAGGGAGAGTAATTTATAAGCATTATCTGAAAAAAGGCATTTTCCCAGAACTGATTGAAAGGGCTCACAAAGGTTCTGAACAGAATTTAAAATATAAATATATCTCATGGGGTTAAAAAAACCAAACAAACATAAACGATACAAAGAAAAATCCTAAAAACTATAAGGAAAAAACAGAATTACTTACAAAAGAAGTATAATCAGACATTAATCTTCTTATCTGCAACCCTAGATGCAAGGTGACAAAAAATAACCATCCAAATATCTTTAAAATGTGAGAATAAAAGATGTTTTCAGACATAAAGACTCAGCTTACCAACTGCTTACGCCTCCTGGAAAACCTACTCTGTAAAGAAAAATTAGTTTAGAAAGAAGCAACTGAGATACAAAACTAATGAAGAAAATTTAGTAAAACTTGTCAAAAGCTCTGAATGTTCATTTTTTTTTTTTAATAAATTATTTATTTTTGGCTGTGTTGGGTCTTTGTTGCTGTGCATGGGCTTTCTCTAGTTGTGGGGGCTACTCTTTGTTGCGGTGCACGGGCTTCTCATTGCAGTGGCTTCTTCTCTCATGGAGCATGGGCTCTAGGCACACAGGCTTCAGTAGTTGTGGCGCACAGGGTTAGTTGCTCTGCAGCGCGCACGGGGTTAGTTGCTCTGCAGCATGTGGGATCTTCTTGGGCCAGGGACTGAACCGTGTCCCCTGCATTGGCAGGCAGATTCTCAACCACTGTGCCACCAGAGAAGCCCCCTGAGTGTTAAATTTTTAAGTAATCAATTTGGGGAAGAAGTGAAAGCATGCTAAGCTTTCTTGCTTGAGAAGAGAGAAAATGGCTTAACATAAGACATTGTTAAACACTTCAAAAAGAATTGGGGGGGAAAGGGAAAAGATAAAATTCAGTTAAGGCAGGAAAGGTTTAAGAATTAAAGCCTGTTAATTAGAAAATGCAAAGTAAAATAGAAGAACACATTCAAATATCAGTAATCACAATAACTAAGAATAAATTTATATATTAAATGATACTTTCTGAATGTATTAAAAAATAATAATTCTAGCTAAAACTGTTTAGAGGCACATCTAAAACAAAAACACATAGGAAGGTTTAGAATTTTAAGATAAACTGAACCATTACTAACAAAAAGAAATCTACCCCAAAAAAGGTGGCAGAGCAATGTCAGAATCAGAAGGGGGATTCAAGACAAAAAGCATTAAAGGGGACAGAACAGTTCATCAAGACATCAATCATGAAGTGTGTGCCTAATGAGGCAAAAACTGATAGATTTACAAGGAGAGATGGAGCTTTATACACATCTCAGGCTCACAGGTCAAGACCAAAACAAAACTATTAAGTGTTGGAACAGAATGATTTTTAAAAGCTTAACCAAATACATATACTGAATACAAAATCTTGCCCTCCCCCCCCCCCAAAAAATTCTCTTCAAATTCAAATAGTATACAGCATGTACAAAAATTGATTTTTATGCCAAGTGACAAAGACTCAGCAAATTACTTGATACCCCCCTTCCTCACCAAAAATCAAAATGGAAATTTAACTCGTACAACTCAATATCAAAAAAACCCCGATTTAAAAATGGAAAGAAGATCTGAATAGACATTTTCCAAAGACAACGTACAGATGGCCAATGGGTGCATGAAAAGATGCTCAGCATCGCTAATCATCAGAGAAATGCAAATCAAAACCACAGTGAGATATCACCTCACCTGTCAGAATGGCTATCATAAAAAGATCATAAATCACAAATGTCGGTGAGAATGTGGAGAAAAGGGAACCCTAGTACACTGTTGGTGGTAATGTAAAATGGTGCAGCCACTGTGATAAACAGTATGGAGATTTCTCAAAAAACTAAAAATAAACCCACACACCTATGGTCCACTAATCTATGACAAAGGAGGCAAGAATATACAATGGCGAGAAGACAGTCTCTTCAATAAGTTGTGCTGGGAAAACTGGACAGCTGCATGTGAAAGAATGAAATTAGAACACTCTCTAACACCATACACAAAAATAAACTCAAAATGGATTAAAGACCTAAATGTAAGGCCAGATACTATAAAACTCTTAGAGGAAAACATAGGCAGAACACTCTGACATAAATCACAGCAATATCTTTTTTGATCCACCTCCTAGAGTAATGAAAATAAAAATAAACAAATGAAACCTAATTAAAAGCTTTTGCACAGCAAAGGAAACCATAAACAAAACAAAAAGACAACCTATAGAATGGGAGAAAATATTTGCAAACGAAGTGCCCAACAGGGATTAATCTCCAAAATACACAAACAGTTCACGCAGCCCAGTAACAGAAAAACAACCCAATCAAAATATGGGCAGAAGATCTAAATAAACATTTTGCCAAAGAAGACATACACATGGCCAAGAAGCACATTAGAAGATGTCAGTATCACTAATTATTAGAGAAATGCAAATCAAAACTGCAATGAGGTGTCACCTCACACCGGTCAGAATGGCCATCAAAAAATCTACAAACAGTAAATGCTGGAAAGGGTATAGAGAAAAGGGAACCCTCCTACACTGTTGGTGGGAATGTAAATTGGTACAACCATTGTGGAGAACAGTATGGAGTTTCCTTAAAAAACTGAAAATAGAACTACCATATGATCCAGCAATCCTGCTCCTGGGCATATATCCAGAGAAAACCATAATTTGAAAAGATACATGCACCCCAGTGTTCACTACAGCACTATTTACAGTAGCCAAGATTCGGAAGCAACCTAAATGTCCATCTACAGAAGAGTGGAGAGAGAAGATGTGGTACATATATACAATGGAATATTACTCAGCCATAAAAAGAACAAAATAATGCCATTTGCAGCAACATGGGTGGACCTAGAGATAGTTATACTGAGTGAAGTAAGTCAGAGAAAGACAAATAATCATATGATATCGCTTACATGTGGAACCAAAAAAAAAAAAATGATACAAATAAACTTACTTACAAAACAGAAATAGAGTCACAGATGTAGAAAACAAACTTATGGTTACCAGGGGGAAAGGGTGGGGGGAGGGATAAATTGAGAGATTGGGATTGACATATATACACTACTATGTATAAAATAGATAACTAATAAGGACCTACTGTATAGCGCAGGGAACTCAATACTCTGTAATGACCTATATGGGAAAAGAATCTAAAAAAGAGTGGATATACGTATATGTATAACTGATTCACCTTACTGTACACCTAAAACTAACAAATCAACTATACTCCAATAAAAATTTTTTTTAAAAAGACAATGGTAAAAATAAACAAACTGAAAATAGTGGGAATTCCCTGGTGGTCCAGTGTTTAGGACTCTGCATTTTCATTGCCAAGGGCACAGGTTCAATCCCTGGTTGGGGAACTAAGATCCCACAAGCCGAGCAGCACAGCAAAAAAAAAAAAAGAAGAAAAAAAAAAAAAAATAGGGGCCTCCCTGGTGGCGCAGTGGTTGAGAATCTGCCTGCCAATGCAGGGGACACGGGTTCGAGCCCTGGTCCTGGAAGATCCCACATGCCGCGGAGCAACTAGGCCCGTGAGCCACAACTACTGAGCCTGCGCATCTGGAGCCTGTGCTCCGCAACAAGAGAGGCCGCGATAGTGAGAGGCCCGCGCACCGCGATGAAGAGTGGCCCCCACTTGCCACAACTGGAGAAAGCCCTCGCACAGAAACGAAGACCCAACACAGCCATAAATAAATAAATTAATTAATAAAAAAAAAAAAAAAAATAGAACCATCATATGATCCAGCAGTTCCTTTCCACTCCTGGGTATATCTCTGAAGAAAATGAAACTGTGAATTCGAAAAGATATGCACCCCAATGTTCATAGCAGCATTATTTACAATAGCCAAGATTTGGAAGCAACCTAAGTGTCCATCAACAGATGAATGGATAAAGATGTGGTGTATATATACAGTGGAATATTACTCAGCCATAAAAGAATGAAATTTTGCCATTTGCAACAACATGGATGGACTTGCAAGGTTTAGTCTTAGTAAAATAAGTCAGACACAAAGACAAATACTGTATGATATCACTTATATGTGGAATCTAAAAAATAAAACTAGTGAATATAACAAAACAGATAGATAAAGAGAACAAACTAGTGGTTACCAGTGGGGAGAGGATGAAGAGGTATAAACTACTATGTATAAAATAAATAAGCTGCAAGGATATATTGAACAGCACAGAAAACATAGCCAGTATTTTATAGTAACTATAAATGGACTAGAACCTTTAAAAATTGTGAATAACTATGTTGTACACCTAAAACTTATACACTATCGTAAATCAACTATACCTCAATAAAGAAAAATGGAAATTTAAAAGTATTTAGAACTGTCATAAGTCTTGTATATAGCAGACCCAGAGAGTTGTATACAAAGTAGCTCTTAAATAGAAATTGACCGTTATTTAAAGGCACATGTCATAAATAAAAAGAACAGCAGCCATAAGTGACAGGTAATGTTCACTGTACTAAGAAGAACTGAAAATTAATTAATTAAACTTTTAACCCAGTAAGTTAGAGAAAGCAAAATAAATTCAGACAATGTGGAATAAAATAAGAAGACTAAAAAGAAACAGGGACTTCTCTGGTGGTGCAGTGGTTAAGAATCCACCTGCCAATGCAGGGGACACGGGTTCGAGCCCTGGTCCGGGAAGATCCCGCATGCCGCAGAGCAACTAAGCCCGTGCACCACAACTACTGAGCCTGTGCTCTAGAGCCCGCAAGCCACAACTGCTGAGCCTGCGTGCCACAGCTACTGAAGCCCGCACGCCTAGAGCCCACGCTCCGCAACAAGAGAAGCCACTGCAGTGAGAAGCCCACGTACCACAATGAAGAGCAGCCCCCACTTGCCGCAACTAGAGAAAGCCTGTGTGCAGCAACGAAGACACAATGCAGCCAGAAATAAACAGTCAAAAAGGCAAACTCTGGTTCCTTGAAAAGAATTAAAAAATTAGGTTTGGCAAGTATAACTTTTTAGAGAGCAAGAGTAACATCAGAAGGAGCTATTATAGATATGGAGGGGTTTTTTAATCATACGAGAATATTATGATCTTTATGTAAATCCTAAGTTGGCCCAAGAAGTAAAGAATCCAAGTAAGATCAGTAACCACAAAAGTTGAAATAGTATTCACAAAGAATCTGTTCCCCCAAAGTAGACACTAAGCCCAGGCAGTTTTGTGGGAGAGTTTTATCAAATCTTCAAGAAACATAATTCCTGTGTTACAGAAAGTGTACCAAAAAATGATGACAAGCCTCCCAACTATTGTAATTGTCTAAAGCCAGCATAGGCCTGATCCCAAACTGGACTTGCCCAGCACCAGAACAAAAAGACTATAGTTCAGTATCACTTATGAATATAGATATAAATCAAATATAGCCATTTATCTTCAAAATAAAATGATAATTCAACATTAAAAAAACCTATCAAGAGAACATAGACAAAACATTCTCTGACATAAATCATAGCAATGTTTTCTTAGGTCAGTCTCCCAAGGCAATGGAAATAAAAACAAAAGTAAACAAATGGGACTTAAGCTTTTGCACAGAAAAGGAAACCATAAATAAAACGAAAAGACCGCCTACACAGTGGTAGAAAATATTTGCAAACAATGTAACTAAAAAGGGCTTAATTTCCAAAGTATATAAACAGCTCCTACAACTCAACGACAAAAAAGCAAACAACCCAATCGAAAAATGGGCAGAAGACTTAAGTAGACATTTCTCCAAAGAAGAAATACATATGGCCAATAGACACATGAAAACATGCTCAACATCGCTAATTATTAGAGAAATGTAAATCAAAACTACAATGAGGTACCACCTCACACCAGTCAGAATGGCCATCATTAAAAAGTCTACAAATAACAAATGCTGGAGAGGGTATGGAGAAGAGGGAACTCTCCTACACTGTTGGTGGGAATGTAAGTTGGTGCAGCCACTGTGGAAAACTGTATGGAGGTTCCTCAGAAAACTAAAAATAGAGTCGCCACATGATCCAGCAATCCCACTCCTGGGCATGTATCTGGACAAAACTATAATTCAAAAAATATATGCACCCCTATGTTCACAGCAGCACTATTCACAATAGCCAAGACATGGAAACGACTTAAATCTCCATTGGCAGATGAATGGATAAAGAAGATGTACATATTATACAATGGAATACTACTCAGCCATAAAAAAGAACGAAAGAATGCCATTTGCAGCAACATGGATGCAACTAGAGATTATCATACTAAGTGAAGTAAATCAGAAAGAGAAAGACAAATACCGTATGGTATCACTTATATGTGGAATCCAAAATACGACACAAATGAACCTATCTACGAAACAGAAACAAAATCAGGGACATAGAGAACAGACTGGTAGTTGCCGAGGGCATTAGGGGAGGGATGGAGTGGGAGGCTGGGGTTAGAAGATGTAAGCTTTTATATATAGGATGGATAAACAACAAGGTCCTACTGTATAGCACAAGGAACTCTATTCAATATCTTATGATAAACCATAATGGAAAAGAAAATTAAAAAAAGAATGCATATATATGTGTAACTGAATCCCTTTGCTGTGCAGCAGTAACTAACACAACATTGTGTATCAACTACATTTCAATAAAAGTAAAATTTTTTAAAAATCTACATATAGCAAAAAAACCCCCTATCAACATTTAATTCACTACTTGAGATTATCTACAGTAGATTATAGGAGAAAAGCCACTTGTGTAATCATATCAGTGTATGCCCCAGAAGCCTTCAGTAAAATGTAGTGCCCATTTCCGATCTAAATCTGAGTACAATTATAGAGAGAATGTTCCTAACATAATGGTTAAATAATCCTATTTCATAGTGAAATATGAGAAGCATTTCCATCAACGTAAGAAATAAAAGGATGCCTGCTATCCTCCACTACCTTTCTACAATGTACTAAAGGTTCTCGTTAATGCAGTAACATAGAAAAGAACTGCTTGAATGTTCTGTAGATGAATTAATAAATATGGATATCTATATGATGAAATACACTAGCAGCAGGTAAAATGATAGCGCTCAAAAACAAAATTGCAAAATATGTTCAATAAATACTGTTTGTGCCATTATGTAGATTTATAGTCATAAAATTTTTTTCTATGTATTCCATATGAATGTAGTAACTTTTTTAAAAAGATCCAGTCGGCTTTATTCAACAGTTCACGAATTGGACAGCAGCCCATCGAGTAAATAGATGAAATGTTACTTTATAGTAACATTTTAAAGGATGAGAAAGGTGCCCTTTAAACTTCTAAAAGATGTTATCTCTGAAGATTGGGTAGGGTGAGGAAAGAGATGTTTGACAATTTCATTAGTGATCTCTTCATTTGTCAAAAAGAAATGTATTACTTGTGCAGTTAAAAAAATTAACATCTTAAAACGTCTATACTAAGAGCTGAGTAGCTATAAAGATGATTGTGGGAATTGCATTTGATTATAACAATGGTGGCTGCTGACAGCTGGAGGAAAATGCCAGGGTTTTGACGACAAAGAGTAAAATGCAGACCTGGATGTGGAGGGTAGAGGGTTCTCTGCTTTGCAGGGAGGGCAGGGGAAGTGGCCCCAAGAAAGGCTCAGATGACAACCACAGAACCCCCAGGCTTTCCTTGTGTCCACTCAGCATAAGTGGCCCATCTTTTGGCAGGAGCGGACCAGGCATCTGTAACCGCCAGGAGTCATATCCAGCTGGTGAGATCACAGGTGCAGGAGGTGCGCCAGCTTTCCCAGAAAGCAGAAACCAAGTTGGCAGAAGCACAGACAGAAGAACTCCGACAGAAAACACAGGAGGAAGGGGATGAGAGGGCTGAGCCGGAGCAGGAGGCCTACCTGCGTGAGGATTGAGGGCCTGAGCTGCTGCCCACGTCTGCCCACTCGGCCTGGGGAAAGCAAGGGCAGACGCCATCCAGCCCCGGGTCAGCACAGCTTTCTCTGCACAGAGAGGCATGGCAGGCAGGTCCTGCCCTGGCCCATCAGACCAGAGGTCATTGTGAGCTGTGAGTGCCTGACCCCTATCTCCACGGTCTCAGGCTTCTACTGGACCTGGTTCTTAGCCCTGCAGCCTGCAGGGGACTGCACCCTGTTTAACATTTCACCCTGCTCAGCAAAGCTGCCCTCTCACCCATCGATCTTTTTACCTCCCACCCAGAGCATCTCACCAACCTGGCCAGACAGAAGGGGCTTCTCTGTCATGTCCACAAGTTCAGTAGCTATTAAACCTCAGTTTCCCATCTACATTTTCAAATATGATTATTTGCTCCCTCCATAGGGATGTGAGTTTTTTGGGGAAAGGGGAGCCTATGTGTTTGTAAGATTTCTTTTTGGTAAGTGTTTCTAATGCCTTCTGTGACCTGGTCCCATTGCCCTGTAAGGACAGCTCAGGCCAAGGAGCCAAAAGCCCAAAAGCCCAGGGACTGGTGCAGAGTGTTTACCTGGTGCTCTTAACAGGACTTACTCCAACACACACTTCTCATTTCCTTCTTTCCTTGGAGTTTCTCTGTTGTATCTAAAGGAGAATAATTTTTTTTTGCATTTAAAAAAGATGTTTGTGTGTGTCTTTTGGAGCCCTAGGCAGCCTCCCTCCTTCACCACCCCCTCTCCAGACTGGAAGAGCCCCAAGGGGCTCCAGGAGTCCCCCCATGGAGTGATGGCGCAGCATTTGCCCATTTAACACATACTGGTACAAGTCAGCCAGGTTTCAGTGTTTTAATCAGAGTTAGCAAGGTTTGGGAGGGGGTTACAAAAACAAAGTCAGCATTTCTTGTAGACCCATCAAGGGCCAAGTTTCAGGGTTCTCGATTTCTCATCATGATTGCAAAATTAACAGTCTACTCGCTCAACCCACCCCTCTAAGCTGGGACAAGGGGGCAGCTGCACACTTGAGCCCCTCATCTGTTACCAGTGCCCACATGGTCCACATCTCCAGGGGGCTGAGGCGGTGCACCAGAAGGAGCCCTCTGTACAGGCAGGGGTCCAGAGGGTCCAGGGGTCGCCGTATTCCAAATGTCTTGAAGCCAGCATGGTGCATGGGGCTCACCCCCAGCTTTTTCAGGCACATCCCCACAAAGACGTCATCAATGGGGAAGAGTTCAGCCTCTTCCACGGCTGCTTGGAGGTGCTGCACAGTGGCTCTGGACATGACATACCCTCCGCCCCCAGCATAGGGTGGGTAGTGGCGGGCCCTATACATGGAGGGTGGGATGAAATATTTGACCTTGGTGTTCCTGTTGGGCAGGGCCTGGCGGATGACATCTCCCACCAGTAGGTCCTGGGCTGGGTCCCAGCCATCCAGGAACTCCAGCACGTTGGGGACATGGACAAAGACATCGTCATCTCCCTTTAGCATGAAATGGGCCTGGGAACAGGCAGCTGCCACCCAGCGCTGCAAGTGCAGCTCCTTGAGTGTCAGGTTGAAAAAGTCCTCAGCAAAGTCCCACTGTAGGATATCATCAAACTCCCGACTCTCGTAGGCCAGCAGCTGGGCTGGGGGCGCAGATCCTGCCACCCCCAGGAGGAACACCAGCTTCAGCTGCCGGCCCTTAGCCCAGCTTCCTGCCCGGCCCCACGTGCTGCGGATGGCCGCCCGCCGCTCCACATGGCCAGGCTGTGACTTGATGGCCAGGAGCAGAAAGGTGTCCTCGGCACAGCCCGAAGGCTCCAGCAAGATGGAGAAGTTGCGGCAGTGGCGATAGGTCAAGAAGAGGCGGTGACGGTTAGGCAGGAACAGGGAGGCATTAGCCACCGTGTGGTTGGGCAGACACTGGCTGCGCCGGGGCCCTGGGGGAGCCCAGAAGGGCTGTCGGGCCGTGGGGCCCCCCGCTGGGTGGGCCTCCTTCTTCAGGAAGAACAGGCAGCTGAGCAGCAGCACAGCAAGGCTGTACAGGACCAGCCAGCCTACCCTGCGGAGCATGGCAGGGCCTGCAAGGAGAGAGCCGATGAGCGACTGAGCCCGGCCCTGGCCCGGCCTCCACCGCCCCGGTCCCAAGAGCAACCCGCGGCCCAGCAGCTAGGTCCTCTGATTATCTTCTTCAGCGTGTCCTCCGGCGCTTTCCAGAGTCCCTCTCCCAGAAGACAGACCAAACACACCTGCTATGCCAGCCCTCGCTTCCCTTCTGCTGTCATTAGGGGACTCTTGGGTCAACTTTTTCTCCAAAAGGACTTGCAGCCACTTTAAAACTGAGGCACCACAAGTGTTTTCAGCATTTCCCACGAAACTCAAGTACCTAATGAGCTTTAGTGAAAATGGCACAGCTTATTTCCAAAAAAAAAAAAAAAAAAACCAGTCTAGAGTGGTGGCAGGCCCTGTGTTTCATGTCTCAGAGATGACAGCCCCTGGCACTGCCCTTAGGGAGTTTGCTCCTCCAGGGAGAGGAAACCACTGCAGGGCAGCAGCAGGTGGCGGAAGCCACCACAGAACACACCCATTTAACACACACTGGTACAAGGTTTGGGAGGGGTACAACACATACTGGTACAAGGTTTGCCTGAAGTAGTTGGGGTTTCCTGGGAGTCGTTTAAATGGAGCTTTAGAAAAAAAACAAAAAACAACATGCACAGGAAGAGCATGAAAGCAAATAGGAAAGCCACAGACTTGTACTAGGATGGCTCCCCTGCGGCCACCCCTCACCAGTTCTACCGCTTACTGAGTTCTGGTTTTCTCTCAGCAAGTCTCCCAGCAATACAAAGAGAAAGCTGAGAAATGGTGACTTAGTACAGTAACCTGCCCAAGAGCCACAGTAGCCTGGCATCAGTCCCCTCCTCGTCACCTCCCCCTGCCGTGTCCTGGTCCAGCTGGCCATCACTTCGATCCGGTCTACCCGCATTAGCCTCATCCCGGGTGTCCCTGCCGCCGCTGCCACAAAAGCATCTCTTCTAGCTGCCAGGGATGCAGTGGCAGGCAAGATAGACAGGTCCCAGCCCTCACAAAGAGACCAAGAAACCAGTACGAACTTCAGGGAGTGCGGAGAAGAAATTAAAGCAGTGTGATGGAATAGAGTGACCGGAAAGGCTCTTTCAGCCCACGGTAGTTTAGAAAGCCCTCCCTGAAAAAGAACACTTGAGCAAGAACTGAACAAAGTAAGGGACCAAACCACATAAAGACCTGGGGTGGGGGGGAGAGTGGGGGAGTGGGCCGGGCAGAGGGAAGAGTTAAGTGCAGAGCTCCTGAAGCAGGACAGGAGGTGCGTAGCGTGGCTGGACCGGAAAGAACAAGGAGGAAAGTGTTAGGTGGTGAAGCGGGAGCAGTAGCCTGAGGAGGGTCACATGCAAGATCCATGGGGAAAGTTTGGGGAAAGAGCTTGGGTTTTATTGTAAGCACCACGGAGATACGTCGGAGGATTTAACAGAGGCAGTAAAAGAATTTACGTTGTTTGGAAGGTCACTACTGCTGCTGCTTAGATGTTGGATTGTGGAAGCGCAAAAGTGGTTAACAGGAGACCAGCTAGCAAACTGTTGCATTAGTCAGTAACCAGCCGCAGCTGAGACTAGGGTGGGGGCCGTGGAGCACATGAAAACCAGATGGATTTCAGGCGTGGAAAATGGATTTCAGGTGTGGGAGCTACGCCTGCTGTGGGTGAGGGCACCCGGGGAGGGGAAAGAGTTGGGGGCGGGTTGGTGGTGCCACTTACCGAGAAAGGCGCAAAGCCAGCTGTTTGGTTTTGACTTGTGCGTGTCAGAGGCCCAGGCTGAGGTGCTCTGTGGACCTGATTTCCCCTTTGTCCACAGCGCTCCCAATGCACCCCATCCCCCAAGCGCTTCACTGCGGGAACTAACCCGCAGCTCCCCACCGCAGTGGCGGCAGCCGTTCCTCTGCTCCCCACTCCACACACCTGCTTGTGAATCCCATTCAGTACCTGCTAAGCGTAAGCCTCCCTCCGCTCTCTGAGCCCCCAAGCCTGGTCCTTAACCGGCACGGGCTTCAGCGAGTGCACGCCCCCCTCCAAGTGGGTGCTGAGCCCTAAGGGTCTGCAATTGTTTCTGGGGCCCTCACAGGGCTCGGTGACCCATCACGCTTTGATGAGGGAAAGGGTCAAGGGCTGGTTCATTCTCTCCACACGACAGCCTCTAAAGGGCTCTTGTGGAGGCGCGAAGGCCCGTGGGGTCGCCAGAGCAAGGACCAGAGCCCCGCGGGGGACACCCCTCCGGGCCTGAGCACAGCGAGCGGCGCTGCCCGTCGGGGAGTCCGGAGCAAGCGCCGCAGGCTGCCCCGTCCACAACCCGCGGCTCCGGCCATTCTCGCCCCAGCGGGGCGAACAGAAGCCGACAGGCAGCAGGAGGCCACCTGGCCCCGACGGTCCACCGCAGGCGGGAGGCCGCTCCCGCGGGGCAGTGCGACCGCGACCCCGCTTTTGTCAAGTCGACTCCTCCCGCCGGGGGCTCGGCGCCCCTCCGCTCACAGTGGGACAGCCCCCTCCCAGCAGCGGGGCTCCAGGCGCCCCAGGCCAAACACCGCCCGCCCCTCGCCTACCTACCTGAGCCAAGACGCCGAGCGGACACAGGCGAGGAGCTCGCGCAGCGCAGCCGCGTAGACACAGCTCTCTCCGCTGGGCGCGGAAGGTGGGGAGGGCTCAGCGGCGACCCCCGAGCGCTGGCCACGCCCCCGCGCGGCCCACCAACCCAGCGGCTAAGGCCGGGCTTGGCGGCGCGGTCTCTGGGGGCGGGCCCGGGGCCGCCGCGGGTCCCCGCCCACCTGGGTCTGCGCAGCTCCCCGCGCACCTGCCGGCTGAGAGGCCGGCCCTGCGGAGCCCGCCCCGGGGAGGCCGACCCCGCTCTCCCCGGCCAGCCCCCCGCCTCCTCCGGCCAGCTCTCCTCTCCTCCCTGGCCAGCTCCACCCCCGCTCCCCACGGCCAGGCTCCCCGCTCCTCCGAACAGCACCCTACGCCCCGCTCCCCTCGGCCAGCCCCCCGCTCCTCCCCAGCCAGGCACTCCCGCCTCCTCCCGAACAGGCCCCCCGCGGCCCCGGCCAGCACCCCGCTCCCCGGACGCGCGGCGGCGGCTGGACAGACGCGGAGCCGCGGTGTCAGAACAACCTTTAATCCCGCGCCCTACGGGACGAGCCCCCGAAGCGCCTCCTCCGTCGAGCGGCCCTGGATCAGCTGGATCTGGATCTCCACCGTCAGGGGGTCGGGGCGGTAGTCGCTTTCGTACACTGAAACCAAAGATATTCTTATTTCTGAGGAAATATTAAAGTGTGAATCCGGAGCGACGATGGGCTGGCAGTGCCGGGCCATCCCGGTCCGGCTCACGACACGTCCCGGAAACGCAAATGTGACCTCCGCCGTCTCGAGGCGAGCACGGTTTCAGAATCAGATTCCGCCCTCGGGTCTTAACCGTAATAAGGAATAAAATTAAATCACATCTAACTCGATCATTTAACAAGTCTCAGTTTGAATTACAAGGTGAACTAGCTGCTTTTTCTTGGAACATCTTTTTCACTTGAAAGTACGCTGACAAAATATGGTTATTTCGACGTGAATATTTGGCAGATATTTTCTAAAAAAAAGAATGAAGCAAGCCTGGCACTTCAGGGAAAACAACTGAAAGCATTTTGATAAATACATTTATAACATTTGAACTTTTCAAGTAGAAACTAGAATTTTGTAACACTGTATCTGCCACCATGAACTTAACAGTTTTCCAATACTCAAAAGACTTCTGATGTTGTGGTTGACGATAAAGAATGCGATTTTTGGTTAATGGATAAAAAAATGTGTCAACAGTTGGAAGATCTGCATAACTCAGTGAACCAGTATTTTACAAATAACAATTGCCAGATGTTAACAATTGTTCATGGGTTCAAAATGCAATGTTAAAAAAAAAAAAGGCAATGTAGACCAATGGATTAATTTAACATAACTGATTATGAAAAAATTCATCCATATAGATTCAGTTTTCACACTGTAACAACCTTTAAAAAACTACTAGTTGTCAAGTCTCATGCAAAGAGGAATATCCACAGTTATTTAAAAGCCTATTAGAATATTTCCCTCTTTGCCAATTACATGTCCATGTGAGGTTTTTCTTCATACACTTCAACTACAGCAACACGTCACAGAGACTGACTGCAGAAGCAGCTATGCAAATGTGGCTTCCTCAATTAAGCCAGACATTAAAGAAATTTGCAAAAATGTAAAAAAAAAAAAAAAAGTTTTGTTTAAGCCCATTTTAACCCCAGGATTCAATCACAAATCTCATGTCCATATTTGTCTGGGTCTTCAATTCCAGTAGTGTAAGCCCTTTGTTCTTTTTCAAAGTTGTTTTAGCTATTCTAGATCCTTTGAATTTCTATATGAACTTGAGAATCAGCTTGCTGATTTCTACCAAAAAAAAAGAAAAAAAAATCCCTCCAGGGTTATGATTGAGATTTTATTGACTCTCTAGATCAATCTGAGAAAAACCAACATCTTAACAATGTTGAATCTCTTGATCTATGTACATAGTATATATCTCCACCGATTTAGGTCTGGTTTCTCTCAGCAATATTTTATAGTTTTCAACATATAGAACTTCTATTGATAATGCTATTGTAAATGGTATTATTTAAAATTTTTAATATCTGTTCATTGCTCGTATATGGAAACATTTTTTGAATGCTGACCCTGTATTCTGCAACCCTGTTAAACTCACTTATTAGTTTTAGAAGCTTTTCTAATATACGCATTTAGTGCAATAAATTTCTCTCTAAATACTGCTTTGTTATAGCCTACTAATTTTGGTATTTTGTATTTTTATTTCCATTCAGTTCAAAATACTTTTTAATTTCCCTTTTGATTTCTTCTTTGACCCATAGGTTATTTAGAAGTGTGTTATTTAGTTTCTAAAAATTTGGGGATTTTGCAAATATTTTTCTGTTACTGATTTCTAATTTAATTCCACTGTGGTCATAGAGGATACTTTATATGACTTGAATTCTTTTAAACTTATTGAGACTTGCTTTATGGCCCAGGTTATAGAATATCTCAGTTCTGTGTGCACTTAAAGAATGTGTGTTTGTGTGTGTGTGTGTGTGTGTGTGTGATTGGATGGAGTGCTCTGTAGCTGTCAGCTCAAGTTAATTAGCAGTGTGATTCAAGTCTTCTACATGCTTATTGATTTTCTGTCTATTTGTTCTGTCACTTATTTGTGCTGAAATCTCTGAATATAATTTTGGATTTGTCTATTTCTCCCTGTAGTTCTATCAGCTTTTGTTTCATGTATTTTGAAACTCAATTATTAGGTGCATACATGCTAAGGACTGTTACATCCTCCCAATGAACTGACTCCTTTATTATGAAATGACCCTCTTTATCCCTGGTAATAGTCTTTGCTCTGAAATCTACTTTGTCTGATATTAATGCAGCTACTCCCATTTTCTTTTGATTAGTGTTAGCATGAATATCTTTTTCCATCCTTTTTATTTCTCGTATTTTTGTATCTTTATACTTAAAGGGGGTTTCTGATAGGCGGATAGCTTGGTCTTACTTTTTTATCCAATCTGATCATCTCTGCCTTTTAACTGGGTATTTAGACCATTTATATTTCATGTGACTCAATATAATTGGGTTTGAGTCTACCATCTTGTTATTTGTTTTCTATTTATCCCATATGTTCTTTGTTTTTCTGTTTCCACCTTCAGATTAACTGAATATTTTTATAATCCCTATTTTCTCTCCTTTGTTGGCTTATTAACTATAACTCTTTGTTGTGTTTGGTAATTGCAATCATTGTTGCTTTTGTTGTGGTCATCCATTTACAATGCTTGGTGTCAGTTTATCTCTTGTAAAAATAAAATAGTGTGTGTGTGAAAAAAAAAAAAAAAGGTACAGTTCAGGGGCTTTTAGTATATTTACAATGTTGTGCAACCATCACCGCTAATTTCAGAACATTTTCATCACCCCAAATGGAAAACCCGCACCCATTAACCAGTCATGCCCCATTCCCTCCTTCCCCCGCCCCCAGGCAACCACTAATCTACTTTCTGTCTCTATGGATTTGACAATTCTCCACATTTCATATAAAATCGTTATGTGGTCTTTTGTGTCTGGCTTCTTTCCCTTAGCATTGAGTTTTCAAGGTTTATCCATGGTTTAGGACATGTCAGTGCTTCATTCCTTTTTGTGACGGAATAATATCCCATTGTATGGATGGACCACAGTTTGTTTATCCTTTCATCTGTTGATAGCCATTTGGGCTGTTTCCACTTTTTGGCTGTTCTGAATCGGGCTGCTGTGGTCTTGCTTTAGACTTTTGCAGCAGTCTCCCAGCTGAGTGACCTGTCTCCTACCTCTCCCTCCAAGCCAGACAGTTCTAAAAATTAAATCTAGGGACTTCCCTGGTGGTCCAGTGGTAAAGAATCCGCCTTACAATGCAGGGGACACAGGTTTGATCCCTGGTCAGGGAACTAAGATCCCACATACCACGGGGCAACTAAGCCCACGTGCCACAACTACTGAGCTTGCGTGCCTCAACTAGAGAGCCTGCCTGCTGCAAACTGCAGAGCCCACGTGCCCTGGAGCCTGCACGCCACAACTAGAGAGAAGCCCACGCACCACAATGAAGATCCCACATGACTCAACTAAGACCCGATGCAGCCAAAAATAAATAAAATAAATAAATAATAAATCTTAAAAAAAAAAAAATTAAATCTAAAACTTACCTATTTCAATGCTGCCACTGCCCATACAACAAGTCCAGGCTCCTTATACAGCAAATAAGGGCTAATGTCCTGCAGGAGCAGGACCACCGATGAGCCAGAAGGACCCTGGACACTCGTAACCCTGAGCCTCCCTACCCGCTCCATCCTGGCCCCCACCCCAGAATGCCTGTCCTGCCCATGTCATGACCGCAGCAGGGCTGCAGGGAAGACACAGGGTTTGGTCCTCAGGGTAGGCATGGCCCTCCCACCGGCTGGAAGATATGATTCTCCATCCTTCCATTCCTTTGGTCCCCAATCAGGCTGATCCCTCAGCAAGTCCTGCTATATTTGTGCCCTTCCCCAAATTCATATGTTGAAATCCCAGCCCCCAAAGGTGATGATATTAGGAGGTGGGGCCTTTGGAAGGTGATTACGTCATGAGGGCAGAGGGAGACCGCTGGTCCCTTCCACCACATGAGGGCCCAGGGAGAAGGCGCGAACCAGGAAGAGGGCTCTCACCTGATGCTGTCGGCAACGTGGTCTTGGACCTCCCGGCCTCCAGAGCAGCTGGAAACAAATGTCTGTTGTTTACAAGCCACCCACGCTGTGGAATTTTACAGCAACATGAACGGACTAGGACCGGTCCTCAGTAAACACTCCCTGCCCTGTTACCATCATCGGTCTTACCTTTTTTAGCTTTCTTACTCTTATTCTTCTTTGAATCCTGAGAGGAAGAACCACAAAATAAGTTCCTTGCTGGAGTGGGGGGATGCGGGGGAAGGGGTGGGTGCTCTCACCCCGCCAGGGCCTCTCCTGGTCTCCTGGGGAGCAGCTGCCCGACCTGCCCACTTGCCTGGCCCCTCGCACTCGAGAAGGCCGCCCACCGTGCAGGTGACCCTTGCTGCGTCACCCCTCCAGCCCCCACCTCCTGTGGTTCTGGCCCCCCTCCCCCTCCCCGCCTCCCCCTCCCTCCCACAGCCTGGCCAGGCTTCTGTGGGCGGGGGAGGCCAGGGGCACTGCTGTACCCTGTAAAGCGTCAGCCTGTCGGTCTCCAAGGTACGGACCACCCCAAAGTTGCACACGGTGGACACGAATGGCTCCCCGGAGAGCAGGGGCTCCAGGGCCACCGGGCCACTGCCCAGCACCCGGAGGACGGGCGGGTCCTGGCGCAGGTCCTGGCGCAGGTCCTTCTTCTTCTTGCTCCCCTTCTGCTCCTGTGGGGAGAGGCCGGGCAAGTGGAGGGGGGGAGCAGGGGACCGAGGGAGCAACCTCCCGCCACCCAGGCCGCCCCACGCAGAGGCACCTTGGCTGGTTCTTTCTCCCCTTTGCCCGCTTTGTCTTTCCCATCGTTTCCCTTCTTGTCTTTCTTCTTCCCTTTCTTGTCCTTCTCTCCCTTTCCCTTCTCAGCAGCCGAGGGATTGCTGGGGGAAGGTGGCACCGCAGGCCAGGAGAGAATCTAGGGGACAGGAGCTGGGTTGGAGCTAGCCAGGATCTTTCTGGAAAGGCACCGAGACCCTGCCAACAAGGGAGCAGGGCTACAGATGCCCGACAGAAGAGCAGAACAGAGGAGAAGTGGGACAGTGTGTGGACCCTGGAGAATTCCAGCCTCCCACCTTCTCCTCCACGATGGTGACGGTGGTCCCTGAGAGCAGGAAGGCCTTGAGCGGCACCAGGTCCTTGAGCGTGTGCTGCATCTTGTAGTCGCAAGGGATGACGTCAGACCAGGGCTTGCGGACTGTGCTAAAGAGAACTGTCCTTGGGGAGGGGAGATGGAGACATGGGGGCCATCACTCAGGGGGCTGTGCTGGGGACCAGGGACAAGGCTGGGAGGGAACTGTGAGAAGATGTGCACACATGGGCACAGCGTGAGGCTGCGGGGCCCATGCTGTCAGGGAGGGCAGGGGACAGAAGGCCAGGAGGGCTGTGGGCCAGAGGAGAATGCAGAATGATAAATGCCAGGTGTGGTCTGGGCCCTGCTCCCAGCCCGGTAAGCAACCTTACCCCGGGGACGGGCAGAGCCGGGGATCCAGGCGCGGCCGCAGCTTGGCCAGCTCTTCTGCAGAGTCTATGGACTGCGGCAAGGGCGCTGAGGTGCCGGAGACGACAGACACCGCCGGCTCCCCGGACCGGGACTGGGAGGCCAGCCCAGACTCTACGGAGTCTTCAGCCTCTTTGACGGGCTCTTTGGGAATGTCCTCACCCAGCTGTTCCGTGCTGGGAGAGGGCTTGACGATCTGCCACAGAAGACACGAAAACACGTCCAGGGCTGCCGGCCTCAGAGTTCTCACCTGACACTATGTGAAGGTGGTGTAAATGGGCACCAGTGTTGGATGGATGTGAAGCAAAGCAAACACATGGACTTAGGAGGCAGGAAGTTATAAAAAAAATACCAGTCCTGTTTTTTCTGAAAGTTCTATGTTAACAGTAAAAACAGTAAGAACTTGCACATGAGCTGGGGACCGTCGCGTTTTTTGGGGGTTTTTTGGCCACGCCCTGCGGCACATGGGACCTTAGTTCCCTGACCGGGGATCGAACCCGCGCCCCCTGCAATGGAAGCGCAGAGTCTTAACCACTGGCCCGCCAGGGAAGTCCTGGCCCCAGGCATTTCTCCTAGTCGGATGACACCGCTGGGTTTTCTTGTGACAGGAAGGGAGCCGGGAGGTGTAGGGGGAGCTGGAGAACACGGCTGGGAAGCCAGCAGCCTAGTCGGGAAACTCTGGGCTGCTCCCTTGTTATGTCCTTTGCTCCTATCTCAGGGGGGATGGGAAGGGGTGAACACGGTTGAGAATTACTCCAGCTGCAAGAAACAGGCTGAGCGGAAGCCAGTTTCCTGCTCAGAGTAGGGTATGAATTGGAAAGATCCATGTTAAGGGTTTTCCTGGGTCCCCAAAGCCGTTGTGCCTGCACAGGAGACCCTGAGGACCCGAGAGCAGAGCCCCCATGGACACACCTCGGCCAGCACGCGGCCGTATTCATTTCCTTCGCCTTCCTCATCTTCCACAAACTCGTACGTTACATAATAGCTGTAAGCGATGAAAGGGCCTTGGGGCCCTGGTTCCGGGTCCAAGACCGAGGAGTCCAGAACCCCTCTGACATGTCCAACAGTCACCACTAACCGCGCCTCACGCGCCAGGAGATCTGCAGGGGGGAACGGGCAGGGGTGAGGGGAGCCGCGGGGAGGGAGTGGGCAGGCAGACAGCAGGGGAGGGCAGGGGCAGGGCGAGCTCAGCTCCTGCCTTCTTTCCTCCGAGCAGGGCTGAGCCTCACTTTGCAGACTTGGGTTCGAATCCCAGCTCTACCAAGTTCAACACACCGTGATTTGGGGTAAGTCTCTTTTGGGCAAGAGGCCCCTCTTAAGCCTTGTTTCCCTGATGTGTAAAATGGGAATGGTAGTAGCTACTTTGCAGGGTAGTTACAGATGGAGACTATGTTACCTTAGCCCGTGCCGGTACTCAGTAGGCGTAGCTATTTTTATCAATGTTTTGTCACCCTGACCTTGAGAAGGCTCTGGTGCAGCCTGTGCTGTGAGCCACAAGGGGGTGATCTCAAGCCACCACGGACGCCAAGAAACTAATTTAAAGAATGTTTCCCATTTGTCTAGAGAGGGAGGGCAATGTGATGGTCCCAGCCTCCGTACCATTTCCGTCGCCAAATCTCAATCACAACGATCAAAATCTGGGAGAGAACTCTGACCAAGAAGGTGACCTACACCTGACCAGGGTCTGGGTCAGCCAGGGAGCTGGATGACAGACATGTGCAGCCAGTAGGGTGGTGGGCGGGCCAGCAGGTCCCCCTCACCCCCCGCCCTGCCCTGCACATCGGCTCCCTCACCCCCGCTGTGGCTGAGCCCTCGGAACAGATGCTTCTCGCTGGATGCCACGGTGACGTCGTCCAGCACGCAGAGCCCGGACAGGCTGTCGATAACGAAGCCCCGGTAGCAGGGCACCAGGGCCAGCGGGTTCCCCTGCAGCACCAGCAACCTCAGGTGCCGCAGCGTTCGGAGGCCGGCCACCGTGCCCTGCAGGTCCGTCAGGTCGTTGAAGCTCAGGTCCAGGGAGACGAGGTTGGGCCTGGAAGGTGAGTGGGACCGCCAGGAGTCAAGAGGCCAGGTAAGCAAACGGGTGGGGACAGGGAGCTGTGGTCTTGCCACGGCGCCTGCATCGCCCAGCACCCCGAGTCCCCAGTGGACAAGGCCTGGTGCTGAGGACGGGATGGGAGGCCGTGCCCATCCTCGACTCGCAAGCCTTGTGCTGCCCTTGACCTGGGTTAGCCGCCCTGCTGGGAAGGGGCTCCTGGTTCTCCCGGTGCCCTCCCTCCTCGTGTGGCATAGAGGTGGCCACATCCTGCCTCTGCCGGACTTCTGTGTATACAGACCTCTTCTCAGTTAACCGTCTATCTCCCATAGAGCCTAATACGGGGTTGTGCATCTAAAAGGTTCTCAGCAGAGAGGGACAAAGTGGCGAGGAAGGCGGAGGGGAGCCTCTGCGCGGAGGAGCAGCGGGTGGGGGTAGGAGAGGTCGGTAAATGGGGGGGCCTGGGAAGAGGGTGCACGAGGCTCGAGGGGTCTAGAAGCTGGAGGACGCTCTCCAGAGTCAGACCAGCGCGTGACCACAGGAAGCCATCTGGTTCATTTCTTGGGGAACGTGGGTGAAGAAGAACTGGCCGGTAAGGACAGAGGAGGCGCCCTGCACCCCGACCTGGAGAAGAGGGCCTCCCTACTGCACAAAGCGGAAAGCAAATCAATTTCAGCTCTGAGAACAGAGACACAAAAACAAACAAACAGAACCAAAACCCACAAGGGGACAACGCATCAGTACAATCCCGCCATCACATGTGACGGTCTCCCAGCTGTTGAGTTCAGGTACTTCACCTCCCCTTCCTCCCTCCTCTCATCCTGCCCGCGATGTTGGCCAGCCAGTCACGAAAATACCCGAGAAGAACATTTCATGCTGACCGGCACACAGATTTTACCCAATGTCAGCCTCCTTCAAGAGACCTGGTAGACACATCAGCAAAATGGATTCGCAAGAAGTGTACCCTCCTTTTAAACTCAAAACAGCAAAAGACGGAGGTTTCACACATATATGTGTTTCTATGAAACCCATACTCAGCATTAAGCAGGTTACGTTATCGTAAGTCTGTTTTCCAAATCAAAAACCAGAACACTAAAAAAAAAAAAAACAAAACCAGAACACTTAGAACTCTGTCCATGGTACGAGTCTGAACTCAGCTGTCACACAAAGTCCAAAGTGTACGTTTCCTTCCTGTGCTACACACCCTGACGGCTGAGGTCAGCAGAGGGAAGGGATCCGGAATTGTACACGGCCAAGGCTGTGAAGAGGCAGCTTGGCCAAGAGTAGGGAAAGAGGAGGAAGGAGGAAATTAGGGTCAGAGAGACAGACCTTCCACGAGCACGTTCCCAGGAGAGCTGGGAAAGCAGGGAAGCGATGTTGCCCTGCGCCTCGTGCCCCTTCTGGGCTGTGAAGAAAGGAACAGTCATGAACGTCGGCCCGGCGAAGTGCTGCCCAGGATGCTGAGCCCCGGGAGAGCTTCCTCAGAGCTCCTCTGACAGGCCTCCCTGGCCCCGCTTCCTCTGAGGGATTTTCACGGGTGGTATCTGAGGCCCTGAGACTCCTCAGATCCAGCGTTTCAGTTTCCCACTGCTCACCCACCAAGAAGACAAAGTCAAACCGAGAGCTGTCTGTAGGGCAGCAGTTCTCAACTGGGGGTGCTTTTGCCCCGCAGTGGACATTTGGTGCTGTCTGGAGACCGTTTGGTTGTCGCAGCTGGTCTGGGGTGGGTGCTCCTGGCATCAGGTGGGGAGAGGCCAGGGACGCTGCTCTACCTTCTGCAGCGCCCAGGACGCCCTCACAACCAAGAATTAGCCAACAGAAACCCCGAAGCAAAAGGTCCCACTCATTCCCACTACCTCTTGGTGTCCTTCCCTAGGCCTCAGTGGGATTTTTTGTTTATTGGGTCAGAGAAATAAATCCTAGGTCCGGCCTTAGCAGCAGGAGTTATTATAGAAAAGAGCAAAGAGCTTCCCTGGTGGCGCAGTGGTTGAGAATCTGCCTGCCAATGCAGGGGACACGGGTTCGAGCCCTGGTCTGGGAAGATCCCACATGCTGCGGAGCAGCTGGGCCCGTGAGCCACAATTACTGAGCCTGAGCGTCTGGAGCCTGTGCTCCGCTACAAGAGAGGCCGCGATAGTGAGAGGCCCGCGCACCGCGATGAAGAGTGGCCCCCGCTTGCCACAGCTAGAGAAAGCCCTCGCACAGAAACGAAGACCCAACACAGCCATAAATAAATAAAAAATTAAAAAAAAAAAAGAAAAGAGCAAAGCTGAGTTCTCCAAGCCACCAGCATAGAATGGCCCAAATCTAATGCTCAACCCCTCCCTCCCTCTTTCCACGTGGGGCTCCCGAGTTACCAGTAATCACTGGTGACGTATAGACTCTCCAGGGGGCCCAGAAGCTTGTTGTGACCCAACCCCAAGTGCTGGAGCCTTGGGGGCGGGCGGGTGCACAGACACTCCATGCTGGTCATCTTGTTGCCGTAGAGCTCCAGCACCTGCGACGCGGGTGGAAAGACAGCCCGTGAGCCCAGACAAAATGGAACCCACTCCCTGCTTCCGCCCTGGGCAACTCAGGAGAGGAATTACGAAGTACTAATGCCTCGTCTCCCTGTGCCCACCTGGACCCCCTTCTAAGAATCCGGGAAGAAAATATTCCTGCAGCAGGTGTCAGAAAGTTTCTTTTCCGACGAAAAGACAACCCTCAGAATGGGAGAAAATATTTGCAAATGAAGCAACTGACAAAAGATTAATATCCAAAATATACAAACAGCTCATGCAGCTCAATATTAAAAAAACCAATAACCCAATCAAAAAATGGGCAGAAGACCTAAATAGACATTTCTCCAAGGAGGACATACAGATGGCTAAGAGGCACAAGAAAATATGCTCAACATCACTAATTATTAGAGAAATGCAAATCAAAACTACAATGAGGTATCATCTCACACCGGTCAGAATGGCCATCATTAAAAAAAATCTACAAACAGGGCTTCCCTGGTGGCACAGTGGTTAGAAATCCACCTGCCAATGCAGAGGACGCAGGTTCGAGCCCTGGTCCGGGAAGATCCCACATGCCGTGGGGCAACTGGGCCTGTGCGCCACAGCTACTGGGCCTGCGCTCTAGAGCCCGCAAGCCACAACTGCTGAGGCCTGTGCACCTAGAGCCCATGCTCCCCAACAAGAGAGGCCGCCGCAATGAGAGGCCTGCGCACAATGAAGAGCAGTCCCCACTCTCCGCAACTAGAGAAAAACCCGTGCGCAGCAACGAAGACCCAACACAGCCAAAAATAAATAAAATAAAATAAATAAATTTTAAAAAATATCTACAAACAATAAATGCTGGAGAGGGTGTGGAGAAAAGGGAACCCTCATGCACTGTTGGTGGGAATGTAAATTGATACAGCCACTATGGAGAACAGTATGGAGGTACCTTAAAAAACTAAAAATAGAACTACCATATGACCCAGCAATCCCACTACTGGGCATATACCCTGAGAAAACCATAATTCAAAAAGACACATGCACCCCAATGTTCATTGCAGCACTATTTACAGTAGCCTGGACATGGAAGGAACCTAAATGACCATCAACAGAGGAATGGATAAAGAAGATGTGGTACATATATACAATGGAATATTACTCAACCATAAAAAGAACGAAACTGGGTCATTTACAGAGATGTGGATGGACCTACAGGGTGTCATACAGAGTGAAGTAAGTCAGAAAGAGATAAACAAATATTGTATATTAATGCATATATGTGGAATCTAGGAAAATGGTATAGATGATCTTATTTGCAAAGCAGAATAGACACAGATGTAGAGAACAAATGTATGGATACCAAGGGGGAAATTGGGGGTGGGAGGAATTGGGAGATTGGGATTGACATATATACACTATTGATACTATGTATAAAATAGGTAACTACTGAGAACATACTGTATAGCACGGGGAACTCTACTTAATGCACTGTGGTGACCTAAACGGGACCGAAATCCAAAAAAGAGGGGATATATGTATACGTATAACTGATTCATTCTGCTGTACAGTAGAAACTAACACAACATTGTAAAGCAACTATACTGCAATAAAAATTAATCTTAAAAATTAAAAAAAAAAAAAGTTTCTTTTCCTTTTGTGAAGGAAACTTTAAAATATGGAGTGGAGGTGATGTCGGAGAGAGTGGGAAAGGAAATGAGTTAACACTTTTTAAAAATTTATTTATTTATTTATTTATTTATATTTTTGGCTGTGTTGGGTCTTCGTTGCTGCACGCGGGCTTCTCATTCTGGTGGCTTCTCTTGTCGCGGAGCATGGGCTCTAGGCGCACAGGCTCAGTAGTTGTGGCGCACGGGCTTAGTTGCTCCATGGCACGTGGGATCTTCCCGGACCAGGGCTTGAACCTGTGTCCCCTGCATTGAAGGCTGATTCATAACCACTGCGCCACCAGGGAAGCCCCGAGTTAACAATTTTGCAACTTCTCGACTCACGGCAGTTGTCTCTGGGAAAGCCAAAGGGCCCCTGGCTGGAATAGGGAATAAACCCAGAGATAACAGAGTTCTTGTATTTCTCCTCCAAGGCCTTGCCCGCTTTCTTCTTGAGCCCAGTACTGAGCCATACTTCTGAGCCTCTTCTGCCACAAAATCTACTAGTCTCAGCATTTAATTTAAAATTGAGACCATTTTGATATGCTCAGCTGAAGACTCGTAATAAAGCCTGGCCTACCTCTTTTTGGGGCTTCCCTGGTGGCACAGTGGTTAAGAATCTGCCTGCCAATGCAGGGGACACGGGTTCGAGCCCTGGTCTGGGAAGATCCCACATGCCGTGGAACAACTAAGCCCGCGAGCCACAACTACTGAGCCTGCGCTCTAGAGCCCGTGAGCCACAACTACTGAGCCCACATGCCACAACTACTGAGCCCACATGCCACAACTACTGAAGCCCATGCGCCTAGAGCCCGTGCTCCGCAACAAGAGAAGCCACCGCAATGAGAAGCCCACGCACTGCAATGAAGAGCAGCCCCCGCTCGCCACAACTAGAGAAAGCCCACGCGCAGCAACGAAGACCCAACACAGCCAAAAATAAATAAATTTATTAAAAATAAAGTATTCTTAAAAAAAAGCCTGGCCTACCTCTTTTTAAAACTTTTTTATTGTGGTAAAATATATATAATTTGCCATATCAACCCTTTTTAAGTGGACAATTCAGCAGCATTAAGTACATTCACTTAATGTACAACCATCATTTCTATCCATTTCCAAGATTTTTCATTACTCCAAACAGAAACTGTGTACCCATTAAGCTATAACTCCCCAATCCTTCCCTCTGGTAACCTCTAATCTACTTTCTGTCTCTGTGGATTTGCAGTTATTTCATGCAGTGCAATCATCTAATACGTGGCCTTTTGTGTCCGGCCTCCTTCATTCAGCATCATGTTTTCAAGGTCATCCATGTTGTACACATGTCATTCCTTTTTATGACGGTGTGGATAGACCACATTTTGCCGCTCCATTCATCTGCTGGTAACAAGCGGGCTGTGTCCACCTTTTGGCTGTTGTGAATAGCGCTGCTGTGAACACTGGCGTACAGGAGTCTGTCTGATTCCTGCCTTCTCTTCTTTGGGGTGTATACCTAGGAAGGGAATTGCTGGGTCATGTGGGAATTCTAGGTTTAACTTTTTGAGGGATCAGGCCTACCTCTCCAAAGCCTGAGGCCGGCCCTTAGCACAGTCAGGATGGCCAAACCTTCCGTGTGGGGCGCAGAGGAGGGGCAGGGCCTCTGGGTAGCATTGGCTCCAAGACCTGGAATGGAACCTGGGCTCCTTTACCTTGAGAGTTGGGGGCAGGTTGGTGGTGTCAATCTCCTTGATTTGATTAGCACTCAGCACCAACTCTTCAAGCTTCACAAATTTCAGGAGGTCTTTGTCCACCAGGCTCACCTGGAAGGGAGGAAAGGGAGCTCAGAGCTCCAGTGCGTGAGGCGGCACTGGAGTGAGGACGGCAATGGCACGTGCATCTTCAGAGAGTGACCGCCCCATACCCCAAACCCTTTCTTCTCTTGTACGCCTTTCCTGCCAGGATCCGAGTGCCTCGGCCGTTGCAGTGGCCTGTGACCTCTCAACCCTCACCCCTCCTCTGACTGTAGATGTTGGACAACTTCCAGCTCATGTCCTGTGTCCCTTGTTGGACTGTCAGCTCCTGAAGCCAGGAATCCCACCTTCTCCGCTGCCTACCCCAGAGCCACAGTGAATCCTATGGTCTTAAGCAATCATTCTAGTTTACACCCAGCAGGGTCAGACCAGAAGCTTCAGGGGTCTGTCTGTGAATCCTCAGCTGACTTTGGCTTCAAGGACATTAGGGGCCCTTCCCGGCTGGGGAACAGACTGGGCCAGCTCGCCAGGATTGTTGGCCCTGCTCTGTGGACAAGCTGGTGCGATTAATTAGGAGGAGGGCAGAGCTAGGTCTTACCACCAAGCCCTGTAAGGGGAACGGCCCCCCTAACATCACCCCTGTACCTGGTGTTCGCGCCCAGGGCTCACCTGTTTGTCCACCACCCGTAGCGACCTGAAGTAGGTGTAGAAGAAGCTGTCTTTGAGCATCAGGGGATTCTGGACGGCCAGCTCTCTCAGAAAACGGTCCTCAGCGCTTGAGCCCTCCAGCAGGGCCCAGGGTGAGTGGGGGCTGCAGACCAGGCCCAGCAGGGCATCCACCGTCTCCTCCCCGGGGCCCACAGCGTCCTCCTCTCTGGGGATCAGCTCCCGCCATGCTCGGCAAGTTTGAGGAAGAAAGCGCGACTTATTCTGCAGAGGTGGAGGCGGAGAATTTCTCTCGTTATGACTCAGCCCCTCTCAAGGACTCAAAACTCTCAAAATGGAATCGACTGGAAAACAGGACAATCAGGGAGAGTTTAGAAGCTGGGAGGTGCAAAAGGCAATCTGTGGGATGTAACGAGCCAAGGAAAGGTTTTTGAAGAAGAGGCGGCAAAGCCTGCAAAGGTAAATTCAGAACCTTTAGATGCCATAAGTGGAAGATGAAAGATTTCGGTCCTGGAGTTTACTCTCTCCCACTCCTTCCTCTTGAGAGACATCTATCTATGAAACCCCCAAGTTCAGCACAATGCCAGGCACGTAGTAGGTGCCCAATCAATGTTTGTTGTTGAAACAAATAAATTAGTTCCTTGATTGGTATCTCAGTTTTCCCTTCTATGAAAAGGGAAACCAGCCGACAAGAGTAGGTGGGGCCCCAGCTTCCCACCAAGTCCATGGGAACCCTTCAGACTCAAGACTTCCGGGCACACCTGGGAAGCCCCGGGCTCTCAATGTCACGCTCCTTGTGCACTTAGGTGATGAGGATAGCCCCTGTGGCCACAGAGCAGCAGGGTCCTAACTGCAAACCTTGCTCTCAGGATGAGCTTTTCACCCCAAAGGAGCCCGGTGTCTTTAAGACAGCCAGGGGCCCCGGATCCGCCTGATGCGCTCAGGATGGGGTCCTGCTCTGGTGGGTGGGGGGGTCCCTGCCCTCCACCCTGGGTCAGCGCCCACAGGCCCGGGGGGCCTATCCGGTCCACCCCTGCAGTGTCCCTGTTCCCACAGTCCATCCCCATCCCCCCCCCACCCCGGTCAGGACGCTCCCCAAACGCCCAGACGCAAACATCCTCTCAGGCTTCTCCAGACCAGCCAACTCCTGGGGCTGGCGGCCCCCTCAGCACCCGGGGCCAGCACCACCCCGGCCCCGCTCTCCGCCCCTAGGCCCCGGCCTGGCCCCTGGTCAGTCCCTCCGTCCCCAAGAGCCCCGAGCCCCTCCTCCAGCCGCCCCGCCAGCGCCCGCACCCAGCTGCCCGTGCCGCATGGGAACTCGTGCAGACACAACTTCCGCAGGTGCTCCCGGACCGCGGCGCTCACGGTCAGGGCGGGCGGCTCCATGATCGCGCGTTCTCCACGCCACCCGGTTGCTAGGCAACCGCCAGGACGCGCGCGTGCGCCAGGGCCGGGCGCGTGCTCCAGCAGGCGGGGGCGTGCGGCCGCGCCGGCCCTCGTGAAACCCACTACCTCCCCTTGCGGGCGAACTTTTCCCCAGCCGGGAACCTGAGACCCCGACTCAGCCCCACGTGCGCTGGGTTAAAAATCCACTTCCCCACCACAGCCTGGGGGTTATAACCTTGGGGGCCCCCAGCAGGTCCTGAGCGCTTCCCAGTTGTTAATCTGTTTCTATTTCTACTCCGAAGCCCCCTCGGAATAAAGTGTTAATTCTCATCCCTGTTTGGCAGAACTGGAGAGGAGAAGTGAGCCCAAGGCCAAATACTCTGAACACTCTTATCAGTGGATTCCAAGGTGGATCTTTAATCCCTGAATCAGGGTTCTTAATCACTGTCCCATCTATACAACCCGTTTAGCACCGAGGCCCCATTGTAGACTCGTCCAATCTCATTCATCTCTCCATCCTCGCAGCACCTAGCCCACTGCCCGACATTCTAGGGACTCCCGGGCACCGGTGTGTGAAATTAATGGGGTAAGATGATTCTGGTTCCTATAATTTGGAAATGCAACTTCTTGACTGAGATCTAATTTACATAACTAAAATTCACCCGTTTAAAGTGTACAATTCTGTGGTTTTTAGTATATTCACAGTGCCACTATATTCATAGTGCAGCTGTCACTGTAATCTAATTTTCAACATTTTCCTCACCCCAAAAGGAAACACCACCCGTTAGCAGTCAAGCCCCACCCCACCCCCATTTGCCCAGTCCCTGTCAACCGCTAATATGCTTTCTTTCTCTGTAATTGCATCTTCTAGATATTTCATGTAAGTGGAGTTATACAGTATTTGTCCTTCCATGACTGGCTTCTTTCACAGCATAATGGTTTCAAGGTTCATCTATGTTGTAGCATGTGTCAGTACTGCATTCCTTCTTATGGCTGAATAATTTTCTATATATGGGTAGAAGGCATTTTGTTTATCCATTCATCAGTTGATGGACATTTGAGTTGTTTCCACTTTTTGACTCTTACGAATAATGCTGCTGTGAACACTTGTGTACAAGTTTTGTATAAACATATGTTTTCGTTTCTCTTAGGTAGATACCTAGGAATGAAATTGCTGGGTCATATGGTAACTCTATGTTTAACTTTTTTTTTTTTGGCTGCATTGGGTCTTCGTTGCTGCGC
This sequence comes from Eschrichtius robustus, assembly GCF_028021215.1. Taxonomy (NCBI): domain Eukaryota; kingdom Metazoa; phylum Chordata; class Mammalia; order Artiodactyla; family Eschrichtiidae; genus Eschrichtius; species Eschrichtius robustus. The sequence goes on from NC_090837.1 coordinate 7,889,058, forward strand.
ACGGGCTTTCTCTAGTTGCGAGCAGAGGCTACTCTTCGTCGCGGTGCTCAGGCTTCTCCGGTGGCTTCTCTTGTTGCGGAGCATGGGCTCTAGGCGCGCAGGCTTCAGTAGTTATGCCACATGGGCTCAATAGTTGTGGCTCGGGGGCTCTAGAGCGCAGGCTCAGTAGTTGTGGCTCACGGGCTTAGTTGCTGCACGGCATGTGGGATCTTCCCAGATAGGGGATGGAACCTGTGTCCCCTGCATTGACAGGCGAATTCTTAACCACTGCACCACCAGGGAAGTCCTATGTTTAACATTTTGAGGAACTGACAAACTGTTTTACACAGAAGCCTCACCATTTTACATTTCTACCAGCAATATACGGGGGTTCCAGTTTTTTCATATCCTCACCAACACTGATTATTTTACATTTACAAAAACTATAGCCATCTCAATAGGTGTGAAGTGGTAGCTCATTGTGTTTTGTTTTTTTAATTTTATTTATTTATTTATTTATGGCTGTGTTGGGTCTTCGTTTCTGTGCGAGGGCTTTCTCTAGGCCACTCTTCATCGCAGTGCGCGGGCCTCTCACTATCGCGGCCTCTCTTGTTGCGGAGCAGAGGCTCCAGACGCACAGGCTCAGTAATTGTGGCTCACGGGCCCAGCTGCTCCGCATCATGTGGGATCTTCCCAGACCAGGGCTCGAACCCGTGTCCCCTGCATTGGCAGGCAGATTCTCAACCACTGCGCCACCAGGGAAGCCTGTCATTGTGGTTTTTATCTGCAGTTACCTAATGCCTGACTAATGATGTTGAACATCTTTTCATGTGCTTATTGGCCATTTGTATATCTTCTCTGGAGAAATGTCTATTCAAATACTTTGGTCAATTTGAAATTGGGTTGTCTTTTTACTGTTGAGTTGTAAGAGTTTTTATATATTCTGGATACTAGCCCCCTGTCTTGTACATGATTTTCTCCCATTCTGTGGCTTGTCTTTCACTTTCTTGGTAGTGTCCCTTGACAAACAAAAGTGTTTAATTTCGATGAGATATAATTTATGTTTTTTCTTGGTTGCTTGTGCTTTTTGTGTCATTTTAAGAAACAACTGCCTAGGAACTTCCCTGGTAGTCCAGTGCCGAAGACTTTGCGCTCCCAATGCAGGGGGCCCGGGTTCGATCCCTGGTCAGGGAACTAGATCCCGCACACTGCACTGAAGATTGCACGCCGCAACTAAGACCCAGTGCAGCCAAATAAATAAATAAATAAATATTTTTAAAAATAGTAAGAAGAAACCACTGCCTAATCCATAAAATTGAGTTTTGAGCATTCTTTATACATTCTGCTCACAACTCCTTTGTCAGATTTGCGTTTGGTAAACATTTTTCTCCTAGTCTAGGCTTGTCTTTTCATCCTCTTAACAGGGTGTTTAGAAGAGAAAAAATTTTTTTAATTTTGAGGAAGTTCAATTTATTGATTGTGATCCTTCCAAAAACACCCACTCTTGTGGATATCTGTCATTCTTTTTGACTGTCCTATATTAGAACACCTTTACTGCTATTAGAAAAATTTTCCAAAACTGGGAAATAAGACAAAAAGGGAGCCACACGTCCTTCTAAAGAATAAAACAAATATCCAAGAATCTACAGTGATATAAACACATCAAAGAGATGAACCAGGGAGGACTCCTGGGGTTTTGGTAACACAACTGAGTGGTTTTACTTTTTCCTCAATTCCAAAACCACCACAATATGGCTTCTGCCCCCCCAACAATTTATTCAAACTCCCCTAGCAAAGTTCCCAGTGACCTCATATTCTCACACCTAGTGTATCTCTTCAGCCTTTATCTTATTTGACCTCTCCACAGCTTTTGATGGTGCCAATCATTTCCTCCTTCTTGAAAACCACTTCTTATCTTGTTCCATGACCACATGTTTTTCTAGCACATTTCTTTCCCTCTTGAGGACGTCTTCTCGGTGTTTTAGACTAAATCCTATTCCTGTACCTGTTCCGTTAATGGAGGTGTGCCCTAGGGCTCCACACTTGACTTACACAACTCACACTGGTCCTCTCTTATAGGCTTATAGTTTTATCAACACAATATACAGGTGGCACCCAAATGTATGTCTCTGGTTCCTTCCTTCAAGCTCCATTTCCAAATGTCCAGTGGCCTGCTGTACCTCTTCACCTGAGGGTTCCATAACACTTCCACCTCCCCATGTCAATAACTGAATCCTTCACAGCACCCGAGCCCTGTAATCCTCTCTCAGTTTTGAGCAACACCATCTATTTAGTTGCCCAAACAAGAGACCTGGAAGTCGTCCTCAATTCCTCCCTTTCCATCATCCCTAGACCCAACCAATCACCTCCTAAACACTGGATTCTACCTCTTACAGATTTCAGCAATCCATCCACACATCTTCATCTCCACTCTCACTATTACCCTGGTTCAGATCCTGGTCTTTGGCTATGTCGAGTGTGAGGTCGAGGTGATGTCCATTGGGCAGTTGGACATTTAGATCTGAAAGAGAGAGACATTAAAGTGTGAGGAACAGACCAAGCGTGGGGCCCCTGGAGGCATGTCCATTAAAGGGCCAAGCAGGAAGATGATTCAGCCTCAGAAGGCACTGTCTGAGGCTGATATCCAACACATATCAGGAGGGGACTTCCCTGGTGGTCCAGCGGTTAAGACTCCCTGCTCCCAATGCAGGGGGCCCGGGTTCGATCCCTGGTCAGGGAACTAGATCCCACATGCCGCAACTAAAAGATCCCGCACGCCACAACTAAATACCTGGTGCAGCCAAATAAATAAATGAATATTAAAAAATATATATATATCAGGATAACGTTGTCATGAAAGGAGAGGGGAAAAAAAGTTTTCAAGGAGGGAGTAGTTGGCATTATTGCATACCATGAAGGGATTAAGTCAAACGGAGGCTGAAAAGAACCCAGTGACATTGACAATATGAGGTCACTAGAGACTATACTGGTTCTCACAAATACCATAAATTTAGCAGTTTAAGACCACAAAGTTACTGTCTTACAGTTTCTGTAGGTCAGGAGTCCAGCATGGTGTAACTAGATTCTATTCTCTCCTTGGGGTCTTACCAGGCTAAAGCCAAGGTATCAGCTGGGGCTGCAGTTCTCACCTGGGACCCAGGGACCTCTTCCAAACTCACTGGTTGTTGGCCAAATTCATTTTCTTCTCCTGCTTTCCACCTGGCCCCCTCCATCTTCAAGCCAGCAATGGCAGTTGAGTCTTTCTCATGCTTTGAGTCTCTCTCACTTCTTCTTCATCCTTCCTCTTTGTTTTTAAGGCTCATGTGACAACATTGGACCCACCTGGTAATCAATCTGTCTTAAGGTCAACTGATTAGTAACCTGAGTTACATCTGCAAAGTCCCCTCTGCCGTGTAATGTAACATAATTATGGGAGTAAACACCAGAGGGTGAAAGTCATGGGGCCAAAATGTTACCTACTGTGGACTTTTCTAGAGGGTTTTGAATAAATTATTGGGGTGAAAACCATATTGTGGCAGTTTGGGAAGTGAGGTAAAAATGAGTCTAGATCTCTCTGTCAAGAAGCTTGGAAAGAGGAAAGAGACAGCAACGACTAGAGGGGGACTTGGGTTAAGGGTGGAAGGGGGTTGCTGGCTGTCTCTTCTGTTGTGCACTGGGTTCTATGACCCACCCAGGTCCGACCTCATCTCTGAGCTCTTGACTTTTATCCAATGGCTGACTTGACATTAAATAGATGCCCAGTGGGCATCTCGAACTTAACTCATTCCAAACAGGACTCTTGATTTCTCATCTCCAGACTTTTCCCCCATGGCACATTAACCACTCAACTGCTTTATCAAAATCCCAGGAGTCATCCTTGATTCCTCTCTTCAGTTCATCTCCACACCAGTCCACCAGCCAGTTCTGTAGACTCCGTCTTCATCCACTCCACCCTAATCCAAGCCAACATCATCTCTCTCCTAGACTGCTTCATAACCTTCTAAGTGGTTCCTCTGCTTCCATCTTGGATCACACAGTCCATTCTCCACTCAGCAGCCTATATCTTTCTCACCCTTTAAAGTACACCAGAGCCTATATTTTCCCACCTACAGCCATGCAGTGGTGCCTTATCACACTTGGAATTAAACCCGAGTTCTTTAAAGCCCTCTGTGACCCGGCCTCTGCCCAGCTCTCCACCACCCTGTCCTTCTCTCGCTTCACTCTAGCTACCATGACCTGCTTCCCATTCTCAGCCACGTCAAGCTCATTTCTGCACTAGGGTCTCCCCTGCGTGGAACACTCTTTCCCCAGATCTTCCCACAGCAGGCTCCTTCTCATCTTTCAGGTCTCAGCTGCAATGGCATCTCATCTGAGAGACTTTTCCTGATCCCCTGACTTAGAGTACGTCACCCATCACTCTCTATCTCATCCCTTGTTTTATTTGTATAGCTCTTTTCATTACCTGATACATTCTTGTTTATTAATGGTGTTTATTGTCTGCTCCTTGCCCACTAGAACACCAGCTCCCTGAAGGCAAAGACCTTGTCTAACTTTTTTGCCGTCATTTCTGAGACCCGAGAAGAGTATCTGGTCATAGTTGGCACTCAAAATACTAATAAAAGTGATTTCAACAAATAACTCTGGAGCGTGGATTCTGGTTCTAGGCCTACGGTTGCAAAGACACCATGGAGAATCCAATGATGTTCAAGGCCAAGCAGAGTGGAGATGAAGGCTTTGACTCACCACCTTCACGGTGGTTATCAGGGCCTTCCCCATGTTCTGGCACGGGCACGCTTCAGAAATTTCCAGAGATAACACATTTTACAAACTTCATGCCAGCTTTACGCCTACACGTGCTCACCATGACCCTCCCCAGAAATTCCCTGTGGGGCACTGACCCTCAACTCCGGTTAGTCACATGTTCCTTGGGGGTTGTGCCTGTCAACCCCGGGACTTCGAAATTTCTTCTAATCAAATCAACAAGCTCTTTCCAAGAAGAAATGGCAAAGACATGTACGCCTTCCTGTGTGTGCCTGTGTGTATCTGTACTGAATCAGGCGTCTGCCCACCTTGAGGGTAACCTCAGCATTTCCTTCCAGCCCTGCTTTCACCCAGCCTTGGGTGGCAGACTTTTGAAAGTGTTTTCTGGGAAAAAGCTGAGTAATGATTTTGCCATGGGTGGGACAGTGATTGTCCCTCTTCCTCGCCATTGGCCCTTTATATAGCTCCTGAAGACCACGGCGAGCACATCTGGCTCCAGGAGCTGTTGCTGAAGCAGCCTCGCTCTCCCGCCATGGTCTCCCACGCAGGTACCATGGGGTGCCGCGGCCGCGGGGCACAGTCAGGTCTCACCAGACAGAGAGGAAGGCTGGAGGGGCTCAGCCACTGCTCGACAACAGCCTGAGCGGTTGAAGCCGGGGGGCGGGCTGGGGTGTGCGGCCTCTGCTCCTCCCGGGATCACCCTCTTTCTCCAGGATCTGCCAGGTTTGCCCTGTTCCTGCTCTGCTGTTTAGGAGCCTTGCTGTCCTCCCATACGGCACCCTATATGCTAGGACCAGATAAACAACAAGCTATAATCAAGGAATTACGGTCCTCGTTTGAGAAACTCTTGAATGACTACGTAAGTGCCCTCGAGATTTTTTTTCCAAGCCATTTCTTTAAAATGCCTTCCACTGCCCCCAGAAGAAGCCTACTCTTTTCAGACCAGAAGCTAGGGCTGTGGATACACCAGGAAGGATTGGGAACAACTAGACAGGCTAGGATGGAATTTGTATGAGGGTGTGAGGTCAGAGGCAGGGATTAGCCCGGACAGCCCCAAACGCAACAATTTCTCACGCACTGCTGCTTTAGTAGGCTGTTCATCCCGAACATATTCAGTTTGCAGTAATGGTAAATGATTTTCCCTCCCATAGCACATCCCTAGAGATGGGCCATCTTGCCCACCCATTCAGCAGCCCCCCCAAGGAGCAGCCAATGCCAGCCTAAGCTGTAAACGATAGCCCAGCGAATGCAGGATGTTAAAATGCTTGTGTGGGTTACAAAGAGTGTCTCTTACAGCAGATCAGGGCAGTTAACAAATCAGGTGTCTATGTGCGTGCTACTTTATTTAATTAGGACACAGTCGGCTTCTAGCAGAGGCTCTGCTGAACCTGACCCATGGTTGGGAAAGTATGAGGCTGAATACATATAAATACTCTTTCAGTTTCTCAGGCTTGTGGTCAAGACCGAAGCTCTTAGGCAGCTTTGAGTAGACAAACAGATAACAACATGCGGAAACGTTTCGTGAAATTGGCCTTGCTCTTCCCTTCCATTCTGGCATTTAAACCTTAGCCTTGGCTTCTACAGACACAAAGGCGGAGGTTGTTAGCTCAGGTGACCAGGCAGACCAGGCTGATGAGACGCTTCTAGCCCTTAGGAAGAGGGACGGGAGAGGGTGCGTTCTGGAGTCCGTAGTGTGTTTGGATAAACCCTCCCTGGCATCTTGGAGGCCTTTCTGGAGAAGCATGAATCCCCCTCTGTGAGCGGGGGATATAATGACTTTAACACAGAGTCACAGAGAGCGAGGAGCAGCATGGAAACCCAGACGCTTTCCTCTTCCCCACCTCTCTGAGACTGCGCAGAAGGCCGTGCAGTGCTTGGCCAGATGGGGCAGAGGAGGTGGGGGGGCAGCGGTTATTAGCACAGGCTTTGGAAGTGCTGCCTAACGTGGGCTGGAGTCTTGCTGTGCCACCTGACCTTGCACCAGCTTCACAAACCAACCGAGCTTCAACCCCTTCTGGGGATGGGGATAGTGACGGTCACAGCCTCGCAGGGGTGCAGCACCGACCAGATGAGCTGGTGAGGGGAAAGCACTGCCCAGGCCCTTCACAGAGGAGGCATCCAGACCTTAGTCGCCGGGATGTCTGGCTGTTTTGCAAAACTAACGCTCACCCACTTCCCCTCCTTGTTACACAGCAGCAGGAAGAGAGAGGAGTGCCGGAACCCAGCCAGTACCAGATGCCGTATTTCGCTCTGAACCCCCAGCTGCCATACAGCGAGGACTGCTCAGCCACTTGCCTTACCGCAGAGCGATCAAACCATCTTTCCATAACGAAACTCAAGTTGTTGCCGTCACAGACCATCTCAGTAAACTCGAATTTCGACATGAACCAGAAACAAAGGTTTCTGTGCCTACAGAGAGCTTTAAATGTAAAAAAGCTTCATCGTGTCTATTTTAAAAAAGTTTTCAGAGTGCCTGAAATCTGTTTAAATCATTAAACACTGGAGCCCAGTAGGTCATTTAAAGGCATCTGGTTGAACCTGGTCCTTTTGGAATGGCAGAAATGCATGAAGCCTTAAAAAAAAAAAAAAATGAGTGACAGCTAAGTGTGAGAATTCTGCTGTGAGTTATTAAGTAAATTATTCTAATTATAATCTCAATGAAGCCTCAAAATTGCCAGTCCTGGGAGGACTGAGATATAAATGTATGAGCTACCTTGAAAAAGATTCCAAGTTATGTCATTGTTATTTGTGGAATGTTTTTCTTCTGAAGACTTAAATCTTATTATACTCTTGGGAGGGCAGGAGGTGGCAGCTATGTTAATTTATTGATATTTATCATATTGAGATTGTTAATGCTCCTTGAAGGAGCCCTTGGAAACTATTTAATAAATGATATTGAATTTTTCTCATACTCTGTTTCGCGTTTTGTTTGGGGGTGAAAGCTGGTGACTGGGACCCCAGGCAGGGCCGTGCTCAGCTGAGGGGCTCGGGGCATGTTGTGGAAACACCTACTCTCTGTCAATGCTATTTCTCCTCATCGGACAGGCTTAGCGCAAAGGATATTAATTCTAGCAGCAATAGCCTTTCATCGGGCATTTTCTTGCCAGGCCTTGTAAGTTCCACTCTTGTCCTCTTTTATAGGTGGGGAAACCGAGGCAAGAAGTCATTTCTGTCACTTGTCCAAGGCCACATGGCTGTTAAGTGGCGGCACCCAGATTCAAGCCTACTCTTCACCACTCTGCCAAACTTTGTCCCTCCCTGGGCAGCAACTAGGTCTTTGAGGCACTTAATAACCATGCCTGGCACAGTGCAATCATTCACGTGTCTACTGCCTGGTACCCCACTGGACTTCCGGCGCCTCTGCTCCTGCAAAGGTCTGTTCCATCATTTCACCAGTAACTTCATAGCCAGGGCCAAGGATTGAATCATTTGAAGAGATGAGTCCACGGCTGTAAACGGTTCTGAGAGATCATCCGGACCAACGGTTCTCCAAGTGTCCTCTCTGGGTCAACCGCACCAGCATCACCTGGCAACATGTTAGAGATGCAAATCCTTGGGCCCCACCCCAGACCTACTGCATCCGACACTTTGGGGGTGCAGCCGGCAACCTGCGCGTGAACGAAACCGCCAGGTGATTCACATGCATGCTCCAGCCTGAGAACCACTGATCCTGAGTTGCCCAGCACCTTCATCTTCACCTTAACTGGGAGGAAACTGAAGCCCAGAGAGACAGTATGATTTGCCCAAGTGCTTGTATAAGGGGCACGAGGTTAGGACTCCGAGATACGCAGTCCAGCCTTGGTTTCTTCTCATTCTTACTTTTCTGGGTATTTCTTTTTTCTTTTTCTTTTTCGGCCACGCCACACAGCTTGCAGGATCTTAGTACACTGACCAAGGATTGAACCCGGGCCGCGGCAGTGAAAGCACCGAGTCCTAACTACTGGACCGCCAGGGAAGTCCCTCTTGTGGGTATTTCTACTCCAGACCCACACCAGGCTTGTAAAGCCCCCGAATATCCCAGCCCCCAATGACAATGTTTTGGTCAATCCTTCCACAAACACCCACTGTGGTTGGTTGGACATCTATCGTTCTTTTTGACTGTCCTATATTGGAACACCTTTACTATTATTAGGAAAATTATCCAAAACAGGGAAATAAGGCAGAAAGATGACCATATGTCCTCCCAAAGAATAAAACTAACATCTACTACTCTGTAGTGATATAAATAAATAAATAGAGGAAAAGGAAAAAATGTTCCTTACAGAATTCTAGTTAATAAACATAGAAATGAAGAAAATCACCATGAAGCACCACAGCAGTAATTGCTGCAGACAAGACCCACAGATGAAAGCTGAAGTTAATGGGGGAAATGGAGGAGAAACAGGAAATTTGCATAGCCTCCCAGCATCTGCCTCCTAATATTTACTAATTATTGTGGTGGTTTTACCTTGTGTCCACGAATTCTTTGATATTCCCCCTCCAGGAGGTGCAGCTGGATACCACTCCTCTTGACAGTAGGCTGGACGGTGACTTGCTTCTAAAGCACAGAGTAGGGAAGGGAAAGACAGCAACTCAACGGTGGAGACACGGCTGACACCACCCTGAGCAAGGGGGCAAGGTCAACACCACCTGCAGTGACATAAACACCACCAGTCAGGGGTGTCGGATGCTCCCGATATATCATGATGGAAAGGGCACCCCCTCACCTCTGTGGGACTCTTCCCCCAAATCCACAAGCCCAGCAGCCTCCTGAGAAAATATCAGACACACCCAAATTGTGGGATAATCTGCAGAATCCCTGACCAGTCCTCTTCAAGTGTCAGGGTCAGGAAAGTCAAGGGAAGACTGAGAAATTATCACAGAGTGGAGACCAAGGGGACATGATCATTGGATGCAATCTTGGAGGGGATTTGAAAAAGATATTAGCGAAAAAACTGGTGGAAACCCAAATTAAGCCTGTACTAGTGTTAATTTCTTAGTTTTGATAGATGTGGCTGGGTTATGTAAGACGGTCACATTTAGGAGAAACTGGAGAAGGGTGTATGGGAACTCTGTACTACCTACAACTTTGCTGTATTTCTAAATTTATTTCAAAATAAAACATTTTTAAAAAAAATCCAGGGGACTTCCCTGGTGGTGCAGTAGTTAAGAATCCACCTGCCAATGCAGTGGACAAGGGTTCAATCCCTGGTCCAGGAAGATCCCACATGCCACGGAGCAACTAAGCCCGTGGGCCACAACTACTGAGCCTGTGCTCTAGAGCCCACGAGCCACAACTACTGAGCCCACGCACTCTAGGGCCCAAGTGCCACAACTACTAAGCCCACGTGCTGCAACTACTGAAGACCTCGCGCCTAGAGCCCGTGCTCCACAACAAGAGAAGCCACCGCAATGAGAAGCCCACACACCGCAACGAAGAGTAGCCCCCGCTCGTCGCAACTAGAGAAAGCCTGCACGCAGCAATGAAGGCTCAACGCAGCCAAAAATTTAAAAAGTAAAAAAGAAAATCAAGTGCCGCTGGCTCACAGAGAAGAGGAAAACAAGTAATCAAGGGTCACAGAGAAGAAAACACTAATATGGTAATAGGACTTACTTTTTTCAGGGGGAACTTTTTGAGACTGAGCTCAAACTTAAGAGCTAAAACTTGCTCAATTTATAAAGGAAGAGTCAGGAACATAAAGCTGCAAGAAAAACACTTTTAAGCAATGTCATATTCTTATTCTGGAGATTTAAAACATGAGAGGAAAAATCAAAAGGAAATAGAAAAGGCAACAGATAACGAGAGCGAGAAGAGAGGAGGAGGAGAGGGGAGAGAAGAGAAAGAAATGCGTAAATGTGAAAACAAGAAATCAAACAGCCCGTAAATGTGAAACTCGGCTGAACCTCACTGACTAACCGAGAAAGGCAAATAAACAGAAGGCTCTCTTTCCCGCCCATCCAATCAGCAGAGGTTTCACAAGAGCTCGGGCTTGATGATGAGGCTGTGAAAGGCCTACTCACCCACTTCTGGACACAGGTGCCCGCCTGATAAAAGGATGCTATCCCTCACTGGGGAACCCTCCCCGGGTATTCTCTGCTCACGGAATTTCCTAAGGAGATGATCGTAACTGGGACAGGATATACACACTGACGTGTTCATAACAGCACTGATGAGAAAACAAACAAGGGAACAAGAGTGGAAGCAACCTGTGTTAGTCGAGGCCACCCGAGGCGCGGATCCGGAGACGGGATTCGCCGTGAAGAAAGGTTTATCCGCGGACAAGCCGGTAAGGGGAAGTGGAGGAGGAAGAGGCAGGTCTGGCCTGCGCTGAAGGGAACAGAGAAGGCAGGAGGGCAGGGGACAGCATCTCACGCTGAGGTGCTTTGCTGAGAGAGATCAGCAAGGCTGTCAGGAAATCCTCCAAGTCACTTGTCAGAGGGACCTCGTGCCTCCCAGGAGTGAGGCAGCCTCGGTGTCCCTGCCGCCCTGTCATTGGCTGGGAGGGGCCTGTGGGGGACGAGGCCCCTGCGTGATGGGCCGCTGGGCTTCAGAGCACAGCAGCTGGGACCCCCCCCCAGTCCACTAGCTTCTCAAAGTAGGAGACCTGAGAGGCACATTTTCATGGCTGCTATGTGACCCAAATGACTAAAAACAAGGAAATAGCAAAAAAACAAAAAACCCAAAAAAACCTATTGTGTCTCTATAAGGTGGTATTATGTGGCTATTCAAAATCATGTCCTTGAAGAATACTTAATGGTACGGTAAAATGCTCCAAATGTGATGTTTATAGAAGCAGGATACAAAACTGTATCTATCATCATTCTCATTGAGTTTAAAAATGTGTGTATATACCTATATAGTATAGGGACAGAAAGCAAGGCTGGAAAAAAGTGTCTTCGGGGATGAGGATAATTTTCTTTATATTTTTATGTACTTTCCAAATTTTCTAAAATTAGTATGTATTATTTTAGAAATCAGTAAAATAAACACACTTTAAATTTTGAAAGAAATAGCTGTCAGAGAAAAGAGGATGAAAAATGGAGAGGTTTGAAGGGTTTTACATATATGGGTAAAGGTAAAATTCTTTGGCTGTTCACCACAGTAGTGGGCTTGTAAAGTTCGTCATTTCTTCTCACTGATCTCTGAAATTAGACTCGAGTTCCCTGTTCACAGCCCTTCATCTGCTCTTCAGACTCCCAGCTGAATGGCACAACCAAAGCAGAGCATCAGGGCGGATTATTCCTTGCATAGTGTAACCGCTTTTTCAGTGTAACCAATATTACTTCTCTCAGCCCTTCTATGGACTATCCACAACTACAGTATTTTATAATGAGAAGGAATATTCAAAATGATACTTCTGAGGCTTTGTGAGATCCCAACTATATTAATTTACTTATTCAAGGGCCCTGGAAACATTCTTCCCCCAACAGCATTGGTGTAAAAGCAGATGTTCTTGGGTTCCAGTTTCTGGTCCTCTATTAAGGACCAGATGTAACTTTAGATAAACTACTTCATCTCTCTAAAGTATGCAATTTAGCTGTGTGTGTGTCTGTATGTAAGTATATTCACAGAGTTGTGCAACCATCACCACAATCTATTTCCAGAACATTTTCATCACCCCCAAAAGAAAACTTGTACCCTGTAGCAGTCACTTCCCATTCTCCCTTCAGCCCCTGGTGACCACTAACCTACTTTCTGTCCATGGATTTGCTTATTCTGGACACTCCATAGAAATGGAATAATACAATATGTGGCCTTTTTAGTCTGGCTTCTTTTACTGAGCATAATGTTTTCAAGATTCATCCATGTTGTAGCCTGTGTTGGTACTTTATCCATTTTTATGACTGAATAATATTCCACTGCATGGATACGCCACCTTTCATTTATCCATTCATCAGTTCAAGGGCATGTGGGTTGTTTCCGCATTTGGCTATTATGAATAGTGCTGCTATGAATATTTGCACACAGCTACTTCTTTGGAACATGTGCTTAGGAATGGAATTGCTGAGCCACATAGTAACTCTATCTTTAACTTCTGGAGGAACTACCAAACTCCCCCACAGAGCCCACACCATTTTAACATTCCAACCAGCCTTGTGCAAGCATTCCAATATCGCCCGCCACATCCTTCACAACACTTCTTACCTTCCATTTGTTTTGTTTTTATTATCACCAGCTTGGTAGGTGTGAAGTGGCGTCTCACAGTGGTTTTTTCTTTTTTAATTTTTTTAATTTTTAAACTTTTTTTTTTTTTTTTTTTTTTTTTTTTTTTTTTTTTAATTTTTATTTATTTATTTATTTATGGCTGTGTTGGGTCTTCGTTTCTGTGCGAGGGCTTTCTCTAGTTGCGGCGAGCGGGGGCCGCTCTTCATCGCGGTGCGCGGGCCTCTCACTATCGCGGCCTCTCTTGTTGCGGAGCACAGGCTCCAGACGCGCAGGCTCAGCAGTTGTGGCTCACGGGCCCAGCCGCTCCGCGGCATGTGGGATCTTCCCAGGCCAGGGCTCGAACCCGTGTCCCCTGCATTGGCAGGCAGATTCTCAACCACTGCGCCACCAGGGAAGCCCTTAAACTTTTTTTTTAATAGGCAATGATAAAAACTATCATTTATTGACTGCCTAGTGTTTTACACACATTATCACATTCAATCCTTGGAACAATTTTAGTATTGTCATCAACATTTTATACATGAGAAAATCATGATTCAGAGATTTAAGTAGCTCTTTAGCTGGTGGTGCTACTCCCTAAGCTTAATAAGCAGCTAAGCTGAGATCAGAACCGAGGTTTCTCCCACTACAGAAACCAGAGAGCTGAAACATTTTGCTCTATTGCCAAAAAAGCTTCTGAGGCCCTTTGTCAGAGGTCCATGGGAGGCTCTGCTTTTTCTCTTTTTTTTTTTTTTTAAATATTTATTTATTTGGTTGCTCTGGGTCTTAGTTGCAGCAGGTGGGCTCCTTAGTTGCAGCTCATGGGCTCCTTAGTTGCAGCACGTGGGCTCCTTAGTTGGGACATTCGAACTTTTAGTTGCAGCATGCATGTGGGATCTAGTTCCCTGACCAGGGATTGAACCTGGGCCCCCTGCATTGGAAGCTTGGAGTCTTAACCACTGCGCCACCAGGGAAGGCCCCGAGGCTCTGCTTTAGAAGGACAGATCCAACTAGCATCCCACAGTGACTTGTGCCCTCTGTATTCAAGTTCACTCCATTTTCACCTCTCAACTCTATTTAGGAGAAGATTTTCTTTTCTCCCAAAACCACCTCTTTTTTCCCCCCAAATATATATAGAAACAGACCCACAGACATAGAAAACAAACTTATAGTTACCAAAGGGGAAGGGGAGGGAAGGATAAATTAGGAGTTTGGGATTAAAATATACACACTACTATATATAAAATAGTTAACCAACAAGAACCTATTGTATAGCACAGGGAACTATACTCAATATCTTGTAATAACCTATAATGGAAAAGAATCTAAAAAAAGAATAGATACATATATATGTATATGTGTATAACTGAACCACTTTGCTGTACACCTGAAACTAACACATCATAAATCAACTATATTTCAATGAAAATTTCTTTAAAAACCCACAAAATATATATATTAACACATTCATATGAAGTGATCCTGATTATTTCCACATTTTGTATCTCAACTTTCCGCCTCTGCCCCTCCACTTCTGAGGGACGCTACAGGCACGTACTTGCTAGTCGTGGCTCTCCACGTCATCTCCAAATGGAGATAAGGTCAAGGACTCCTATCATTTGAAAAAGACTTTGATTGATTCTGACACTTCTCTCTAATCTCCCCAACTTGAGAATCATTGCTTTATCACTTATGTGTATATATAAAGGACTGTCTTCCCTCATTTTTAAAGTTTTTTTTAATAAATTTATTTTTATTTATTTATTTATTTATTTATTTATTTATTTTTGGCTGTGTTGGGTCTTCGTTGCTGCGCACAGGCTTTCTCTAGTTGCGGCGAGCGGGGGCTACTCTTCGTTGCGGTGCGCCGGCTTCTCATTGCGGTGGCTTCTCTTGTTGCGGAGCATGGACTCTAGGTGCGCGGGCTTCAGTAGTTGCGGCACACGGGCTCAGTAGTTGTGGCTTGAAGGCTCTAGAGCGCAGGCTCAGTAGTTGTGGCGCACGAGCTCAGTTGCTCCGCGGCATGTGGGATCTTCCCGGACCAGGGCTTGAACCCATGTCCCCTGCATTGGCAGGCAGATTCTTAACCACTGTGCCACCAGGGAAGCCCTCACAGTGGTTTTTAATATGCATCTCCCTAATGACTAATGATGTTGAGCATGTTTTCTTGTGATTATTGGCCACTTGTATATTTTCTTTGGATAAAGATCCATTCAAATCCTTTGTATATTTTTAAATTGCTTTGTGTTTTTATTATTGAGTTGGAAGAGTTTTTATATGTTCTGAGTACCAGCCCCTTGTCTTATATATGATTTGCAAATATTTTTCCCATTCTGTGGGTTGTCTTTTCACTTTCTTGATAGTGTCCTTTGACATACAAACATTTTTATTTTTGATGAAGTGTACTCTATTTTTCCTTTGGTTGCTTGTGCTTTTGACGCCATGTCTAAGAAACTGTTGCCCAGTCCAAGGTCATGAAGATTTAGACCAGTTTTCTTCTAAGTCCCAACATCATTTACTGAAAAGATTATTCTCTCCCCACAAGTGTCTTGGCATCCCTCTCAAAAATCATTTGATAATAGATTTATAGGTGTATTTCTAGACTCTCGATAGACTAGAATTCCATTGATTTACATGTCTGTTTTAATGCCAGTATCACACTGTCTTGATTACTGCAGCTCGGTAGTAAGTTTTTGAATTGGGAAGTGTGAGCCCTCCAACTTTGTACTTCTTTTTCAAGATCGTTTTGGCTAGTCTGGGTCCCTTGCATTTCCATGTGAATTTTAGGATCAACTTGTTCATTTCTGCAAAAAAAATATATAGTTGTAATTCTGACAGGGATTGCACTGCATCTTGTAGGTCACTTTGGGGAGTATTACCATCTTGGCAATACTGTCTTCCAATCCATGAACACAGGATGTCTTTCCATTTATTTAGGTCTTCTTTAAATTTTTTTCAACATTAAAAAAAACGGAGGTGAAATTTACATGAGATTAACCATCTTAAAGTGTACAATTCAGTGGCATTTAGTACATTCACAATGTCACGCGACCACCATGTATATTAAGTCCCAAGAACACTGTCATCAGCCCAAATGGAGACCCCGTACCCATTAAGTACGCTCCTACTCTCCCTCCCCCGACCAAATCCAATCTGCTTTCTGTCTCTGTGGATTTGCCTATTCTGGATATTTCATTTACATGGCCTCATGCAATGTGCGGCCTTTGTGTCTGGCTCCTTTCACAGAGCACCAGGTTTTTGAGGTTTATCCACGTAGTAGCCTGTGTCAACACTTCATTCCTTTTCATGGCTGAATACTACTCGTCAACAATGCTTTACAATTTTCAGCGTAAAAGTCTTAGACTTCCCTGATTAAATTTATTCCTAAGTATTTTATTCTCTCTGATGCTATTGTACATGGACTTGTTTCTTCATTTTTGGGTTGTTCATTGCTAGTGTCCAGAAATGCAGCTGATTTTTGTATATTGACCTTGTGTCCTAGGACCTTGCTGAACTCATTTACTAGCTCTTATGTGTATGTGTGTGTGCTTGTGTGTGTGCGTGTGTGTGTATCCTTTAGGGTTTCCTATATAAAGCATCGTGTCATCTGCACAGAGAGAGAGTTTTACTCCTTTTTTCCAGTCAGAATGCCTTGAGTTTCTATGTCTTGTCAATGTGCCCTGACCAGACCCTCTGGGACAGTGTTGTCCAGTCCTAGTGAGCGCAGACATCCTTGTCCTGTTCCTCTCTCAGATGGAAAGTATTCAGTCTTTCACCATTAAATATGTTCACTGTGGGGTTTTCGTAGATGCCTTTATCGGGTTGAGGAACTGCCCTTCTACTGCCAGTTTGTTGAGTGCTCTTATCATAGAGGGTGAGCCTTAGTTTTCTCCAGTGTAAAATGAGGATAATAATCCCCACCATATGGGGTCTTTTGAGGATAACAGCAGGTTATGTAAAGATGTCTAGCCTGGGGGGCTGGCATGCATCGGCTGTAGGAGGCGCTATGGTCAGACTCACCTGGGCCTGCAGCTCAGCTTCGCACTCCGTGATGATGCCCTTGGGCAAGTTCTGCGACTCTCTCAGCCTCAACTTCCTTATCTCTACAGTGGGGATAATCACAGTACCTATTTCATAGGGCTGTTGCATCCTCCCTGGCAGGTAGTAGTAGCTATGACTTAGATCATAAGCTCAGGACACCAAAGCTTTGTGCTAGGGTAGATGACTGATCAAACGAGATGTGGTTCCTATCCTTAGGAAGAGGTGATGTTATGAATGCAGTACTGACATTTACAGCACCAAGCAAAAAAAGGCAGCATGTGACGTTAAGTGACAGAGATGGAGCACCAGTGGTAGGTAGTTCAGAGTCCAAAGTGGGGTGGACCAGGCCAGGGCAGGCTACAGAGAGGAGGAAGCACCGGGCCTTCCGGGGGGCGGGGGGAGCGCTGGCGAAGGCACAGAGGGAAGAAGTGCGGGGTGTGACTGCACAACCACAGGGAGTCCCTTTTGCCTGGAACCTGTAATGGCAGACAGTGTCAGTGCTGAGCTGAAGGCCAGGCTGAGGGCGGCGCTTTGTTCTAGAAGAGCAGTAAGTTCTCAAGGGCTGGGAGCGGGCAGGTTTTTTGACAAAAGGATGGGTGTGGTGGGAAGTTCCATGCTATTTCCTGAACTTTTCAGGCCAGAGCTGGGAAGTTTCACTGGGAAGGAGCTCAACTCTGACCCGTACCAGCTGGGCCCTCGGCGAGGCCTGGGACCACAGTCGGCGAAGTTTTGGAGAAAGAATTCACAGCACGAGATCTGACAAATGAAAAGGGGGGGGGGGAGCAGGATGCTGTGGGGAAAGGAGAACTAGAATGACTCCAGGGTACTAAAAAGGAGGATGGTCTTGTATGATAACACTTATATGTGGAATCTAAAATATGGCACAAATGAACCTGTCTACAACACAGAAACAGACTCATAGAGGACAGACTTGTGGTTGCCAAGGGGGAAGGGGGGAGGGAGAGGGATGGAATGGGAGCTTGGGCTTGGTAGATGCAAACTATTACATTTAGAATGGAGAGACAACAAGGTCCTAATGCATAGCACAGGGAACTCTATTCAATATCCTATAATAAACCATAATGGAAAAGAATATGAAAAAGAATGTCTACATGTGTATAACTGAGTCACTCTGCTGTACAGCAGAGATTGGCATGTCATTGTAAATCAACTACACTTCAATTAAAAAGAAAAAGGAGGATGGTCTTAGCAATGCCTTAAAAACGGGGAACTTTGGAAGAGGGGAGGGGGAGAAGGTGGGAAGGAAAGAAGAAGAGTAACAGAAGCTGACATTGGAGTTGCTGACTATAAAAACAAGCACCCTGAACCCTTACCGCGATCCAGCGGGGCAGGCGTAATTACTGTGGGGATTTTTTTTGGCCGCGCCTCGAGGCATGTGGGATCCTAGTTCCCCAGCCAGGGATCGAACCCACGCCCCCTGCAGCGGAAGCACAGAGCCTTAACCACTGGACCGCCAGGGAAGTCCCCCAGGCGTAATTATTGTCCACATCTTATAGATTTTCGGGCCCAGAAATGTCATCACTCACAAGGCAGTCGGGAGCTAAAGGGTGAGGAGTTTGGATTTTTCTCTAAATGCGGCAGCAGGAAGCCACTGGACGGTTAAGCAGGGGAAGGACGTTGTGTGGTAGGTGTCTTTAAAAGGATCGTTCTAGCTCTGGGGGGAACTGATGAGAGAGAGCAGCGAGAGGAGGAACCTGGGAATGCACGCCGTCCAGACGGGTGGTGGCAGTGGGGGTGGGGAGAAACGGGTGGGTTCGAGCTGGTTTGCGGGACCACTGACAGGACCTCCTGGTAGATCAGAGGTGGGAAGCGAGGGAAAAGGAAGAACGGGGGTGACGTGTGAATCTCCGGCCTGAGAGACTGGGCAGATGGCAACGCCATGTAGGGAGATGTGGAGTATGTGGGAATGAACGCGTTCTAGGCCAGGGAGGGTGAAAGCTAAAGGAAGGCTGGTTATGAGGAGAGAGACTTGAGACGCTTCTCGGGGGAGAGGAAGGAGTCAACTGGAAAAAGAGAAAACTGCACGGGACGGAAGAGGCAACAGACGAGCAAAAGCCCCAGTGGAGAGGGAGGGAAGGTTCCATGCGAAGGCAGGTGTTGCATCTGGTCAACGTTTCTTCCCATGAGATGTGCTCTTCCCTGTGGGTCTTGCCCCCTCTGCACGGCTGACTCCTGTCCTGCTGGGTCCTGGCTCGGGGGCCACCTACCAGGGGCCACTCCCTGACCCCCTCCCCGCCCCCCTCAGCGGTCTCCCTGCTGCTCCTCTACGGCACCCCGTGCTTCTCCCCACCCCTTGGTACCAAGACAGACTTTTGTCGTGTCTCCAATAAACTCACTGTGTGTCCCCTGAGCTGAGTACAAATTCAGCCTTCAGCACACGTGTCTTGCTCCAAGTCTAGAGAAAAGAGAGAAAGCTGGGGGAACTTGTGGCAGGTGTTCAGGCGGGGCACGGAACTGGAGGATCCTTTGTCTGTGAGGGGTGGAGAGGGTGTTCAGTTATGCTGGGGACTCAGGAGACACCGACAGGTTGGAATCTGTGCTGCGGGACAGATAAGGGAACAGGTGGGAAGGCCCCATCCCCGCCACAAACCTGTAATGGTACCAACCAGCCCTGTTCAGTCACATCCCCCAGGAGCGACAATCAGTCGGACTAGATCAAGAGGTTAGACTGTTTGCTGTACAAATCCATATAAGGTATGAAAGTTGACCCTTAGAAAGCTTTTCCCCCCTCTCTAAACAATAAGGGTTTTCTAGCTAATGATTCAGTGAAACAGAACATCTGATCAATCAGAACTCCCTAGTCCCCAGGTTTCTCATCAACTGTGACTTTGTAGTTTTTCACAAAGCCTTCGGGAGTTTTCAAACGACCAACATTGCAGGCATAGATGCAATTCTGGAAACAAAAGCACATTTACTATTAACAGACGAAATCCATATGGTGTCTGGGATTTGCTTCAAAATAATGGGGGTGGGGGTGAGGTATATAGCAAACAAAACTGGCCCAGAGTTGGTCATCGTTAAAGTGGATGATGGGTATTAGGGGTTCACTGTACTGTTCTACTTCTGTGTGCGCTGGAGATTTTCTGAAAAAGGTAAAAGCACACATTGAGTGTAATCCCACCAGCCTACACAAGGCTAAATTCAGAGCTTGACGTACAAAAAAGAGCTACTGAAGAAGGTAGACTGTGTTCTATAGAATCAAGTCCACATCCAAGATGAAACGCTCTCAAATGCCATTTGGAGACTATTCTAATCATATCTACAACCTGAATTACTGAAGTTGATGTTTTATATTAAGTATGTAATCGTAGGAGCCAACCTTTAAACCCTGCAGGACACCCACTTGAGCTTGACCTCTGCACCTGCTGGTTGCCTGCCCCTCACCCCCGCCTGTCTGACATGGAGGTGCGGAAGGGGCCGCTGGGCTGGTGGAAGGGCCTGGGGCTGAGGGTCACTGGGCAGGTGCCCTGAGCACCGCCTGTGCTGGTTCTGAGCTGGGCACAGCAGTGGCCGTGGGCATCTTGTCCTGATGGGCCTCAGAACCTGGCGGGGAAGATAAATGGTAATGACAAACATGACCAGCATCCTGAGGAAATACAGTTGCTCTGAGGTCTGACTTGGTGTGTGCACGTGTGTACGTACATGTGTGTGCGAGTGTGCATGCACCTGTGTGTCGGTGGAAGGAACATTAGGGCTGCTTTCTGAAGAACTGACATTTAAGGATTAAAATGGGAAGAAAGAATAGGAGCTATTCAGGAAAAGGGGTGGAGATTGGCAAAGGCTTAGGCAGGGGAAAGAGGCTTTGGGAAAACCTGAAGAGTGAAACATAACAAAGCATGGAATGTTCAAGGAACTGAAAAGAGCAAAAACGAGGTTGGAAAGGCAAGTAGAGGCAGGATGGGCTCAACGGAGCGGGGTGGACTGACCTTTATCTGGAAGCCCTTGAAGGACTGTGCGGAGTCAGTGCTGTGGCCGGACTGGGACCTCCTCAAGCTCCCACTGACTGTAAGGTCGAGGCTACAAGACAGAGAAGGGATGGACGACACCATCGTGTGCACTTGAGAAACGATGGCAACTCGGACGTGGGTGATGATGCCTGTGGGGCTGGAGAAAAGTGGATGATGTGTTTGGAAGACATTTGGAGGACAAACTCGACAGGACTTGGTGCTGGAGGAGGGGAAGGGGAGGGGAAGGACGTCACGGATAATCCTCCGGATTCAGTGGATGGAGAGGCCCGTTACAGGATAAAAAATGAACCTTTAGCCTTCTGGCTCTGACCCATGCAGCCTCGCCACCTTGGAAACGACTTTGATTTCTTCCTCTATAAAATGGGAATAATCACACCACCAACTCGAGAACTGTCCAGAGTGGGGCATGTCCCCGAAATGGCCCAGTGCCTGACACTGAGGCAGGGAAGCCCCAGTGCCCTGGCCCCTCCCTCTAGCACTCTGCTCCTCCCTCCCCACTTCCAAACCCTCTCTTCTTCTCCTAATTACACCCCAACTATCTTTAAGATCCCATACCTAACATGGGGCTGGGCTCAAAAAGTTAGAAGAACCAACTGGACACCCACTGATTAGGTCAATGGAAACCAAGTTCCTTCTAGCCTCAAGGAGTCCATGAACCACTCACCTCTCTCAGGGGGCCCTGGTTCTCACGGCCCCAAATCTGGCTTTGTGTCATGAAGACTTTTTTCCTCGGGGGAGGCGTGGGGGGTTGATCAGACAAGGGCCTGCATATGAACGCACTGCATCTTAGTCAGGAGATACGGATCCGGGCAGTTGTTCAGTGAAACAAGCCAGCAGCTCTGTAGAGGGGCCGGCAGGCTGAAAGGGGACAGCACGCCTCATCTCACAGTCACCCTGCCCAGCCGCAAGGAGCTGGGGGCACAGGAAGATGGTAGGGCTAAAAGAAAGGCTTTTAGATTAAACAGAAATCATCAACATCTCAGCACAACAAAGGGACATCTCTGCTGGTCAACTTCCCAGCATTTTCTGTCTACAGTGTCGGGTCAACAGTCAGCAGGGGGCCCACCGCCCCCCGGGGCATCACCGTGACGCAGCCCCCCCGCTCTGTGCTGGGGCCAGTGCTGGCCACGTTGGTGATAACCTGTGCTTTCTGGGCACCGGACGTTCGTGACTTCACGTGACCCTCGTGGCCACCCTGTAAAGAGCGCAGGGCGGCTGCTGTTTGCCCAAGTCCCGCACGAGGAAACGGGCAGTTTTGTACAAGTACCCCTGGACTCTGTCCACCTGGGAAAGGCCTGGAGCAGGCCCTGGTGAGTTCACAGGCAGAATGTGTCCTGTTGGGCCTTTCGGCGGAGGCCTCTCTTTAGGGCCGCCGTCTTCTGGGGCCGCCTCCGGAGCCCCACTGCCTCAGGCCCGTCTCCTCACTCCCAGCCCCTGGCTCCAGGCTGCACCCACTCCCCCCAAGGCTAGCGTGAGCTTCACTCCGCTCTGACCTCATTCTATGGCCTCTTCCACCGCCCAACAGGGTAGCAAAGACCACACACCACAGGCTCTTCGAAAAAATACGGCTTTTTATTGTCTTGGATGCAAATATAGTTTTTGAACTGCATTGTAGTGTTGAATTCAGCTGGTGGAAACCTGCTTCTCAACAGTGGGGCATAAAGGGCTGTGCTCTGGATGGTGCGGGCCTGAGGGAGCCTCCGATTAACACGACTCTTCTTGGGTTTTGTTTTTCTGCCCACAAGGGGTGACTGTCTCCTACGGGAGGCCTGACACAGTCACCAGAGCTCACAACAGAAAAAATGAACCATTTATACAATGAACTGAAACCCAAAAAAGGAAAAGAACGTGCTGTTTCAGCTGTGGCGTTACAAAACAAGCAAAACAAGCCGTGTGAACAGATTCAGATAAAGCAGCAGCAGGGCACCTCGGGGTGAGGCCGCAGTCCAGCTCCCTCGCAAGAAACATAGCCTGGGCTTCGTGTCTCCCTGGTCGAGCCCTTCCTACCTTTTAACTGCAGGATGTAAACTCTACGGAAATGCATCAGACTTCAGTTTCTCCCAACCCTCTCCACAACCTCAACTCTTGACAGTGGCGCATCTCGGTTGAGAAACCCAGGAGAGAATTCTTCAAATTAGTGACGCCCAGGGTTGACTCTGGAACCAAAAGTTTGACTGGGAGATGGAGGTGAATTTTGCTACATAATTATCAAAGAATTTCACAAAAATAAAATTCCATTAAGTAAACACCCACAAACACACACGCAGGCTTGTGCAAGCACACACACACATACACACACGCATAGTCAAGGCCAACATTCAACAGGAAACGTTCCCTTTTCTTTCTCAAAGGCTTACTTTCACAAGCCTCGACAGGAAACAGCCCTGTGTGGTGAGCCGGGAAAGCCAAGTCGTCAGAAGGAAAAGAAAATAGGGCAGGTGATCTGTGTGGAGGCACCCGGGGGTCCTAAGCCTTCTCTCGGCTCCTGGAGCCCCTCCGATCCCCAAACCTGCCCGCTGAGCGGGTCAAGGCTAGGCGACCACTGAAATGTACAACGTGTTGAAGGTCCAAGCTCCTCCACCCTCCAGCCTCGCTGTCCTCTCCTGTCATCTGTGTTCAGACGCGGTGACAATCCTCTTTCGTATACGAGGCACCAGGGGCATGGAGCCAAAAACCCTAGCCCACTGCTGCCCTTGAGCCCACAGTGGGGCTCCCCAGCTCCGTTCCTCAGCAAGCCCACCACCAAGGAAGCCAAGCTGCTCCGACAAGCGGTGTTCCAAGCCTGCCCACCTGGAGCCCAGATGAGATAAAAGAACCGAAGTGGGGCAGGCTAGCCGGCGCCGGGCTGGGTCCACACTGAGTAAGCCTGCAGGCCGCGGGCAGACGGGCCCCCTGGGCAGCCCCGGCTCCGCCCTGATGAGCCCTCGTTCAGCTGGACAGTGAGAACGTGGGATCTTGACCACGACGAGCCTGCCTCTCGGATCCGCTCACCCAGGTGGAGAGCCGGCTGTGCAGGGAGGGCAGGCCCAGGCTGAGAGGAGGCCCCCGCACCCCTGCACCTGGGGAGGGACACGGGGTTTGGCCCCCACCCTGGGATGCCGTGTCCCCTAAGAATCTAAGTTTCTCTTTCTATCAGCCAGAGCAATGACAACCTGGAGGGCTGAGCGCTACCTAGCAAGGGAGGCGGGATCAGGTCACAAGCACAGAGAGTAGGGCGAGCTGGGTGCACGGGGTCACCCACAGCGCCCTGCCCGCCCCTCCCCAACAAGAGCTGGTGCTCACATCGACACTGACCCCTGACGCCGGGACTGCTTCTTCCCTCGTGCCCTGAAAACCCCAGCCAGGTTGGGGGCCTGGTGGGAGAGGGGTGACAGCCAGCTGTAACCTGCCTGAGACCGAGGGAGGGACGGGCCAGCCAACTGCAGAAAGCCCCACTCTCCCTGCATCTCCCACACGGTGTCAAACAGCAACCAGCAGTGGGAAGGGAGTTGATGACACAGAAAGATTTCACAGAAACACTTTCAGAGATTACGTGCCAGATGGGCTTTTTTTTTTTTTTTTTTTCCCTTTTCAGATTTGATTTTCTTATCCTCCAAAGTGTCAGCATTTTTAAGTCTCTTTTATGGGGGTAGGGACAGGAGTAGGGGTGAAAATGAGTGTAAACAAACTACAGCATCCACTGGAGGCGGTTGGCAGAGTGGCCCCGGGGTCCCTGCACCCCGGCCTGGGACCCCAGGACAGAGGTCAAAGCTAGGCCCCCGTCTGGCCAGACTCATCAGGCAAGAATCCAAAACAAGAAAACTTCCGGGGCAAGAAACAAACGTGTTTGTAGTAAGAGATACAGCTTTGCGGCCCTACAGCCGTAATGGTGAGCACCAAGAGAAATGGATTTAAGTAAATATCTCAAAACAAAACATGCATCTAGTTAAATGTCTGCTGGGACACACACACACACACACGCACGCACACACACACACACCCCCTTCAATGCCTCATACAACCTAACAGCCTTAAATATTTAAAAAAACAGAATCGTGAACATTAAATCAGCCAAAGGGAGGGAGAGGTAGGCCAGAGAAGGAAGAGGCCAATTTTATATCCCATGGAGCTAAAAAAAAAAAAAAAAAAAAAAAAAAAAAGACTCCCAGCAAGGGGTGGGGAGAAAGCTAGTGATCTCGGAGAGGTCATGGCCGGGCCGAGCTCCGCGGCCACCACGCGGTTTACGAAGGCACAGGAACTGGGGCGAGGCCGAGGGCAGGACCCTCCACAAGCCCTCATGGCTGGAACGTCTCTGGCTTTCCTTTTTCCCTTTTGAGCCTCACGGAGTTCTTACCACGTGCTCTTCCACTTTTGAGGGAGACCTCGTGTCCACCCCAGGGGAAGGCTGGGTTCCTGTCCCTCCTCCCAGTGGAAACGAAGGGCTGGCCCGGCCTCGCTGCGTGCTCGCGCCTCAGGAGAGCGATCGGAAGGCCTGTAAACACGGGTTCTGGGGAGGTGGAGGGGTGCCGCCGAGGCACCCTTGACGGGGCTGGAGCAGGTGACCGGTCGTGACCCATGGCAGGGGCAGTGGCACGGCCAGCGGCCAAGAGAGGACCCCGCCTCCGTCCTCCATCAGCCGAGGCTGAGGTGGGGCTGCCTGCCCCCACCCCCGAGCACCTTCCACAGGCCTCCGGGAACCAGCAGCAGCCTCCGAAATGATCCAAGCTTCAGAGGGTGGCCCGCAGCGGCCCCTCCTGGGGCCCCTGGGCTCCTGGTCTGCCCAGCGCTTGCCCAGTCTCCGTCTCGGGCCCAGAGGACAGAGATTGAACGGGAAGCCTGCTGGCCTCTGAACTTCACAGCAGGACGTGAAAAGCACATTCTTTCAGTGAGGAGGTACCCCTGGCTGGGCTTCCTGAGTGTTAGACAGCATCCTTCCACCTGGAGCTGCTCTTGCAGACACACCGAGAGGAGGGCGGGCCCGGGACCGCCCCTCCTGCCGTGCCCTCCTCTGAACCCTTCCAAGTGCAATTCCCACATCCGGAAACAGCCTGCTGCCCCCTCCACCTGGA